>NW_020799142.1:14682845-14691395 GCF_003259725.1 Athene cunicularia | reverse complement strand
GCGGCACCCTCCCGGGGGCGCCGCGGAACGAGGCTGCAGCCCAAGGGGTCCCTCCGCGGGGTCCCTCCGCGGGCGCTGCTCTCTGCTGCCGCGACGAGTAGAGGCTTCCGACACCCGGGCACAACCACTGGGTTTCACTCATGGCTCCAGCCAAAGAAACAAATTTAGAACCCGCTGGTGCTTGTGGAGAGGCCAGCGTGTTTGGTCGGTGCTGGGGGCAGCCTGTGCCGCAGCAGGGAGCAGCGCCGCCAGGAGCCCACGGCGGAGCGTGGAAAGGGCAGCGGGGATGGGGTGTGCTCCACACGGCCACCACCCAGAAGGAACACCGCGATGGGAGGAAAATTAATGAAACCTCAGGACCGGAAAATTCCTGACCTCAGCAGAAGGCGTCTGGGAGTGGAACGAACTTCCTGGAGGAGAGAAGGGGGAGGTGTTTTATTGTTAATAGCAGCTGATGATGACTGATGAAATTCTCTTTTATCTGCTGGTTGAGATCTCATTCTTGGATTTTTCCTGACTTTATTCCCCTTTTATCATGATCTTGGGCTCCTCTTTGAAGATTTTAATTATCTTGCCGTGCAATCTTTCAGTATGAATAAATTATCGTTTTATTTATAACCATCTTTATAAAAGATACTTCAAAACCTGAACTGGCAGAAACTTAACAGCTCCAAGCCCCATTGCAGCTAGTAAGACCTGACAGTACCTTTGCTGTTCTCCTTTCCTCCCACTAACACATAGAACCTCATATGTGCAGGCTGCAGGGGTAAGACCAAGGCAGGGCTGATCCAAATCTTGTGCCTCTGGAAAAGTCATCACACCATGTCACAAAGCTTCGACTTTTCAGGAGCAGCCCCCCAGGGTAATCTTGTAATTATCCACAGCTCAGCTATTGCAAAGCAGACTGCAGCCTGAGCTCACTTACTGTCTTTTCATTTATCTGGGATGATTATTTTAAATACAGTAAAGTCCTTAAAAAAAAAAAAAAAAAAAAAAAAAAAAAAAAAAAAAAAAAAAAGAAGGCATTTAATCCAGCCTTGTGACTGCACCTAGCAGGATTCCAGGACTCCGGTCTGCACAGGCTTTTCTGCCTCAGCTATCAGCAAAGTCATTGAACTCATGAAGCATCGACAAACATTTGTCCTGTTTGCTTTCTCCTCTTGTACCTGGGGGAGAAGCATCTCTGCGACTTTGTGCCACTGACACCTTGTGGAGCCATCAGTTTCTCAGCCTGATGCCTTCCTGTCTCTTCATTTCTAATAGACAATTGATAACTGCCTCAGAGTGTGACCTGCCATGCAAAGCTAGCATCTACTATCATTACCATCATCATACCAGCTTACCTTTCCACAGCACCTGCCAAACCAAAGCAAGCCAGTGAAAGAGCGCTGAAATGCTGCCTCCTTGAAGAGTGGCTGATGCCATACTGCATGCCACACGACTGGAGAAGAAATTACGTTTGGAGAAAGACACAGGGACCAATTCCCCTAACAATAACGTACACTGAGAAGATCTCAGAGTGCAGAAATTCTCTTCCCAAAGATGCTTTCGTATCATGTGATATGGAGCTTACTTGCTTCAGGAGATGATGTTCTGGGATGCTCTTAGTGATAAACACAATTCTCTGGTATAAAGGCACAGCCATCCCATGCTGCCAGCTCTTCCATTTGGTGAGCTGAAAGATGCAGCAAGCAGGCATGGCTGGCTGTGTCCATGTGCATGAAAGTGTGTGTGGATGTGCATGTGCGTGTGTGTCTGTGTGTGTGCACATGTGGGGGGAACTCACAGGCTGTGGGAGATGTCCCGTTGCTTTCAGCAGATACATCCACAGCCATGATTCAGTACTTGGCAGCCCATGAAAGCACTTCTCATGCTCACTCTCTCTTTGTACTGAAACACTCCATCTTTTCAGTCTTATGACATTTACTGTGCTTTCTAAATGCACTCTGTGGCTGAAGTGATGACAGTATTTTCCCTGTGTGTTCACTCTGCCTTCAGGAAGGAACTTTGGGGCAGCTGACAATGGCACAGTAAGGTTGAAGGAGCAGCCATGGGAGAGCTTGCACAAGTCACCTTGAGATCTGAACCACACAAGGTTTGTAGTTATTTTTCTTGGCTGTGACATAAAAAGATGCAACCATTTTGGCTTTGTACAAGAGGGCAGGAACAGAAGCATGAAGGACATCACTGTGGGAGACCTTAAACACAATTCATACCATTGTTGAGGCTAGTAGGTCAGTCAGGGCCTGAGTTCATTCACTTTGCAAGCAGAACCCAGGGCTCAGAGTGCCTTGAGACACACAGGCCAAGACAAAATGGCTGGCCTCGGCCCAAACCATGCCTGCAAAGGTTGGCATGTTTCCTTCCACATATTTTTCCCTTGGGTGGGAGTACCTAGGTGGGGAGGACTCACAGTGTCACCTGCAGCAGGCAGTCATTCAGTGATTTGATTTTCTGTGTGGTGTGCCATGCATTTGGAACAGGATGTCACAATTTCCACTGCAAGTTATTAAATAATAAGAGATGTAGCATAGTCCCTAGGCACTCAAGAAGGTGCAGCACCAAGACCTTATCTCTCCCTGTGCCCCAAGAAAATCTGCTGCAGAAGGAGCTCTGGTATGAAAAGATGACAGCAATAAAAGGCAGGCACTTGTCACGTGTAAGGCAAGCCAGTGATTTTTGTCACTGAAACAGCAGTTCTAGCTTTAGCCCTCAATTAATGAAAAGGAGGAGGAAATGGCACAACATGTAGCTCTGAAGCAGAAGATGAGTAAATGTTATGGTTCAGCTGAACACATGTAATCACTTTCTGTGCTCTCTTCTTCCTTTATCTTGGTCCTCCTCTTCCCTCTCTCCCTCCTGTTTGTACAACTATGAGCAAACAATGTGTCTTCATGGGTTTTTGCAAAGGGGCATGGCAGTTTTCCTCACCTGAAAGCTGGTGTTGGTAGTTAACCAGGGTGCTCCCCATGGATAAAGGTATGGGGCTGGCAGCAGAAGGGAACAAGGGCTGCTCTTCCACTTCTCTTGCATGGAGCAGTGTGGTGAGCCGTTGACAGTCCCCACTGATGTGAATGACATTCATTATTTTTAAAAACTGGAGCCGAATTTCTTACACACACACACACACACACACACACACACACACACACACACACACACACATAAGCTTGCTGGGTCTGACTCTGTCCTGAAACACAGCACTTTTTCAGCTCCTACCAGTCCATGAAGAAAACAGTAAAGTCAACATGTGCATTCTTCAGTTCAGTGACAAAGAAAATGCAGAATCAGGAAATACATACAGTTCAAAGTGAGATTTGGTAGCATATGGATATTAGACTATCCAGGATGGCCACAATCACTGGTAACAAACATGTTTTTAAAGAATGCTAAACCACACTTTCTAAGTGTGACAGCTAGTGAGCAGGATCTCTCACCTCACCTACAGATCTCCTGGGTAAAATATTTCTATTGCCTTTCCTGAAGACCTGGTATCAGCAGTAATTAAAGACAGAGTCTGAGCCTGGATGGACCTTGAGTCTGATTGAACATGTCAGCTCCTTATCTGGCAATGCCAGATCTCCCAGGTCTGTGGAGACAGAAGAGATGAAATAAGAAAATGTAGATGAAAATATCAGAGCAACCTTCTGGCAGTGAGGTAGAAATACCGGTAACTAATGAAAATATCAGAGTAGCCCTTAGGCACTGAGGTGGTGATAGACACTGGTAACTAGAAATAGTAGCTAGAAGTGTCCTGACTGCAGCAGGAATGCACACAGCCACCAGCTGAAGGTTTCCATCCTCTGGGCATCCATTGGGTACTTCACAAACCTGCACTATAATGAATAATCCTTCCAACACATTGAAGGTCCCCACAGCTGCCACACTGGTGGATGGGAGCTGTCAGCTATAAAAAAACTTTGACACTGGAGCCATTTCACTGCAAAGTAGGACAGCTTTTAGATTTATACTCTGTTCAACCTAAGTGGGAGTGGTCCCCTTTGGTCCTGCACTGTGGGGTTGCCTGTACAGAGCAGGAAGGCCATGGCATGGCTGGAAAGGTTGCTCCCATCAATGGCCATTGCTGTCACTTTCCTCCCTGCAGGATCTGGGATTTTCTTTTCTGAAGCACAGTGCCACCAGAAGTGGAGAGATCAAATTCAGTGTAAATCTGGTCTATTATTTGGGGATCATTTTCTCGGGCCCTTTTTTGGTAACAGACACAAGAGGTAATGCAATTACCTGTGAATATATTTGTGGTACCCAGAGCTATTTTGATACTGATGTGCCTCTGCTCCTTCCTGCAAAACATGTCAAAGCAGTTTATCTACACATTTGAATAAGTCATCTATGCAATCACTCTCCTTTGGGGAGATATTTAATTTCTTCCACAGAAGGTTTGCTGTTGCTATACAGACATGCGTAAGTCACAGTTAATTGCATAGCTATCCCTGAAGTTTTCTTTTTTAAACTAGAGAAGTCATCAGAAAATATCCCTTGATTTCCTAACTGGAACCAAGATTTGGTAAACATGAATATTAAAATTAAACCATTAAAGAAGACTTCTTCAAAGAGTTCATATCTTTAAAGAGGGATGCTTTTCCTACAAGTTGTCTCTTCCCTGCTCTTGCACAGCCAAAGGGCTCTCATTAGGACTACCTTCATGGAAGTCACATTAAGTAGAGCTCCTACCCTTCCCTCTTATCTGCACAAAGCTTTGCTCAGAGGAGAGAGCAGAACAAGCACATTATTCTACAGGAAAATTATATAAATATGGAGGCCATCTCGGTGCAAAACTAGGAATTAAATCAGTAGTTTAACATAGCACGTGCTGCCTCTGCTGAAGGGAAGGAAAGGTGCTGGGTTCCTGACCTTGCTGAGCAAGCTCACAGTTACAGCCCTACTGTAGGCTGACAGAGCGTAAAATGTGATGTCAGCAGGTCTTAAAAAACAAACTGGAGGAGCTTAATGTGATGTGGACTAGGGCAAGGGGATATGAGAAATGGTTCCCCGCTCTGCTCCCTGCAGAATGATGTCTCCCAAGGGGAGTCTGGAAAGAGGTGGGTCTCAGAGTCTCTCTGGTAGCTGGACAGCAAGGGTCAGAACAGTGAAAAAATGTGGCCTCTAAAGCAAAAGGAGGAATTAATGTTTGTAGCTTCTGTGCAGCTAAGTTTGGTTATTAACTACAATAATTACTGCACTACACCTGTTTTTTCCAGTCTGGCCTGACTTCCCAGATTGAGGGGCTGATTTTGCAAGTATTGCTCAGCTCAGCACTTACTGCCACAATTCCTCTTTCTTCCCAGCCACTCGGTTGTCCCCAAGCGCAGTTTCCTGTCAGGTACCATATCTGGCTTGAGCAGGCAGCATCTCTGATAACTGACATCAGCATCCATCTAGGGTTGCTGAGAGCTGGGGTACCCTCTGGGATGGGCTGCAATGGACCAGAGCTGAGCTGGATTGGGGAATATGGGCAGTATCTATTGATTGTAAGCAGATATGGCAGTACTCTCTAGGATGTAAGTCACTCAAGTGTCTTCCTACACCAAGATCAGTGTGCATGGGCAGCTTTTCTGCATTTCCTTGTCTGCCTGTGATTGGTATAAAAATCTCTTCTTGTCATACCACTACGGAGATGGGGGTAGGGACACGATGCAACACCTATTGCTCTGGCTCCCCATCACAAGAGCATTCTCCTGTTATACTTGAGAGCAGTCTTTTGGCTTAGGATTTGCTGTGCTGCCCCCAAAACTGACTGCCCTGTATTCCAGACCCTGGGCCATAGATCATTTCAGCTGGTACCCAATGTTCTGCTATGCTGATTTCACATGGGAAATACCCCAAAGGAAACATCCCTGCATATCTCTGTAGCTGCAGTCCTTTTGGTGCATGGATAGTAATCAGTTTCCTGAAGCTGCATTGACAGTTTGCTGAACAGACTGCATCTGCTCTGTGCAGTGACTGAAAGCATGTTTCATACACAGATGTCTCTTCACTGCCTTTTCTAGCAGCATACCTTGTCATATAAAGTGCCTTGTTTAAGCCAGTGTACCCTGCAGTAGATGGAGTGCAAGCCGGTGCTCTGTGCAGGACATCAGAGCAAGTTCTGGAGTGGCTCTCCAGATACGGGAGCAAGATGACAGGGATGGTCTTCAGGTCACCACAGTGGGAAAAGTCAAGGTGCCAACTTTTGTGCTTTCCTTTCTAAGTACGAGCATTTTCTCAGAGCCACGCTGGCAGATCACAGAGCTTTTAAATACAGAAAGTGCCAAAAGTACTCAACCTTGGATAAAAGGCTGGGCAAACATGCTACAGAAAGGGCTCAGTCTCAATCTGGTTCTTTATATGGGGTTTGGGTAAAGAGATCCTTCCACCAGTCCACAGTTTTATTTTCCTTTATACAGATACCTCATTACTTCAGAAAATGTCATGTGATGCAGAGAGTAAGCCACCTCCAGCATGCTCTCTGAAGAAGTAATCTATCAGAAGCATGGAAATCACCTTAACTTTTCCTCAGACACAGAATTAGGTTCCTGCAAACTCCCTCCAGCCAGTGACTACACATCTTTGCCTCACCACTGTGGCATCATGGCTTGTTCCAGCCCCTAATGGCTGCTGCTCTTACATATGACATCAGTCACCAAAACTCACTTCTGTCCATCAGCAGCTGCTTGAGTCACGTACCATCTGTATGGTGTTTCTTGTACACACCATGGCATTCAGAGAGATTAAGCCCTTTCTCTGGCAGCTGCTCTTTCCACACCCAGAGGAAAAATGAGAGGGGGAAGAAAACAACAAAGCCCACAGCCATTGGTGGCTGTTAGATTTAATGCTCAATGTTTATCATGTCATGGGGATGGGGATTGATATGGGCCTCACTTTCTCATTTCATCGATCTGCATCCCCAAGAGACAAAAAGAGGGACTGACACTGAAAGGCACCTGACACCTTCCTTTGAATTAAATTGTTACTGCTGCAGTGTGTAGCCCTGCATTCACCTGGAGTTCAAGGACAGTGTAATGACAGGAATGCATCCAGAGAAGGGCAACAAAGCTGGTGAAAGGGCTGGAAAGTGTGTCCTGTGAGGAGTGGCTGAGGACTCTGGGTTTACTAGTTTGGGGAAAAGGAGTCTGAGGGTTGACCTCATTGCTCTCTGCAGCTTCCCAAGGAGGGGAAGGGGACAGGAAGGTGCTGATCTCTTCTCTCGGATGTCCAGTGACTGCACATATGGGAATGGTTCAAAGCTCCACTAGGGGACATTTAGACTGGACATTAGGAAGCATTTCTTTACCAAGAAGGAGGTCAGATACTGGAACTGGAGAGGTAGCTGATGCCCCAAGCCTGTCAGTGTTTAAGGGGGATTTGGACAATGCCTATAATAATATGCTTTAACTTGGTCAGCCCTGAAGTGGTCAGGTAGTTAGACTAGATGATCGTTGTAGGTCCAACTGAAAAATTCTCTTCTCTTCTCTTCTCTTCTCTTCTCTTCTCTTCTCTTCTCTTCTCTTCTCTTCTCTTCTCTTCTCTTCTCTTCTCTTCTCTTCTCTTCTCTTCTCTTCTCTTCTCTTCTCTTCTCTTCTCTTCTCTTCTCTTCTCTTCTCTTCTCTTCTCTTCTCTTCTCTTCTCTTCTCTTCTCTTCTCTTCTCTTCTCTTCTCTTCTCTTCTCTTCTCTTCTCTTCTCTTCTCTTCTCTTCTCTTCTCTTCTCTTCTCTTCTCTTCTCTTCTCTTCTCTTCTCTTCTCTTCTCTTCTCTTCTCTTCTCTTCTCTTCTCTTCTCTTCTCTTCTCTTCTCTTCTCTTCTCTTCTCTTCTCTTCTCTTCTCTTCTCTTCTCTTCTCTTCTCTTCTCTTCTCTTCTCTTCTCTTCTCTTCTCTTCTCTTCTCTTCTCTTCTCTTCTCTTCTCTTCTCTTCTCTTCTCTTCTCTTCTCTTCTCTTCTCTTCTCTTCTCTTCTCTTCTCTTCTCTTCTCTTCTCTTCTCTTCTCTTCTCTTCTCTTCTCTTCTCTTCTCTTCTCTTCTCTTCTCTTCTCTTCTCTTCTCTTCTCTTCTCTTCTCTTCTCTTCTCTTCTCTTCTCTTCTCTTCTCTTCTCTTCTCTTCTCTTCTCTTCTCTTCTCTTCTCTTCTCTTCTCTTCTCTTCTCTTCTCTTCTCTTCTCTTCTCTTCTCTTCTCTTCTCTTCTCTTCTCTTCTCTTCTCTTCTCTTCTCTTCTCTTCTCTTCTCTTCTCTTCTCTTCTCTTCTCTTCTCTTCTCTTCTCTTCTCTTCTCTTCTCTTCTCTTCTCTTCTCTTCTCTTCTCTTCTCTTCTCTTCTCTTCTCTTCTCTTCTCTTCTCTTCTCTTCTCTTCTCTTCTCTTCTCTTCTCTTCTCTTCTCTTCTCTTCTCTTCTCTTCTCTTCTCTTCTCTTCTCTTCTCTTCTCTTCTCTTCTCTTCTCTTCTCTTCTCTTCTCTTCTCTTCTCTTCTCTTCTCTTCTCTTCTCTTCTCTTCTCTTCTCTTCTCTTCTCTTCTCTTCTCTTCTCTTCTCTTCTCTTCTCTTCTCTTCTCTTCTCTTCTCTTCT
>NW_020799142.1:14647168-14682795 GCF_003259725.1 Athene cunicularia | reverse complement strand
CCCCTCCCCGCCCTGCCCTTCCCTGCCCTTCCCTTCCCTTCCCTTCCCTTCCCTTCTCTCTGGAAAAAGACTGACCCCAAAACTGTAATTTTAAAAATGCATGGAGTTACCATTTAAGGCTCCAGTGAACATCTAGAAACAAAAGCAACCTGAAAAGCTACCTACTCTAATGAAGAACCAGTTCTCTACAGCTAGATATGAGCCAAAATCAGAAAGCGCTATGCAGATTCTGCCAAACTTGATGCATACAAAATTAGATCAATTATCTATTCTTTAGTTTGCATAATCCCAACCCAGCTGGGAGAGTCTCTTGTAATTTGATTATTCCCACACATGCATGAGAAGAAAACCTGAGATCTTCTACCCAATGAACCTAAAACTTTACCAGCACAGATAACAACACCTGACAAACTGCAGCCTATGCTATTAAGTTACAATCCTGTCCTGGTTTGAGTGAGTGACAGCGGTTTTTTGGTAGCAGGGAAAGGAGCTATAGTGGTGGCCCCCTGTGGGAAGCCTCTGGAAGCTCTCCCAGTTCCAAGTTGGACCCGCCTTTGCACCAAGGCTGGGACAATCAGATGTGCCTCTGTGATAACACATTTAAGAAGGGGAACCTGGGAGCAGTTGTAGGAGCTGTGAGAAGGAGTTGCGAGGACAGCAATGCAAACATCGAGATCATCGGAAGAGAGGAGGAGAAGGGGGTAGGTGCTCTGGAGCAGAGACTCCCCTGTATCCCATGGTGAGATGGCAGGGCCGCCCATCACACACACACACACACACACACACCCCAACACCCATGGGGGTCTACACTGGAGCAGATGGCAATTTGCAGCCGGGGGGGGCCTGACCCATGCTAGGTGACTGTGTCCGAAGAAGAAGGCCGGGACCCCATGGGAAGAAGGCCCCGCTGTTGTAGGTCAGCACTGGGAGATTGCAACATGTGGGGGTGACCCACACACCCATGGGAGTGACTCATGTCAGAGTTGGCTTGTGGAGAACTGTCTGCTGTGAGAGCGGGACCACGCTGGAACAGGGGAGGAATGCCAGAAGTTTCCCCTCCCCAAGGTAGAACACCCCCCATTCCCTGCCCCTGCACCACTGTGGTGGGAGGAGGTAGAGATGCTGGGAACAAAACTGAGCACAGGAAGAAGAGAGGCATTGGGAAAGGTGTTTTCAAGATGTGATCATGCTTCTCATGGTCCTACTCTGTATGTTAAGTGGTGGTGGTGTTAGTGTCTGTATTAAATTTTTCTTCTTACTTTCTTTTCCTAATGAGTGTTGTTTCTGCCTGTGCCTTAAAGGATGAGGTCATCCCTCCCTGTCCTTGTCTCAAGTTCCTGGGTCTTTTGCTTTCCTCCTTCTCAGTGCTTGCAGGGAAGGGAGGAATGAACAGCTGCATGGTGTTCCGTTTCCCTCTGAGCTCAAAACACAAAAGATTTTACTTTGACTCAAAGCCTTTGTATTAACACAAAAAACCTATCAGAATTTCCACCCCAGTGTTTTTTATGTCTTTCTATGTGCTTCTGCACCTGCTATCTTCTCTCATTAAGTACTGAAGAACATACTTTTCCATTCTGAATCACAGGATGCATTTCCAGCAAGCAGTTTCCATGTTATGACAGCCAACATGAACAGAGTGGGAACCTTACGATTAACAACAGCTAACTGAGATTAAACTCGTGGTTTGAGACTTTTTTTTTTTTTTTTTAAAATGATCTACTGATTTTTGAATGATTGTGCTCTGAAATAACAATCATAATGAATACCAGTAAAGTGCTAGGAGATAAATAATTGATAATTAATATTGAGTTAAATAATCTAGGCAGTTAACCTAATGAATTATTTGGCCAAAAATAGATATTAACCATCAGAAAACAACAAATGTTACTACTTAAATTTTGAGGGTTGCAGCAGATGCATTTTTATGCATTTTATTGCTATTATATACTGATGAACAGTATTTATACATTTGATATTCCTAAAACTCCACCACCACTGCTCGGAGTGTGTCCTCCACTGCTTGGAGTTGAAATAGTGAAAAAAATCTAGAAACAATTTACATCTAATCCTCAAAACAATTAAAACGCATGTAAATTATGATGCTCCAGGAATTAATTGCTCCAACAGATGGCTGGTAGCTTGTTAATAAGAGTGCAGCAAGCATTTGTCTTTTTTTGGAATCCTATACCTTGAAAACAACAGGAATGCCGAGGGATCACCAGAAATGGGATTGCTACAGCAAAGGGATCTGACTATAAACTAATTATTAAAATTATCAGGAACACCACAGACAAACCATTTAGGGCAATTTCAATCCAATTTTTCACCCTTATTCTCTGTCCTGCTATGGTTGCAAATCTAAACAGTATCAACCAAAGGAGGATTTGGATGTGGACCCTGACTTCACAGGTTGAGATAACAGCTACACTAACAGCCACAGCAACTTTGCACTGAGAAGTTTGCAGAGCAAACCCTTGTTTGCAGAAACAGCTCTTGGATCCCAGGAAGGAAAACTTCAACTTGCTCTTAGGAAAACATTTCAAAGCTGGGCTTTTTTTTAAAAAAAGAGATTTGAAGACAAAATTTCTTTAAATATACCTCTGGAGCTGAGAGGACAATGTGCAGGGGGCCTAGAGTAACGTTTATGCTGTTATCTACATAAGCGCATACACACACACAGGCTACATACAATGATTTGGTTAAGTCTGGTTATTGTATAAAGGACATTTTCACAGTCACTCCAGGCCCTCAGGCCATGCTGTGCCTTGTCAAAGGGCAGACAACCTGCCCTGAACAAGGGAGCACAAGTGAAAGCCTTAAGCCAGCAAAGTCTGAGCTATTTCCAGAAGCAACAAAAAACCATGACGATGGCAGGGCAAAGATAATTAGTACATTAAGATATTGATGCCTCTGTATTGCTTCTAGGATCCAATCTTTCTGCCCTGTACAGGGACCACAATTTCTAACACATTCATTTTCAAATTTAAAAGCAGAGAACTTTACTGATGCTGTGAAATAAGCAAGTCAAGACCCGTCATCTAAATGAAAGATTGTAAGCAAAGTAGAATGGAACCAAATGCCAATAAACAACATACCAGAAATAAATTAATAAATAATGTACTTCTGCAATCCCATCTTGCAAGATAGTGCTTCTATCTTCTTAAATGACAGCTAATAGATAAATATCACTGTGACAGTCTCTCCTGCACCACAATGGATGTGGTTATTAGAGCTTCCATTTAGTCATCACTCCCAAAGGAACCTCTTAGAAAATACAGATTTTATAGGTATTTAGGCCAGATTCAGAAAGACCAAACAGAGATGTACCATTTGTAGTGCTGTGCCACTGAGGGCAGGCTCCCACAGGCTCCGAGCCCTGTCAACAGCAGCCAGAGGAGAACAGTTGACTGACCCAGGTCCTGCAGCTGAAGAGAAAGAGAGCTGAAGAGCTGAGATGATGGGTTGTCATGGGTCTTGGCAAATTGCAAATGGTGCTGGGAGTATCAGAGGCACTCTATGCAGACAGTGAAAGATCCACTTCTGTCTACTTACCACACAGAGAAGATGGAATCAGTTAGAAAGAAATAAGTTGGGGGGAATATTTGAGGATAAAAGAGATAGAAGGAAATCTCTACATAAATTACTAGTGTGGACTGGTAACTAATCACTTTTCATCTCTCTTCTTTCCCTTACCAAGACTTCTAATGGTGAGAGATGGTACAGGAGATACTAAAAGCCTTTTTGGAGACTTCCTTGATGCATAGGATACTTAATCATGGCTTTAGATCATAAAGTGAGTTCCTAATAAAACTCACATTTTTGTGATGTAGCTGTAAGATAATCAACAGGAATTTTCTGCTGCACAAGATATATCCTCTTTCCCTCTTGTCAGCTCCTTCTGCATCTCTGATCTTCAATCCCACACATCTCTTTAGTTTATAAACTGGCTTTTCAGATGGCTGAATTTACCCTGACTTTCACTCAAATACATCTGGAAGTGTTGATGAAACCCTGGTAAATTACAAATAAAGGAAAACCCCTACTGCTTGAGCAAATATCAGAGCCTTTATATTGGGCTCTTAGGTGAGTTGATAGGAGATTACTCAATCTCTTGCACAGCTAAGAAGTTTGCACAGATTTATACCAGCATAATGTGACATGGTCGTAACAGATTTTTCTTCTATTCTGGTAATTCCTGTAATTTCTTTCTGGAATATAAACACCTTCGCCCTATAACTGCAGCTGCCTAGAATTCAAATCCAGTGGTCAAACATTATTATCCAGTTTAAATAACTTGCTGGTTTGGGTTTCCTTTGTGTTTAGTATATTAATAGATATCTGAAGTGAAAACCTAAATTTGTTTGTTCCTGTGCACCGTATGTCAGATCAGAATCTGATCAGTAATATACACTCCCTGCATAGCTCAGAAGAATAATTAGTTTGCAGATTTCCTCAGTTCATAAAAGTTTCAATACTCTGCCAGTCTATAAAATATTTGTATTTTACGTAAACCAGGAAATGGCATTTCCCACTAGAGAAAGCCGTATCACACTATCATATCATGTTGCCTGTTTGATTGAAGGGCATTTGTGTTGGAGCAAAGCTCAAAGCATTTTGAAAATGTAAACACAGGGATCACTCCATAAAAATTATATGTGCACTCTAAACTAGCTCTTGGTTGCACGTTTTGCCTTTAAAGGGGTTATCATGATGATATATGAGTGTCAGCACGGCCAAGACTAAAGGGCAAGATATTCCATTAAGGTTGTTTCCTATTGCATAAAAAAAAAATAAATATTACTTCCCATTCAGAAAATGCCTTTAAATCTAATTATTTTGTATAATATGCCTCTTCTCCTCTTCCTCCAGGCTATATCAAATACTGGAAGTGAATTCTCTGCTTACATGGATTTTATCTCAATGAATTGCCTAATTTTTTGAAGAAAATAAGTTTTTATATATAACTTTTGAGCACAGCCCCTTAATTAACAGCAGAAATGTTTGTGGACTGAAAACAATGCCAGTTAATGAGTCTTGAAATTACATTCAGAACCAACTGCGTTGACATTCGCATTCCTAGACTGAAGTCAGTATCTAGTTCCTGAATTATGTGTAGTGCCACACGTATCAGGAAGTCAAACATGGAATAAAATGCTTGGGGTACAGCATTTTCCAGAAGCACATTCTGCACATGGCAGGGTGAGCCTCACCTCTGTGGTGCTGTACTTCTCCTCCCTCTCCTTTCCTTCCCACAGGGCCAGGGAGGAGATCACGTGGAGGGGGGAGATGGTGGGCTGAGGATAAGGACACATATATTTTCACAATCTTGTGAATGTCCTTTCAAGATTATGGGTGGGGGGCAATGATCCCTCAATTTACCCCACAAAAATATCCACAAGCCTTTAAAAAAACCAAAGAGTGCATGGGGGTCGTTTCAGTTTCTGAACTTTTAGTGTCACTCAAATCTGTGTTAAGTGTTGAAGGTTTAAGTCTCAAATTTACTTCTTTCTTAAAGATTTTTAAATGAACATTGAGCTCTTCACCTTCTCTTAAGAGGCAGAGTTTTAGGAAACATTTCAGACATCTCGTTGCAAGTGATAAACTTCATACCAGCTGACATCATTGTTATTACCATTACTGCTTCCAAAACCAGCTTTACCAGGCTGTCCCTGGGCCAGGAGCTGGATTGGGAGCAAGAAGCCACATAGCTGCAGACTGCACACAGCACGTCATCCTTGTGTCTTTCAGGAGACTCCTTACCATCTATCCTGATTTTATTGCTTGAGACCCAGGATGCTTGCTGACACTCTCCTGGCTGTCCAAAGTCAGCTGGTCTAAAAATCTCAAGGCTCTACAGATTTTGTCTTGGGAAGGTGTGATCTCCACCATCAAATGCAATTGAAATGACTCGTGTGTTTCTGTTCAAAGGATTATCTCTCTCTTTCTGTACATATAGAGAGAACAGGAGTGGCAATGGATCCGTGCTTCAGTGTTTCTGTTCTGAATGAAAGTACAATGTAATGAGAGAGCTCAAAGGCCCTGAAGGAAATAAAATGCAGTGTAAAAAAATACAAATCAATCCACAAAGATTCCACTCCCACAGACCCAATACAAGCAAAATTTCTGCTGGAGGCAGTCAGGCATATAGCTCCATTCTGCACAAGGTGACAGTTTGGACTCCCACTGCAGTGGCTGGCAAGGGATCACCTGGCACCTCCTGGAGTCAGCATCTTTGTCTTGGAGAAGACAAGTGACTAGGTGACTCCTTGTCTTCCACTTCCCCATTATCTCTTCGAGACTTTCAGGACAAATACACACTTCTAAAGTGAATTACTGTCTCCTGCTGCAGGTCATCACTATTCTCTTTCTAAAGAGCAAGTTTCTTCCTCACAAAAGTGCAAGGATTATTCTTTATACCAGAAACAATTATATGTTTGATTCTTTCACGTAGTTATTAAAACCTCTGATTATTTTCACACCATTTATTTAGCAAGCTTTAACACACAGCACTTCCTGGAGATGATAAAGTCAGCTTTGGCAGCTTTTACTATCTACTTTTCCAGAGTAACTCTGCCCAACTCATTTCAGATACTGGTATTTCTTCTTTTGTCCTCTGTGCTCCACCTCTGGGTTTCTAAGAGCCAATCTTCACATTCTTCCCATTTCTTCAAAAGGTCAAGATACCAAATTCACTGCTGACGTAAGTAGGTGCAGCTCTAATTAACTCAATGGGGTTACACCTGCCTATGTCAGCAGTGAATTTGGCTCAGCATCCCTAGTGAGCAAAATGTCACATTACCTTTGCTGAGCAGGACATTTCAAATAAAACATTAGCTAAAACAATTAATTTTAAACCATTAATCCTACTGAAGCTGCTTTCAACCTCCTAAGGATTGAAGTCAATTCCAAGTAAATGTCTTTGGCTTAATAGATTGTGATGCTTTGGTATGAAATACATTATTGAATGACATTGAATTAAGAAACATCATATTGTATTTCTATATATAAATTATATTTTAGCACACATGTGACAACTTTTAACTCTAATACTTGAGAAACTATTACCAATGGAGGAGATCATACAGAACATTGCATTATATAATACCTATGAATTTTGCACATGTATTATGTATAGCTCTAATATTACACTGAGATTTAACACACTTGTATTTCATTAGCAGCCCATTTTACATCAACAAAGATGAAAGATTTATAAATAGCATGGTTCTCTAATTCATTCCCTTTGACACAAAACAGGTAGTAACAAAACTGGATGAGTTAGAGGTAAGAACACAGTCTTGCTCACAACATCCTCAGTACATCTACAGAAGGAAAGGGGTCAAAATATTTTCTAAAGAATTTGAAAGTCCAGGTTCAACTCCTTGCTAGGCTTCCCTGAACAGTCCATGGCAGCTCACAGCCAGGTGCGTTTGGAGCAGCAACTCCATTATTGCACTCTTGGGTGCCCTTTTGCTTTTCAGTGTTCATAAAATCCGGGTGGGGTGTGTGGGCCCCCACTTCAGGAAAATTATAAAATGACCAGATTCTTGTAGGTCAAACTCTCCTGCAGGCAGCCAGAAATGCTCCAGAAATGCTGGAGATAGAGATGGCTGTTGAACCCTGTCCCTCTCTAGGACTGTCATGTTCTCTGCCTTGCATGAAATTACTCATCCCATTCAGGATTTGGAGTCCTACATCTATCTGCCCTGGGAGTTAAGCACCTTAACCCTTTCTTTGAAACTCCAAGGAAATGATAATTATTTTATCTATCAGAAAGCCGAAAGAAAGCGAGGGGAGGCATGAACCCTGTCTTCCAGTTCCTCTCTGGACACTCCACAGGAGAGAACCGAAATTGTGTTCCTACATCCATCCAGTAGGACATTTGTTCTCCCACCCTTCTCACAGGTGTATGGGTTAAACACTATATTGTAAAGTCATCTCTCCCTTTACCATTAAATATTTACTTAAAACATGCAAACTGTAGCAGCCACAGCAGGAGATGTGAAGAGAAAAACCTTTCCTTTGCTCCAGACTCCTCCCCAGTGTTCTGGTCAGTTCTCTTTTCCAGGAGCAGTAGAGAAAGCCCAGCTCACAGAGAAAAGAACTGAGTAAACATTACCACTTAGGTGACTGCTGCAATTAAGAATCTCAGTATTTTAATCACAGTGTCTTCTCAAAGGTAAGCACAGTTCCTCAGCTCCATGTACGTAGCCTCACTAGCCAACACAAACATTTGCACATTGTTGAATGTGGGTAATATTGAATCAAGGAGAATAAAGTTCTTCAGGAGCAGAATATTAACAAAAGACTTCAAAAAAATACAAGGTACCGGTTATATTTGGCCATCAGGTGAAAAAATATTGACCCAAACTTGGAGCCTATAATGAATGATCTTGATCTCTGCCTCATCCATTTTCAATCATCATTCTCCAAAGGAGAGAAGATGCTGGCTGCCTTGAGGTCCTTTCCCATATAGCCAGAAAGGCCCAGGGAGAAAGGAGGTTTGTATGCACCAAGTGGCAGGCCAGGCAGGAGAACTGCCTGGCTACCTTTGGTACTCCAGGATACATATATTTTTGCCACCTGAAAAGATACCTGAATATGATAATCTCCAATATTTAATATTGGCCTAGATTTTACTATCTGTTAACCATGACCAGAGTTCTTCTCTGTATCAATTCAATTGAAGCCAATGGCAGGGACGTCACCAAAACCTAAATCATGCAGCATTATAGTATAAAATATAATTTGCTGCTAGTCTTTCCACTCGAGGAGCAAATGTCATTGTTGGTGCTTGCAATGGCAGTTCACACACTGAAGTGAGAGTGCAGGTGGGTGATTTAATCTCACTGTATACCTTCTAATGAAGCAACACACTATACAGCTCTCCTTACAGATCTATTACAGGTTTCAATAGCTGTATGTATTCTGCTGGGACATACCGAAATTTGTTTTGCTTCAGTAATTATTTCTGACATGGTACTTACCAGATTTCATGCTTATTCAGAGAATAGATTACATAGTCAGTCTCCATTAGATATACTGCTGGAGAGTGAAAAACTCTAAATTCTGAGCACTGCTCTGGGCTGGACCTTAAAATTTTTCACAGCCAAAACCTCATGATGATTTCAAAGAAGATTTTTCTGGTATGAAGGATTTGGGACCAGACACAGAAGCAGACACTTAAGTTTAGGACCAGTGTGCTCCACCTCAGCTCCTGAGTCCCTGAGGTGGCTGGGGGAAGCACCCCAGGATGACCCATGGCACCATCGCTGCCCAGGCACCTGGCCAAGATGGGGTGCAGAGGAGGGAGAGAAGCATGTGGTCTCAGTCTGATCCCAACATGGACTCCTGACCAGGGGGACATGGCTTGAGAAACACTCCAAGATGCTGCAGTTTCTGTGCAGCCTGACAGAACAGCCCTGCCTTGTTAAATCAATGAACACTTTGCAATTGATTTCCAGGGGAGCTGCAATAGGCTCTATAGTTTCATCCATCAATTGCTTTAGTACTGACCTCATCTTAAGCACATTAACAGCTTGATTGAAGTCAATGGTACAGTTCAGACACTTGAAATGAGTTATGTCCTGAAGTATTCTGATGAATTGAGGCCTTAATGTACATTGTTAATGAAGGTAGGATTCTCTGAGATTTGGAACATCTTCAAATCTCACACTTCATTGCGCAGTCACTTGAACTCAGTAGAAGTCCTTGTTGCCATTAGAAGACACCTCCCCCTTTCCCAGAAGCTGGTCCTCAGCATGTCCCTGGTTCTGGGACCATCAATCACATGATTGAGCAGTGTACCTGTCCATCTTTGCCCATTTGGACCAGTTCCCTTTACAGCGCTAGGCAGCCAGCAGACAGATACAAGCTTCTGAGGATGGAGATAGAGCTGGTAGGGGGTACCATCTTTTCTGGTAGCAGCACAGACATGTGCTAGATTGAAGTACCATAGCACAGTTAAAACTAGCTTGTTAAACCATTGGAGTGATTATCTGATAACTAAGTGTCCAAAGCATGTTAAGATTCTTTACCAGGAAAAAGTTGGAGACTTCAGCATTTACAAAAACTGTCAAGAGCGCATTCAGACTAAAGCTTATCTGCAAACAAGAGCATATACAATTAAGAGAGAAACATAATGTTTCCTGTGTGTACCACCTAGTGGCAAAGGGCTGTTATTTCCTTATGTTCTTTTTGATTGAAGTAATATGAACAATCTAGAAAAAAAGATCCTACCAACCAGGTGCCCAAATATTTTGGATTTCTCTGGACTTTGTGTTTAAATCTATTAGCCTGTTTCAGGTTGCATGCCTAAAACCCACACTGACGTTGAGAAGAGTTTCCAGAAACATTTTAATGGTTCTGGAGACTGGGTATGATGCTGACCAAAGACTTTTAAAGTGGGGAAACAAGCTAGATAGCAAATGTGGAACAATCAGAGAGGGACATGCGCACACAAGGTAATGAAATGAGGCATGTACAAGCCCAATGGTTTCAAGGTCAATGCTACTGCACACTTCTGAATGCCCAGCTGCTCAGAGGTAATGGTATGAAAATAATGGAGAAACCACAACTGGATCAGGGAAGACAACAGTGTAATTAGAGATATCCTGTTTTCTGTGTGGTAGCCCTATAACTGGCTGACTCATCTGGTGCCCTTTAAACTGAAGGGTGAATGCCATGTTCTTTTGGGGCCTTTGCAATAAAATGCAAAGGGACTTTCAAGTGGAAAGAACACAAAGGAAAAATTCTCTGGATTAACATGTTTCCAGACACAGCAAGTTGTTTCTTAGTCAAGTAAAGGCACAGTGAGATTCAAGATAACTCAAGTGAAAACCAAACCCTTCATATTTCAGGCATTTTAATTGAAAAATATTCCACTTGAAAATTGTTAGACATTAATATTTATAAGCAGTACAATAAACTTTTCAATTATAAAAGACATAAAAATTATGCTTAACTATCACAAACAGTTAGTCACTTTATTCTGAGCAGGTAGACCTAGGCCCAGACTTCAGCATGTTTGAAGCAGTGTCAGCTAAGCAGCAAAGGGCCCACAGCTAGACAATTGATGTAGCAACAAGATGTCATTTGAGTTTTGAACTGGGCAGGAGCACAGCAGTTATCCCTAGCCAGAATGAGGAAATCTGCAGGCAGACCAGGCAGTGGGGACCCCATGTCTCTGCTCAGCACCAGTTTCTCACTGCAGGTAAATCAGAAAATAGTTCTTCCTAAGACCAGGGATGAAGTCCCGAGTATGATGAAATCAATACCAAAACCTCCATTAACTGCACTTGTGCCACTATTTCACCTGGTGCCTCCAGTGCTTTACACCACTCCAGAACAGGGTTCTGGATTGATAATGTTTATTAATCTCACAAAGCAGATTATAAAGAGAGGCTGTTTGAAGGGACTGCAATGTGCATTGTGTGGGGATTATTTCATACCTATTTCATAATTTCAAACCTATTGTCGATTATCATGTGAATATTGCTTTAACTTCAGCTTTGGAAATCTCCTAATACTCATGATTCATGAAGCTGTCAACTAATACTATACCTTGTCACATTTTACAGAGCTACACATCAATAGATTGTAAATACCCTGGAAAACGAAGAGAAGGAGAAAAACAAGGAAAGAAAAGAGATTTGCAACAGCCCTCTGCCATGGGGAGGGCTAGCACAGTAACAGCAGTCTGTCCCGAAGGTAGAAAGGCCCTTGGACAGCTACAGGTGATGGTGTAGCAGCCTGGGCCAGAGTGTCACTGCAAAGAACTCTTACACCAATGTGAGCAGAAGATAGGAAATTTAACTCCAGATGTAGAAAACATCCACAGTGTATATCATCTTAGATTAACAAGAGTGAAGCTCTCTACTGAGAGCCTCTCTGAAAGTGATTTGCCATTTGATGACCTTTCTAAGAGAAGCAGTTCACTAGTGACATATAAACTGCAGAACAAGAATACAGTGCATTTTCTTCTGTAACACTGAATTTCAGATCTACCTAACTGTTAGATAGTAAATCACTCTTTGAAAAATAAACTTCCCTGAATGCTTCACCCAGTGAAAGGGGTGAAAGAAGTCCAACCATCAGATCAGCTGTCACACAAGCATCTGCAACCTGCACTGTAGATGCCCACATGCCCTCTCACAAACAAAGTTCTCAGGCAGAAAGAAAACAGGGTGAAAAAACAAGGGCACACAAAAGAAACGTTAGTAAAAATTTTGGTTGAGAGGCTATACAAAACAACCCAATCTCATTCTCATTTCTTAAGAACAATGAGTGGTCAAAATTAAATCTGTTTATTGTAGGAACAAATAGTCTTTCTTAATTATCCAGGTAACAGGAAAACATAATTCTTGTCTGAGACTCAGAATGACTGAAATCTGACAAGTTTTATAAAATTCAGTGGGTAAAGCTACCTTGCAACCAGACGATTGGAAGACACTTCTGTACTGATTTTGTTCAGATGGATTTTCCTCAATTTGGTCACTTTACAAAGATTTCTGCTTTAGAGGCAGAACCTCTTCTTGCTCAGCCCTGACGTGTATCATTTCCCTCCAGCCAAGGACAAGTGCATTGAGTTTGCTATAGTAAAGGCCATTCATCCCACTGCGGGCTTCCAAGCATGCATACATTCCTCCACACCCTGCAATAAACTGCATCCAGATCTCTGCCCTTTTCTACCTCCCGCTTTGTTGTCCCCTTCTGCTATTAAAAACGTGGTGACCTTAGACCAGATGGCATGTAAGATCTTAACATCTCTTAGACAAAAAAACACCCCCAAGTATCCCACTTATGTAACTGGGCACAACCAATATATTTATTAACTTGAAACAATAAATTCTGAAAACAGCCATGCAGAATGTAGAGGGTTTTTAGAAAAAATACTGCCTTAATATACTTAGTGGAGCTGCACTGCAGTTGTCACTAATGGTGCAAAATAACCAGCTGGATAGGTGTGACTTCTGAACCACTCACTCCAAGTATAGAAGAAAGGATCACAGGGAACCCCCATGTTACCTCATATTCCTGTCTTGGGGAAAATGTTATTCTAGCAGCGAGGGACTCACCATTTTGTCTGGACAAGCACCTTGAGGTGGCTGGTCCAAAAACTCTGATCTTCCTCCTAGTCCAAGCAAGCTCAGAAACTTCTCTCAAGTCAAATGTCAGTATTATCACTTCATAAGTTGGCTCTGTCAGTTCAGCAGCATGTGTCTTTCCAAATATAAATAAACGTTTTATAAAGTTTTTCTCTATGCAATTACATATGTACATTTATTTTGCTTGTAACTGATAGCTTGCTAATATTCATGTATTGCTTGGAGAGTGTTCCAGCTGGTTAGATTTTCATCCAAACATGTGAAGTGAACCTTAGGCAAAACAAGAACTGTCTCTCGTAGCTTTTACGGACTAACAAATAGTTCTTGCCCTGCTAATGCCATTCTTAATTGGACTACACTGTGAGGAACAATTAACACTAAATGGCCACTTGCTGAGAGCTGTTGAAAGAGAAACTGCTGCTTGAGGCATTCACATTCTCCAAATAAAGTGCAGTTGCCTTACTTTGGTGTTAAAGAAAGAAGCTTAATTTTTTAGTGGCTCCATATCTTAAAAAAGAATTATTTAATTCACAGCAGGGAAATCAGTTTTGGGAAGGGTTATAGTTTTTGTGGGTTTTTGTTTTTTTTTTTTTTCCCCGAAACCATTTTGTAGATTTAAAGGCTCCTGACTGATAGCACTTGAGAATGGACTCTGCCATTCCAGAGAAGCAGTGACACAGCCACAATAACCTTGCTGCACTACCTCACCTGTAGCTTGCAGAAACCATCCCAGGGCTAGAAAGACATTTTCCCTTTTAGTCCATGCCCTGCCAGTCTGTCAGATAAATACTGAGTGCATGATTTAGCAGTGCAAGTGAAATCTACGTAACTATTAAATAATCCTGAAGGACCTGTCAGCCCATGAAATGTCCTCCATCTTCAGATATAGCCCAATGTGAGCCATACCTGCTTCTCCTCCCCTATGGTGATTAAAATAAATGACATCTGCAATGAACTACAACCATCTTGAGGAGGATCATAGGTCCTTATTTGAGAGGAAAGGTCACACTCACCCCACTGACCGTCAACAAAGGAAGGAATCTCATGCAGTTATAGAAAATTATATATTCCGGAATGGTTAAACCTGAGGACAACCACTGTCCCTCACAGTTGAGATCCTGACAGTTTTCCAGATAGTTTCACCTCTAACTTCACTGCCATCCTTCCAACGTGCATCCTCCCAATGTGATGCTAAGCTGGTTGTAGCTCATGTAGCTGCCCACATCCCCTGGGCACTGATGAAAAGCTCAGTGACCTTGTGTGTTTTAGCCACTGCAGGCCACAGCAAGGCTATGAGCTGCCAACAGCTCAGCCCTGCCTGAAAGAGTGTTATCACCAGGAGCCTTCTGCAGTCCTCTCTGACTGGGAACAAATCCCTCTGGAGGAGCCAGACTCAGTGCTAACTGGCTTGACTAAGTTATGGGAAGAGTGAAAAAGGCAGCTGTGGTCTCAGCTGCTTGGTCTAGCCCAGCCAGAAAATAAACTCAAAATGATATCAAGTTTTCTGGGAGGGAAGCCTCTATTTTTAATGGTAGATAAAGAGTGCTTGACCAAGATATCAGCTGCATCCTCTACAAATGTTTCTGAACTCTGAATTACAAGACTCCACCACTAATTCCAACAGGAATTCTGCTAAGTTTTCTAGGAAAGCCAATTTTTATTCCAACACACACTTACTGAAATAAGGTCCCTGCAACCCTCCTTCCTTACATCACTTCCATATAGACTTTACAAGCCTGAATGCCTAAGGATTTGCCTAGTTTTATACCACACACAAGAATTTTTAGTGTAAGTTTTTCTTTGTCTGAAACCTTGGGAATAGGTAACATTAGTTCACAATATTATCTGTATGCACATTTACATCCTTTTTACTTTCTATATCCATTCTCTTCCTCCACAGAGACCAAGATCCACCGTTGCAGACACTCAGTACCATTAGAATCATGTCATCCCAGCATATCATCTAGTGACTTAACCAGATGAGATGACACTAGCCAACATTAATATTTCATTTATCCATTCCCCAAAAGATATTTCTTTTCAATTTAGGTGCTACCTGACAAAAATATTGCTGAACACCTGCAAGAGATAAAAGTTTTAATCCAATTTCTTTTCACAGATGCTAAGGGCCATGTTCTTCTGCCACTAATGTAGCTTATAGCTCAGACTTCTGTACAATTTAAATGAGAAGCAAGTTGTTTGACTTGTTTGAGGGAGTGGTATAAACAAATGTAGTCTGCCCTTCACCAACACTGTGTGCCTTGGAGAGCTCAGTGATTACCTGAGGGAGAAGGAAGCACAAGTGTTTTGAGGAAGCCAGGTATAAATCGGTAGCAATGGACAAAGTATCTGCTTGCTGTACATTCCTCTGAAAGACCTGTGCATCTGACGAAAGTCAAGGCAAAATAGAAGGAACAAATAAGAAAGCCACTTCTGACAGTAAATGATCCACACTGGGAGCTAGCTCCAAAACAGACTCTGTAATCTGCTACTCTGACTCACAGACTAAATGTAGCTAATTAGCATAGCTCTTTAATTAGCACAGAGCTGCCATGTCCACAGAGAGTGGGGGAGGACATGCAATGTGCCAACATGGAGCACAGCACGTGTCAGTGGGGAGCCCTCTCCTCTCATAATGATGCCCTGGCTGAGAAGCTTGCTCTTGGCTAAAGAGCAACACTGGAGGCCAAGGAGGGGAAACTATGAAGTGAATCCACTTAAAGGTGAAGAGGGTTGTGTAGCTGAGCAGCCGACATGCTTCTTTCCAGGCTGTATCCCAAGGAGACTTTCCCTGGAGGGCTGAGAACAGGAAAGACAGTGTGCAATGGTTGCTTACACTTAGTACACCCTTAATACAAAGAAAAGAAGATGGTGCTTCACTTTTAACCTGTTTTCATGTATGTTCTCCATTTGCATTCTGTGGTGCCAACCTTGCATGCCCAGTATTTTCACCTCTGACCCACAGTTCGTTGCCACTTCAGTGCTGTCATGTGCAAACGGTTGCTCAGACCACAGATCAAGCACCTTTGACTAAAATTTTTTACTTGACAACTCATCAAGTAGTGAGCAGCTTCTCCTAAGAATAACATAACATGGTCTAGATAAGGCAGCAATTGTTTCCTAGTTATCAAAGAAGCCTGAGGCAGACAAACCAGCAATTCTTTTTTGATTTCTTAGGCTGAGAAGAAATGTCCTGAAAATAATCCATTGTTTGTTTGCAGAATACTTCTGAGGTTACATTTGTAGAAGTAGTTACATATCTCAGTATGTTCTGTTGTCCAAAGAGATCCATCCAAAGAGTCTTCTGCCACTCTCTCTTTTCATGTTCACTACTGAGCCTGCAGTGACTGAAGCAAAAGGGTCTCCTGACACTTCTGGTAATGAATAAAGATGCAGAACAGAGATGCTTTCGGTGTGACAGGGCCTCAGTCACGCCATGGGAAAGCTAGTGGGATAACTCTAGTCTAGTTAAGTTATCCCATATATCTCTTCTTCTTAGGAGCAAGACACAAGACATAATAATACCTACCTTTCAGGACAAATTATTTTCTCTGTTACCAGCATCAAACTGCAATAACTCCAGTTAAGTCAGCCTTTGACATTTAATTACATCACTCTGTGGAGTTATTCTGGATTGATGTTGCTGCATGAAAATAGAAATTGGCCATAATATAATGTATATTTTTATACAGAGGATGACAGATGACAAAAATGCAGATTTACTTGCTGAAAAGAGAGCTGTACTCTCCTCAAAACTGTTAGGAAGACTCTATGAAAGCTTCAGGTTAAGATAAAGTTTAAAATGAGATAAGCCTTCCTCTCCTCCCGAGTCACTACATATAGCAGTAATCCTGTGACTGTAAGCCCAAACAGTTTCCAGTATTTGCAAGTCTATGTGCCATCAGTGTAAGAAGATTTTATATATCAAATGTCAGTCTTTGTAGCTTGCCCTGGCATTTCTAAGATGAAACATAGAGTTATGCTCCACCAACCTTTATCCAGAAGAGTTAATGCTGCTAAGTTAACAATACAGCTGTAAATTTTTCATTAATTTTACAGTGCACCTTGCCTTAGCAGGCAATGTAGATACAAAGTTCAAAATTTACATGGAAAGAAGGCTGTTAAGAAGTTAGCGATTTATGACAGAGCACCACAGCTAGCACTGAGTTTTTAGGGTTGTAATATAATTACTGTAATTATGTGAGCTGTCTGCAAATATGTATACGCACATACAGATTCCAATGGATTAAACTGAGGGTTGTTAGGCTTTTTTAAACTTTGGAAGATTACTGGCTGAAAAAACTCCTCTTCCTGTAGTTCCATACACACATACATCTCCCAGACCTTATGTGCATCATCTCATTTATGCCATTGAGGCTATCCATGTACATAGAGGGATGGAAAGGTGTTTGTGTGAAGATCTGTGAAAACATCACCCAGGAAAGCAGGCTCAGGTTTTGTTTCTAATTCCTCCTATTCATAGCCTGGAAGAGGAGATACTGATAAAAGGACCTGTAGCTGCACAAGAGGATGTATGAGAAAATTCAACAGTTTTTCATAATGTGAACAGTTTGTGCTGCTCTTCTTTATCCTGAAGTGTTCATGTGACTCTGACCAGACCCTGGGAAGGCAAACAAGGCTCAGAGACATAGGAAGGACCGGGTTAGTGATTGGGCTCCTCCAGATCCAGCACCAGGTCGGGCTCTTTCAGCATTTTCCCAGTACCCACTTCCTAGCTGGGAACCAGTGTTCAGATGTATTTTTTTCACAGTCACTTGAAATGTTCACTCCGCTCCCACACTGTAGACCATGTGATACTTATTAAGCTATTTTTGCAATAAATATACAAAGCCTGAGTTATGTTGGTCATACAGCAATGTGTCTCAATTTTGACATCAGCAGTTACCTGGCATAAAGCCAGTGTGATGTAAGGGAGAATGATGTCTTTTTCACTGGCATATTGTGCAGATTGTTTCAGCCTGATGATAATAAGATGGCAAAACTACAGACATGATTCCTTGCTTGTCTGAGAACAGTAAGAAATGTATATTGTCTAAGGAAAAGATTAACTCTTTTGAATAGATTAAAATAGAAGAATCTCTTTGGGGTCCATTACATCTTCTTCGTTAATGTTTTACATTTTTTATTCTGCATTTTAAAAAATTTGACATCCCGGAGTAGTCTAACTCCACAAATGTCACTTCCCGGGTGGGCTTGTCCTTATGCAATTAGAAATAAAGCACAGAACATCCAGAACAGATGGGACTGATGCACGGAACAAAATCTCCTTCTTTACTCTCATTTTTTTCCCAAAAAATCATTTTTGTACAGAAGATATTTAAAGTATGGAATCAAATTAGAGTTAATCAGCCAGAGCATTTTGTAATTAATAAGAAGGTCACATCCCACCTGGAATGGTGGAATCTTACATCCACCATCAAGCCTGTGGGTTTTTCAACTGTTTTATCTGGGTCAAACTCTGTTTTCTATGGGAGTAGGGTAAGTGGGGAATAAATTCATTCAGTCCTACAGAGTTACTTGATATTTATATATTATGGAAACAGGTATAGAGCCTTTGATTTGAGTAACAGATGCAGTCAAGTCTAGCGCTGTAACAGCCTGTTACAAAGCACCATGGAAGGGTTTGACCCTGCTGTTCAGGCTAGGTGACCTCTGAATACTCCTGTTGGCATCACTGTGTCATTACAGCCTCATTACTCCTGCTAGCCTCCTGCTTTGCAGCAGCACCAGGAGGTGAGGACATGGTAACTTCCTCTGTTAAAACAAAGTCCCTCTAAAGCCATAGAAAGAAGGAAGAAGAAAAGAGGAGCTTCCCTTGTTCCAAATTTCCCATGTGAGTGGTACCGAGTCTCACTTCTCTTCCAGCATCTGTGGGGAATTATATCTCATTTGTTCCCTTTCTCAGAGGTTTCTCCTGCAACCCTGTTTTCACTTCTTTTTAACTCTTCTGAGCAGCTATGAAATGTCTGCTGGTGGTGATGAAATGCAACTTCACTGCTGGCTTCCCTAAAGTGGAGCCCTGCCAATCTTGATCACTGTTACAGAGACTAACCTGTCTCAGCTGTACACAGAAATCTAAAATCTTCATTGGGGTTTTAGCCCTGCTATGGACAATCAGTCCAAAGGTGCTGAGCACTCTAAATTTTCGCAGACAGAATTCTTGACCTGACAAGAAACCCTGGGATTTAACCACAGCCTTGGAGAACCAAATGCTGTGTACTCTCTCCCAGATACTTCCAAGGGCTTTTCAGAGGCAGCAATCACCTATCTCATGGCTTTTGTAAAGGAACAATGAAGTTCAGATGATGAGAGTGAAAAATATTTGAGAAGGATTCAAAGGCCTTTGAGAAATATTAAGGCAGAACCCAGAACCCTTCTGGTAAATCTCTAGACTATTGAGTATTAACTGGCATGCGCTTTGATTGTTTATCCTTTTGCCTTGCATTGTGCAGACCACCCTTTTTTGGATACATACAGAGGAAAATCACACAACTGCAGTACAGTGATTTTCTTCTGGTGGTCTGCTGGATTTTGACTAGTTTTTAAGCAGAAGAAGATCAGTGGAGCTATTTTGCAATGCTGAGTTTAAAACATTCCCTTCTTTTATATAAAACAGTTGGGAATTACAGTAAATCAACACTACTCAAAGGGTACCTTCACACTTCTCCCTAGGATGGAAAGTCTGAAATATTTTACCTGAGTTGTTTTGCGGCATAGCTGTGGTAATTGCACAAGCATGAAGATACACTTTTTTTGTTGGTCCAGGGATGACACTGTAAATTATTCTTTTAGTTTACAGGGAAGCAAAAAGCACCTGTTTGATAACTAACTCTTTTTATACCTATCTTTCATATAAGTAAACTGATTACCAAGTGGGGTCAGTGATGATAGAATTATGGAACAGTTAATCCATAGTGGGAATGAGACCAAAGCTGTAGAAGACTTTGTCCCTCATTTATTTCAAAGACATTTGCATACTCACAGAACGATTTTCTCTAAAACACTCTCTGATTTCCACTAACAAGCTAGCATATGTTCTATTAGTTCAAAACAAACAAGAAGAAAAAAAATGCCATATGACATCAGTTTATATTTAAAATGCTACATTGGTATACATAAATATGTACAGAGCCAACAAAGCAGCTGCATTTTATGCAAGAGAGATGAAGTTATTACAGAGATGTTGTTCTGATGTACTAGATTTCTCAGTTTCTTCAGAGTACTTTTAAAATGGCTAGAGATATATCCTTTAATTACTAAAATACTGTATGAATTTATTTAGTGCCCACCATTTTCATGAATTGTTTTACTGTATTTAATGGGATCTCTGACAATTTGAAGATTTACTTGCAGAATATCATTGCTTTTTAAAAACAACAGGATCTTCATAGCAAATTTGTTTTCTCTCCTGACATGTTACACAGATTTTGTTGTGTCTACCGCCTGGCTACTGTGAAGAATCTCAGGGCTGTGCCTGGAATCCTGATGCACCAGGAGAATGCTGCAAAACTGGCAGCTGTATTTGTTTCTGCAAAGCCCTTGTCTGAGTACAAATGTAATTATTTGGTGTAAAATATACTATAGTGCTCTCTAAGTTCTAGGGCAGGTCATTTTTCTGAGTGTAATTCTATGGCTTTTATACTGGGATTGCTGTTGCTCCTGGTATGCTAATAATATAGCAGTGAACTTGCATATGGCTGTGCTTGTTTGCTTCAAGAGACAAGAGACAACTGAACTTCTTCCAGCAATCACTGCCATTTGGTGGCTGTAAAAAAAAATAAAAATGCCCACACCAAGTTCATAGCAAGTAAGTGTGTCTGTCCCATATAACTGCCAGCAGTTTTGTGCCACCTGGTCTTCTTCAGCTGTTTCAGAATAGCCATGGGAACAAAGTAACATCCTGCTCCTCCTCCAGTGGGAACCTCCTGGATAGACATCTCCACTTCCCTTTGGCATCACCGTCACCAAGCAAAAAGTCAGGAAGTGAAAGGGAGGTTTAAGACAGCTTCAGGAGACGTTTTAACACAAAGCTGAATGCCTAAGGTTTGCTTGGTTTAGATGTGTAAAACTGGAGGTAAAGGGAGTTATTAAAACATGTCAGTGTTAACCTCAGGGAAAACACAGCTGAATCAGCCTGAAATCTGGAGACAGAAGTTCTGCTCTTTATCTGGATGCTTTAGGGCCTGTGTCGAGGTGTCTTGTATCAAGCTGGGTCAGGGAGACCTTGGCCCCCTGGAGAATGCTGAGATTTGTCTCCTGCTCCAATGCACAGAGTTTTGGTATTTACCCGAGAAGAAATTTCTTATACATAATACTAATGCAAGAAAAGAGAAAATACAGGAAAAATTATGTATAGATTGAGGGCAGAGCTTTCCTTTGAGGGGGAAAAAAAAAAAAAAAAAGTGCCTTAGAAACAATATCTTTATTCTTGTGCACTCATGGAGCACAGACCGTCGCCGAAGCTGTGGGACAAGGTTCCAGCACCTTTGTGTTTGACATTGTTTTATACAGGACAGGTGATAACTCCCCACTCTTCCCATTCAGGACCAGCTTTGCTGAAGTCTACAGGCATTAATTATAAATGCACATTCAGTGCTCTTTACAGCACCAACAAACAGCTGAGTTTTTGTTGCAGGTTGTGACTGCACTGGAGGCAACTCCCATGAGGAAGCAATTCATCTTGTAAGAACCCCACTGGCAGTCCTGCACAGGCACAGAGCATCCAGGCAGGCCCTTTGGTAACTTTCACATTCAAACAAAGTTTTACTCAAAAAACACTCTATGGCAGAATTGAGGAGAGTGTAAAAATAATGGTAATTATCCAACTACAAGCAGAAATTGTTAAGGAAGCATCCAGTGTGGTAGCTTTTTAGTTTAAAAGCATGTTCCAATTACTTACATTTTGTGCTAATGTGATTCCAGAAAAATTACACAAATTTGTGCATTTTTTTGAAGCTGTGCTTCCGAAAAAGGTGAAGTAATTACACACATATCTCAGGTAATTTTCTTCTGTCCAAAACCTGAAAACATGTATAGGATGTGGGTCTTCTCCAGTGAGCAGAGAAATGAAAGAGAGGGAAGTGAAGAAATTTCCTGTATAAGTTAGGAGAACAGGGAGAGGAACAATATGGGGAGGAGAACACAGAAGAGCAGGATGAACCCGAAGAAAGAACTGGCAGACAGACACAAGAGGTAAGTCACATCTTCCTCCATCTTTAAAAATTCTGAGAAGAAACTTCCTTGAATACAGTGTGAGCTTAAACTGGGAGATCAAACACTGTGTTGCATCAGGACAGTTTTAGATTTGTAGGAAGAAGTGAATACCTGGTGCTCCCTCCCCCTGAAATCTCTGCACCTCATAAATTCAAGCTGTCTCAGACTGACCATGCTTGCTGTGCCCACAGAGGATAAAAATGCTCTTTCTAAACAGACTACCTGGCTTGTGTCTCACATTGTTCAGGGTATGATATCATAAATATTTATAAGCCTTCTATACAGAATATCCCCAAATCCTTTATGATAGGAATCATTTAGAAACTGAAGTGGAGAAGGGAAAGGGGTACAAAGGGAAATGCGCAGGCAGCACTCTTGACTTTCAGTTAACAGGATTAATGTCATTGAAGAAAACAAAATTCCCACAGATCTGTACCAGTATAATTGAGGGCAGCACCTGACCTCATGCTACACTCACCTTCTCACATTTAAGAGGGCAGCATGCTCTTCTCCAGCTGTAACTTTTGTGATCTTAAATTCTAACAGAAGCGGCCCAACAACTTTGGAGGATATTTTCCAGTCCAAGAGGGTAGCACAAAAGAAAAGCAAATTAGAAATTGAAACAGAGAGGAGGGAGGTAGGCTTGCATTGGAGGTGAGAGGGGATGGAGCCGTTGACAGCCCAGTTAATGAGAGGCAGCTCAGTTCCAGTAAGCTTCTGGAGCTGGCATGAAAATTTGTAGGTAACCTGAAAGAAGAAAGGACAAAAACCCACTTGCCATTTCAGAGAGAGAAATATTATTCCTGCATCACACTGACTGGGCCAGGAGACTAGCTGTACTTGGCAAAGGTCAAGGACAATACAGCTATGATACTATTGCTCTCTTCCAAAACTGGAATGAAATCAGTTCTATACACTGCAATGCAGTCAACAGTGAAATTACTTCCAATTGGGTTGCTGCTATTTTTGCTAACAGCAGCTAGAGTTTAGCTGTCTGTTCTCTCCTGAAGAATCAGTGTAAAGAGGGGGAAGATAATACACTGATGAAAATTACTGTTTCTCTTCAACATCCTATACTCAGTAGGTTTTGCTAGGCTCCTCTAAATATAGAAGCTCGTGCTTGGTGGTGGATACTGCATGCACTGTTCAGATTCACAGCACTGCAGTGAAACAACGCGCTTCCCAAACACCTTGTGTGCAAATCACTTCCACAGCCTTCCTCATCCTCCACTGCATCAGTTTCTTTAATTAGAGGAACAAAAGTGCAACAGGGAATTAATTTCCACTGCCTGTGCTCTTCTTTTTATTCATTCATTTTTCACTTTTAAGCACACAACTAAATAGGAATAATACAGACTTGTGTAATTAAAGTGGCTGAAGATCAGAGGATAATTTTTTTTTCTGATTAACACAATATCCTCCAGAAACACCAGTTTGCTGAACCTAAATATTTGTCTTCAAAACACCTTGGGTTGGCTCTTTTGCTGACCCCAGAGGCAGATTGGGTGTTCTTAGCAGCTCCTGTCAGGAGACCTGGAATGGTCCAGGGGTCCCTGTGAGGTACAGGGCTGGTCCAGGAGCCAGTGTCCCAGCCCTGCAGAGAGTGCTGCTGGCCTGTCCATCCCCAGTGAGGGATGCTGAAGGTGCTCTCAGCAACACCTTCTGGCTCTGCCCCAGAGCCACAGGTGATTTCCAGAGCCCCTGTCCACACCAACAGTCATTTCAATGGTAGGCTGCTGGGTTGAATAATGCTCTGCTTTACATGGAATTTAAGTGAAAGGTTTCTACCCAAAGTAGGAAAAACAACCACATATCTGTAAGGCTGCACACCTAGTTACAGAGCAGTTCTATTCTTCCAAGCTACAGAAATCTAGCCGTAAACTTTGACTTTAAGAGACTAAGAGGGATCTTATATCCACATGCAAATACTTATGGCCCCGATCCTGCAATTTATAATGCTCAGGCAGACTGCTGTGCTCAAGTGGAGCACCATTAACTTTAATGTGGATTCTAGCCATGCATTTTAAATTACTAGATCAGAGGTTGAAATTATATGCACTCAGGGGCAGATGTTGTCTACTACATATTCTACAATGCTGAGCAGATTGTGGGCATTTAACAAAGAATAATAAAAACATTCAAATATCATAATACTAACAATAACAACAGCAATAATAATGTTGATAAAAATATATTATAATGCTTTCTACAACATTCAGTTTTCATTTTCTTCAAGAACAAAAAAACATATCAGCTTGGATTAGAGTAAACTAAGATTTATGAGACATGATGCATCAAGTTGAGCCCAGTTTGAGAAAATTCTTCCTGTAATACTAAATTATTTTGTGATGAAATTAAACAATTTTGTACAGAGTTGTTAAAATAAGAAACATTTTTATCACTCATGCAGCTCTCAAATTCATAGATAAGCAACAGCCTTTTTTAGTGCTGGAGGGAGTCAGCTCATATTCACCAGATTCATGGCTCTTTCCTCAGCATTTAAGACTGGTCCATTCACCATCTCTGGGGGGTCTGGGTCAGCTTTGCCCAAACTCCAGCAGCATTTGGGCAACCCTGTGTCAAATCCCTTCTCTAAACAATTGAGAAGCAAGAACTTGGAGCCACACCCCTCTGTCTCTAACCATCCTCACTATCAAAATCAGAGAGTAATTTGAATTCTATTGGTTTCAGCATAATTGTATCATTTTATTAGGTCTTTCTCTGGGAAGCTTAAGGGGCCTATAATATTCTATATTTTCTCCCTTGTAGGCATCTATACACTGAATCCAAGTAATTTTTCACTATTAATTTTGGTAAGATAAATAGCTCAGACTCTTGAACTTTCTCACTGGACAAGATTTCCTCTAAGCACTTTCTGGACCTATTTCTGTAACCAGTTTGCCACTGCTGTTCTCAAATAGATGCAGTCAGATGTCCATGCAGCCCCACCAGACCAGATGTCCATGCACCCCTATTCACAGTTAGGTTTCTTTTCTTGCTCTTATCTGATACTCCTATGCATGCATATCACAGAATCACAGAATCAAATAGGTTGGAGAAGACCTTGAAGATCATCCAGTCCAACCATTAACCTAACACTGACAGTTCCCAACTACACCACATCCCTCAGCACTAAGTTGACCCAACTCTTAAACACCTCCAGGGATGGGGACTCCAGCACTGCCCTGGGCAGCCCATTCCAATGCCTTAACAACCTGTTCTGTAAGGAAATACTTCCTGACACCTAGTCCAAACCTTCCCTGGCACAACTTGAGACCATTACCTCTTATCCTAATATTTTTTCAGACATTTTTTAATTGATTCTGACATGCTATAAAGGAATATATTACACTCTTAAAGAATTACCAGCAATGAAAGTACTTCTGTCTTTCAGCGGGGCTAGAATAGGAGTGAGAAGGAAGACAGCCTGTGGGAGTAACGAATGTGAACTCTGCATGGTGCAAAGCTGTCCCCAAGAACAAGAGTAAATCTGGTCATATCCACTTCAGAAGAACTTGAAAGAAAATGCCTTGGTTTAAAACCATCCAAATACTCTATTCAAATTTTTTGCAAACTAGCAATCACAAGTCAGTCCAGCTGATGCATGACACGGCAATGCTCAAAGGCTGCCAATACCAGGTCTGCAAAAGATGCCATCTCATTTTAAAAAAAGTCTTAGTATAGAGGGCTGGTCTCAAACAACAAGTTATAAAAATGCAAGACTGCCCCATCCCCCTCAAGGAAAAAATACAAAATCTATTTAAAAACAAAATGAGGAAGAGTTACAACACTAAATCTAAAATGATTTAGAAAGAAATATGACTTCTGCTTAACAAATGGTCTCAAAACTTTGTTTGGAAAAAGGGTAATGTGTATTTCTTAAACTGAATTAACAAGGCAAATTAAGAAAATCTCATTTCCTTACAGAAACAGATTTTAGTTGTTAATGAACTTATAAACAAAAAAGCTCCTGCTTCAAAATAAAAACAAAATCCCAGATCATATAGATGTTTACAGTGATTACATTTATCTAAGCAACTTACATACAGGTTCAGTTGTAAGATGTTAACTAAATTTTGTGACAAATATAGTGGTTTTCTTTTTATACCAAGAACATTACAGAGTTAATGCAGAGTCCTAAAGATTATCTAGTAGCTGTAAGTTTCTCTTAAGTCTTCACTTTAGATGCTATTATTTCTAGCACAGGTAAGCAGACAGAGTCTTTCATACACTTAAGAACTGGAATCTTTGGTTACTGCCATGTCAGATGGCTTGGTATGTTGCACATAGACACCAACAACTTTAAGAATGTTTTAAGTGTAAGGAACTTAAAACTTTAATATAAGGAACAGTTCACGGTAAGAGACCTCTTTTTGTGACTATCTTGGCCACAGTTTTATTTATCACTAATTATTTGCCTTCCACAAATTTTAGATCGTTGTGATGCTACACTTACCTCTGGTTCACTGAGGAAAACATTCAATGCATCAGGTATAACCCTGATTCTTGCACAATTATCCCAGAAACTTCCATGAAGGGAGGATCCAGAAATTTATCGAGATCTGCTTCTTTCTAAAATAGTCATGTCCTTAAGAGAGAACTGCTGTTTTTCAAAGCTAGTCTTAAACTAATAGATTTTTACTGATAAAGATCTTAGAAAATATCCTTAAATTTGTGACCTCCAGCCCGGATGAATGTATTGCACTCATCCTTGGGCTTCAGGAGAATATTGTTTAGAAGTATTAACTGAGACAAAATAGCCTGATTAGAGTTTTAATCCAAAGAAATCTTTCCTTCTCCATCAATGCATTTTAGTTAATATATTTACGGGAACTGCTAATAGGGATCTGGAAGATCTCTTTTCTAACCATGTCCTATCATAGCAGACTGTGATACACTATAAGAGAGTCAAGATATTATTTTTACACATCTTTCTCAAGTGTGAGATGTAAAAGGCTGCATAAGTCATTATGAAATACTAGAAATTACTTAAATCCTTTAATATTTGACCTGGAATTTCTATTTCCCACTTGAGCTCTGGGGGCAGGCATGAAAACTTATATGGAGAGGAATGAGCCAAAATGGGAGTGAGTGATAATCTTTTTAAAACACAGGAAATGCTGTTAAAACTTCATAATCTTGGCAAGAGCCATGACTCAGGAAGCCACTTCCCTGAGGATGTGACAAGTGCCAGTGCTGCTCACTTCAGGGCAGTCCTCTCCAGCCATTCAGATTTTGGCTTCAGAGATCCTGGGCTCGTTTTTGTTCTTATTGAGAGCTTTAATATCGGGTTGTCCACCAGATTATGTTTTTGTAGTTTTCAGGAAATCCGCGTGTATTCTGTGAAACTGTTAATTGCTGGCTAGTTAGTATCGATGTGTTTACTACATGCCAGCTGTTATAAATGTGAGAAAGAACAACTTTTTGCAAAACTACCTGTATACAGGGATAGATTATACTTTATAAATTATCTATGGGAGTAAATTCCTCAAGGACTATAGTTTTTAAATATTATATGGTATTTCCATAGGAACATGTTGCCCATTACAAGTCTTTCTTTAAAAGCCATCATGTAGCTACCTCAAAAAGCCAGCCTAACTCCAGAGTATGTCCTAACCTTTGAAGTGAGCAGCATGACCTTAAAGGATTGAAATTATGCCTGCCTGCCATTAAACAGAACTTTATAAAAAAAGCTGCTTTGATAAGGGCAAGCTACAAGAAAGAGTGCATTTCTATAAGCACAAAAGCAGCACAATACATAAAAAGAAATTTCAAAAACAGTCAAGCAGCTGAAGCAGAAGAGAGAAACCCTTTCAGTTAGCAACTCTGTCTGTCTGGTAAGTGCTACAAATTTATCTACATCCCAGTGTTTACTGCCTACCTTCACTGTAAGTATAGTTATCCATAAGTTTTCCCCTTCACTTAACAACAGCACTGATTTGCAGAACGCAGGTCTGTATTTGGATTACTCCCTCCAAATCACTCAGAATCAGTTACACTCTGAAACATAGACTCTCCCCTCCCTCTCTACAGGCTACATGTTATTTCTTCCAGATTACTAATATAAAAGGAAAAAAACATACTCTCATACTGATGTAATAGTAACATCCAGTCGCTTTTTTTTTTTCTTAATATTTAAAATCTTTTTACATTTTCTGTCTTAAAGAATCATTTACTGAGGTATGTACTTGTATTCCCCTGCAATATATTGATGTGGTGATGTAGTATATATTAAGTATTGGGAAAGATATATCCATTTCTTCCCCTTAAATAGCTTGCAAATAGCTAGTGAAGGATTCTGCTCTGTTCAGATTTTCATCCTCAGTATGGCACAACACACCATCTAGGAACTGATAAAGGAATGGAGCTAACTGCCCAACATCTGAGCATCCTTTTTCCATTCTTGACTGGGAACGCATTAGTTAGCCAAACTGTGACTTGTTTGATATATTATCATGATTGTTTAGATTAACTCCTATGTTCAGGCTCCTTGCCTATAATGTCCCATACATTCATTCATTTATTTAGATAATTTCAAGTCTTGTCTGTTCTGAGCCACTGACACCATTGCAGGCATCGCATCGTTGAGTGGGGAGAAAGCCCTCAGGTTACAAAGACCATCTACTTCACCCCAGAAAAATTCATTTAGACTTTGCTAAAACACACACTGCCAGAAGTCACCATTTCCCTTTTCTGTCTCAGTTGGTTCAGGAAATTTTTGACAGTCTGCCAGATGATACTGGGGCAGAAACACACTAAAAGAGCGTAACAGAGACAGAAATGAGACTGGGCTACAAGGACCATCTCTCTTGGCCCAAGCACATGTTCCAAGCAGCCAGCTATCCCCTTAAGGGAACAGCCATCATCTGGGAAGAGCAGATCTGGTTGGTTCTGTAGAGTTCAAGGACTCTTTAAAAGCTCTTGAATTTTTATAAAGTGCCTGGGAGGTCTTTGCTGAAAGCTTGTGGCTCAAGCCACGTTCAGGAAATGTGGCAGTGGTCCTGGTGTTCTTCACAGAATTTGTTTTCAGCCTCTTCAATAAAAAAGAAATTACAGACAAAATGAATACGATTTAGATTTATCAAGTCAACTGGTCAAATGTAGTGCAACATCTGACTTAAGGTAGTGATGAAGTTGTATCCTTTGGGATAGGTCTTACGGAGAGGGGAGAGAGATGGTCAGTGTGTGGCTCCAGAGCAGGTGGTGTGTGCAGTGCTGGTGTGCCCTGAGCAGCATGCAGCGTTGCAGTGTGTGATGTGGTGAATGGTGTGAGGTGCCTAGTGCGCAGTGCCTGGTGCGATGTGCAGTGAGTCTCAGGGAACACGCGGGGCTGGTGGGGCACCCTTCATCTGTCTCTACTCTCCTCCCTTGCATGTGTGGAAGGAGACTTTATCCCCTTTCCTTAGGGCTATGTGATACAGGTGCGATGGTGCCATATGAAGATTTTAATGCATGACCTGTAGGACCAAAATATGGGTGTTGAACCTATTCAGGTCATTTAGGTCTTGTTGACCACTTTTATCAGCAGTTTAAATTGTATGCCCAGATACAACATTTCTGTCAGGTTAAGCCCCATTCAGTGTACAGGATGGATATATAGGCAGGGTTTTAAAGATCTGTGCTCTGAATGTTGTTGTTTCTATTTCTCAAGTTCAAATTTGCAAGCAAACCAAACACCACAGAAATGCAGAATAGGTGTGATGACAGTTTTCCTAGTAAATACAGGCTGCACCTTGCTTATGACTCCCTTGTATTAAGGACTGTGCAGACACAAAGATTGATACAGACTCTGCTTACAAGGAACTGTTAAATATGACAATCTCAGAAGAAGGAGGATGTGTGAGCATGATTAAAAGCAAGAGAGGAGAAAGGGACTGAAGTAACACTAAGAAGTACAGTGTTTTACCCATATCCATGGTGTTCTACCTTCACATCTTTCCCTATGATTCACATAGCATGATGACCTTTAAACACTTCTTGCTTATTCTGAGTTGGGCAGTAATAAACTAAAAGATCTGTGCTTAATGTGTTCTTTTATCTCTGCTAACAACATCATAAAAGGCCTTGTTAGGTATTGTAAAATTGGGTGTTGGAAGCATGAGGAAGGCAAAAGAGCAAAGCAGTGAGAAATTTGCGAAGCAGACATTTTCCTTGACACAGAGTGCCCATAATAAACACAGGACCAGAAGGAGGTCCAGTGATTTGTCTGATGTGGTGCCGAGGAGGAATGCGAAGCTGGTTGCAGGCCGCACAGTCCCATTCTTTCACTTCAAGGGCAGATTTATCTCCTGTTATGCTTGGTTCCCTCAAAATATTATTTTGTGTAGCAACCTTCCAAATTTGTGCCTCATCCTCCCTTTTTCCCCACACAACTCAGCTGCACCCAGTGTACCAAGTCGACCTTGCTTCCTGTCCTCCCTCTCTTTCCCACCAAAGCCAGCCGTACCCCTTGGCACCATGAATATGTAAAAGAAACCTTAAAGTGGTTCTAGGGAGGGGAAAGAGACACAAGAGAAGACAGCACCACAGAAAAGAGTGTCAGCAAGAGCTTCAGATGTGGAGCATATTCAGCAACATCAGAATGAATAGATAGATACAGGTAGAGGACAAAGCGTGCATCTTGAAGTGGTTGTTGCAGACCTTGGGCAGAGACTGGCAGGGAGCATATGTTCAGCAAAGTGACAGCCAGTGGCAGGGCAGGGCAAAACACTGAACAAGCAGTTTCTAGATCTAGCCTTCTGCTGATGTCCTACACTTTATTCTTCTCAATTTTTAAGCACTAAGTACTGCACACAGGTGTTGTACTCATACTTCAAAAATGCCTTTATAAATGCATTTCTAGATGTATCTACTATGTGTAGTCTTCAAGTTCTTGTTCCTACTGCCAGAACTACGGACTGGAACTGCCTGGTCCAGAGACCTCAGGGTCTGACAGGTCCTCCAACATGGTTATGTAGCAGTGTCTACCATTTTTGCCACTGACTTAGTCTAAAAGTCACTCAAAGACAGAGGTTGTGTTTCGCTGGCTTCTTGATCATATTTTGAAACATGCTGGGATGCCCATTCAATCAGATCATTTAATTGGATGTTCACAATTTGACAATTTGAATAAGAAATATTATTTGATGAAGTATTGAAACATTATTTTAATTTAGTTTGGTGGGAAGTGTCCTTATTCTTTTAGCCTCTGTAACATACTTTCAGTGGTATGAAATAATTTTTGGTACCAGATTTATACAGTAAGGAGTGTTTCTACAGAAGACATCCAACCTATGACAGGCTCATCACATTGTTTAATTGCAAGATTTTGCTCCACAGGCTTTCTCATGCACTGTTAATTGCAAACAGGGTTAATTTGTTCTTAAACTCTTTCTGTTGTCTCACAGTACCCTTTGTTTCCTTATTGCCCCTGTCCTCAGCTAGTGCTCTGCCTCATTTTCCCCCCAATTTTGCCCTGCTGCAAAAGGGAACATCAAGTGAATCACATGAACAACTTTGTGAACAGATTGCTGATGCAAAGCACAGGACATATAATACACAAGATGACATGCTCGTCCATGGCTATAATTGGTGAGTGAACAACTAAAGCTGGTACTGTAGAGATCCAGCAATACCATGAAAGGGACAAAGATAAAATTCAAACCAAGAAGTGTTTCTGAAATGCTCAGAAATCCCTGACACTGGAAGTCTTCAATTTTAACACTTCAAAAAATGCTTTATTAAAGCATTTTCTTAAAGATTCCTCAGTTATGTGCATGTGGCTCTGCTTTTTGAAGAGTAGTCCTCTCTTCAGAGCAATAATTCAGAATACAAGACACAGAAAATGCAGAGCTAAATAGTGGGTCTGCTGAAATCAACAGCAAAACACCTGTTCAGTTATGGAGAAGAGGAGCTGCATTTCCAGACAAATTTATTGCTGACATTAGCAGTGGCATAAGAGAAAAAAAAATTAATATGTCTTGGAAACTGCTTTCCATTAATTTGCTATTCTGTGAATGGGAGAACTTGTATATCTTTATCCAAAAAGAAAAGAGGTGGTGACCTAGAAAGTAATTAGCAGGAAAAAGTAGGATATAGCAGAGTTTGCTCTACTCTTCATTGCTTCCGTCTTGCAATTTCTGCTTCTGTTCACTCAACAAATAGATTGCAGAACAATGTGTATTTTAGATAAAAATTAAGCTGAAGAAGAAATTACCAGATAGTATCAATACAAATAGGCCTCACAGTGGAATAAGATTGGAGAAATAGGGAAGAAGTCAGAAAAAACAAGTATTTTGAAACCTGAATTTTGCCAAGAGATATTATTCTCTATAATAAGAAATATTACCATATACATATTTTGTAAAGAAATAAAGTAATTTACTAATACGTACCTCTAAAATTTATTTTTAATATTTATAATGCTTCTGTGGAAACACAGGATCCACAATATCAATAGAATATATGAGACACAGGTCAAGACTATATGTGAGTATTCAGATGGCTTATGGCAGATTTCCCACTACAAAACAAATTGCAAAATCACTTCCTCTGCTATATAAAAAGCATTACTGTATTCCAGTTATCATAGTAATCATCAGGAAGAAAATTTCTAATTGGCTGAATTAGTTGCATTTATGTTTTACTAAACTTTCATTGTGAATATTCATCTGAAGTCAAGATTTGTGTTTTACAAACTAGAAGACTACGACAAGTTATTACTTTGATTCTCTTATACAGTAATCTCCAATTCATTTCTAAACATGGGTATTTTAAAATAAAGAAAGTGCCGAACATTCTGCAAGCTTTCATGAAACATCAAAATCACACCATGCTCTCAAATAAGCATTGATTTTTCTGCTACCAAGTTATTGTGTCTTACTGTGAGGGAGAAAAATATCTGTGTTCTGTAGAAGGCACTGGAAGCATTCAAATGGATTTAGAAAAGCACTGGACATTCACTCGCACTCTGCTCCTTATATGCATGTGTTTAGTTGCCTGGAGGCTTTACTTTGTCACCCACAGCCTTTGTCTCCCAGTGCCTTCCAAAGCAAATTTTAAACTGAAATTCCTAAAGCAGACTTTGGAAACCTTGACCTCAGAAAGACAAAGGTTAAGACAAGTGTCTGTTTCTGAATGTCTCAATCTTTATGGTACCGCTGTGGTTTAGGAATATTTTTGTCCATGGCTATTACTCTGTTGTGAGACAGTGTACATTTGACCCCGGCTGAAGTTGATTAGAATTACTTGCACTTCTCACACATGAGGAAGAAAGTATGTTTCCTTTCTAATTTTTTAGTATCTTGAGCTCTTCAACCTGTGCAAAAGAAACATATGGAGTCAAATTCTTATTGGGTAAAAAATGGTGCATTCCCATAACATTGTTTTCTATCTGCTGGATTAGCCAGAGATAGCTACATGAGCTGCCTGTGTCCTGCGTCTAGAATTCAGCAACATTTCATTCAGTGCAACCAGCTTCTTTCAACTGTCTGCCCTGAAGGTCACTGCAAATTCCTTAAAAAATAAGGCTTATCATTACTATCCAAGGTAAAATATTTATGGCAAGAAATACTTTGACTAAAGGCATTTCATTTAGACAAAGGCATTTCATCTTAGTTCAAATATCATCTTGTGAATCTACTTTGAGGGCTTCAGAGTTTTTTACATCCACCTCCTGTTATCCACCTTTTTAATATCAGGTGCTTATATTCTGAAAAATATTCTATTGATATGAACTTGCACTAGGATCCACAAAGGTACAAATAGCGTATTCTTTAACTGTCACCAGTGATCTTTATTATTTAATCCTACAGGAATACTGTGTTTTTACAGCTTTTCTCTTTGCCAGACCAAATTAATGAAAAGATTACCCTAAACTCAGAATACCTGGAAGAAATTTCATTTCCTCAGCATTTCATTTCTAGTAAAATTGACTTGGTTGTACCATTCTGCAGCTGTGATTTGTGAAGTAAATGGCAAGGCTAAATGTGCTGAAAATCTGACATGTTCCCTGAGCCACAAAGGGACTGAAGGCAAATGTTACAGTCTTACTGACAACACCAGTAGTGCTTGTTTAAGCATTTGCCTCATAAACAATAAAATGCAACATTTAAAAAAAAATAAAATAAAATCAAGCAGGCCTCTACTTTTTCTTTCTCCTTTGATTAGCTGCTGAGGGAGGCAGCGGGCCTGCCTAATGCCTGACAGAGAAAAAACGGTTTGACCTTGGCCAGCTTGTTACGTACCCCTGAGCAGCTGGAAAAGTCCTGGAGGAGTGCTGTGTCAGCCTGAGAAAGGAATTGGATATAAGACGAAAGAAGAAAAATACTGTATTTGTCAGATACCCGAACAGTGGGGGATTTTACGAAAAGTAGCCAATAAAGTAGTAGACAAACAGCCATGTAACCAATAAGAATGATGTATGGATAAAAGAATAAGAGATGGGGGAACAATAAAGATGGTTATTCTGCTGCAAAAAAGTTGTCGTGTCCGTCTCTACTGTGACAACTGGTGACCCTGACGTGATCAAGCCAATGTGATCAAGCCTACGTGATTGCAACAAAGATGGGATCTGAGAAATTTTGTGGAGCTGAAGATCGAGGTGCAGCAAGGACGGAGCCCGGTGTAGCTGAGAGCAGAGGGATTCTGCCTGGTCCAGACCTGAATTTTGACACCTGATAAGGTGAGACACCGGGAACACAACTGTAATTATGGGGCAACAAATAACTAAAGAAAAAGAAAAGACCACATGGAAAGCCCTGCTAAAGAAAAAAGGTGTTAAACCCACCAGAGTTTAAAAAGGATTTTGATATGGAGCAAAATGCAAGGATTTGAAGCTACAGCAGCCACTGCATTCAGTGTGACTGCCTGGCAAGTATTAGGACAAAAACCATGGGTTGCAACTTCTAAATGGTCAAAAGAAGCAGCAGAATTGTTTACTACTTGGCAACTGTTAAGTGAGACTCTAAAAGTATGGAAGGCGGAGTGTGAGAAAAAAAAGAAAAGACAATAGAAATAGCAAATGTAAAAGACAACAGGGAAGGAATAAGCGGTGCTAATGCTAGAATGTCGGCTGTTGCAGGAAGAAAACCCCTTACGGGAAAAATAAGATTGTGGCCCCAATCTCACTCTCAGCCTTCTCCTCCTCCTCAAAATGATTTACAGGGTGGTGAGTGGCATATGGCATCAGGGTGTGAAGCAGTAGAACAGGTGACCCCTTTGGCACCGGAAGAACTGACCAAGGAGGGCAATGCAGAGCATGAGTGTGAGAGTGATAATGAGAGTGATGAAGAAGGAGAATTAAGTGCT
>NW_020799142.1:14638024-14647118 GCF_003259725.1 Athene cunicularia | reverse complement strand
CCCGAACACCAAGTAGTAGACAAACAGCCATGTAACCAATAAGAATGATGTATGGATAAAAGAATAAAGTATATAAGAGATGAGGGAACAATAAAGATGGTTATTCTGTTGCTAAAAAGTTGTTGTGTCCATCTCTACCATGACAATTAGCTTTCTTCTGTTATTTCTCTTTATTCTCCTTTTAATTAAAGCTCTTCTGCAGTAGCTGCTTATGAAGCTTGATATTTTCTTCAGTGACACTTCCTTCCAGACACCCTTGCCCTTGAAGGTTTTCTCCCTGATATGAGGGAGATTTTTATTATTACTTACCTTGCAATAACACCTCCAGCTCTCAGTAATTGCACAAGGAACAAACCACAGGGAAGTTTCTGTCCTGAAGACCATACAATCTGTCCTGTAGCACCTCACCTTACTGTGAGACGAGGGTGTTGGTTTGTTTTGTTTGCAAGGTTTTGTGTGATTTTGTATTTTATCCAGGTCACTGGCGAACTCAGGCTATGGGACTTGTGAGACCTGAATTCCCATGGCCAAAGGGACCTGACGTAGTGCTCGTCTGGCTTCAGAAAATCTGGGAGGTACCTCAAATACCTAGATCCTTTGTCTCCTGGTCTAACTCCAGGGTTTTCCTTTCAGATTAAATACTTCTCTGGTTTCTCATTTTCCTCACTTTGTATTTTCTACTTACTTGCATTACTTCCACAATTAAAATCTTTTCACTTTAAGTACAATTTCTTCTTCCATATTTTGATAAGGAAGTATTCTCCACTTCCGAGTAAAATCATTACCTGTAATCCGTCTGAAAGTTCCTGCTCTCTGGATCTCCACAGTGGAAGTAACAGGTACCACTTAGACAAATCTTCTTGCAACTCCTTTGGTTCAAAATTAGATTTCCTCTCCTTCTTTCCATCTCTCATCTGTTGTCTTTCCTGCAATCCTTAATGGCAGCTAAATCAAGAGAAGCTATAACTGTAACTCAGATCCAGCACAAACCCCCCCTATCTTCCCATTTCTCTCCTGTTCTGGCATCCTGTGCTTGCAGAGGCCAGGTGAAATCCTCAGATTTTGTGGTGTGACTCTGGAGTAGTTCAGTCAACACCAGTGAATTTACAGTGTTGTGTTATAAAATTATAGTAAAGTGAGAAACTGATCAGTGTCAAGCATCCTCTGTTGGATTTTATCCTGCTTCCGTTTCCCATTAGTTCTGTCAATATTCTGTCTTCAGTATCCTTATAGATTTTATTCAGCTGGGAGTCATGCAAGACAACACGGAGGAAAGCCTGCTCTCTCATAAAGAGATGTAAGCCTGGCAAAATCTGGGGAGTTTTCCAAAGATAATTGACAGCAGGGTTTTGACTGTTATATGAAATGGCAGAAGTAGACTTAGTCATTAAAGTAGTTGTAGTGGCTAAAACTCAGACTGTCAACACTTCGTAAAGAAAGTATGACTAATTTTTCCCAGGTGAGTTTTAAATTCATAATCAAGAAAAAGCAGTGGCAGCCAAGCGTCCATTGGTGGCAACTGCATACCTGCCTATTTGCACCCATGGGAATAATTAGAATAAGCTGGAAAGATAATGTCAAGAGTGAGGACAGATGAATGAAATTTCAGTTGGAAATCCTAAGGAAAAAAATCTGCTTTTACCATGAGATAGATCTTTAATGCCCTAGAGGCTTCATAACCACAATGCCCATCTGAAGTAGCTAAAATACTAAAATACTAAAAGAAATAAAAGCTTACATTTTAAAGTGCAAGAATATAAGGTGATGGATATATAATCCTTGAGATGCGTGGAGTCTCCAGGCTGAAAAGCTGCATTAAAAAAATAACAACTGCTTGGGTTTGTAGCCCTGGTCCCTCAGAGGAGCTGTTCTGGGGACACCCAGCACCAGGCAGCGTGGCTCACCCTGTGTAACACTTTGCACTGTAGGCAGCCACAACAGCTCACAGCTGGCAGGAAAGTGTTTGTTGTTTTTTTTTTCTTTTATATTTTTTTAAGAAAAAAAAAAGTGAGGGCTTCTTTTCTTTTATAGCCACTGGGAGGATGTTTGAGCAGAAGGTTTTGAAGGATGGCGTTAAAAAATATAGGACGAAGCAGAAAGCAAATTGTTGGCTTCTCCTATTCTGTACTGTCCTTCCATAGCATCTTTCTTATATTTCCCTACCAATGGAGAATTAGTTACAGCATTAATGCAAAGAGTAATTGGAGTGGTAAGGAGAGGACAAACCTGACCAAATTAGGTATTATCCCAGAAATGTTAAACCCTAGAATATCAGACTTCCCACAGGTATTAAAAAGCTAAATCTCCACAGCAAATCACTACCAAACATGCTGTGTGCACATGGGGTTAGCAAGTGGCAAAGGAAGGAAGGGTTCCCAACAATCTCAGTTGCAGAACTCAAGAGAAAAATCATGAGGAAAGAGAAGAAAGGTAGCTAGAAATGTACCAGCTGCCATGTACCTCTCTGAGCTGGCACTGCAAGATCCTGCTGGTCCAACAGTTATTTGATTCAATATTTATTAGTGCCCAGAGGCACCAAAAGGCTCTTCTGGTTTTGATATAGATGATAGTCTCTCCACCTCCAAAGATGTGGCTGGTACGATGTTCAGGATGACATACCAGCAGCCCAGCAAGCACGGCACTAACTCTGGTGTGTGAGAGGAATTGTCTAATGCCAATAACAGGTAACATGTTCCATCAGCTTATACACCCTATAGACAGTTGAGCTCCTGATTGGTGATGTTTATGTGCATGGCCTGATGGTCAACTGCAGTTCTCCTCTCTTCAAAAAGGAGCCCTGAACTGTTATTCAGCAATTACTAACTAGAAATCCCAGAAATTATGAGAAAGGAAGGGTGACCAAACTGGAGGAATTCAGGTAGTCACCCAAGTGATAAGATGAAGTAAACAGGAGTCCTTTGTGAATCTCTAAATGTAGCTTTTTTTGTGTGTATGTGTGTGTGTGTGCTTAGTGATCAAATATGATCTCATTTTGAAGTGATCTCTATTTAAAGATACATGTATTAATTTAGACTAATCAGTGGAAAACCTACTGGGATTTACAGAATAACATGACAGCAAAAGAAACAAACAAGTTTGTGTTGGTTTTTTTTCAAAGAATCTTAAAAGTTAAAGATAATACATGTGTGCATTATCTTTTTCACTAACAGTGAAGATGGGATTGTTCCTTACTGAGGTATTGAAGGCTAACAGTAAAAGACTGGTTTATGATGGGATTCCAGTGGATACTGGATACTACTTACTACATGTTCACGAGGGCAGGGGTCTTTCTAACATTAGTCCAACTTCTAGTTCTGATTGCCACCATCAATCCCTATTTATATGTGTGTAACAAGAAAAGCTATTGTCACTATTCTTTCTGGCTGCTTTTCACAGGTTTTCATTTGTAATGATTGCCTAAGCAGACTATACTTACTTAGCTCTATTAATCTTGCCTGAAAATCTCCACCCCATTTGCCTTCATTTCTTTGCTTCTCCAGTTATCCCCTAATGTTTTCAACTATTTGAAAGGCTACAGTAATATCCTACATTTCTGAATGTGAGAATCCTAGTAGTATAAAATATCTGTACTGCCTCTGCTTTTACACTGGTTTTTACAGATTGAGATATATTTGTCTCAATATATTTCTTTATGTGTGCCATGCAAAAATGAAGACTATAGTCTAGATGAGGCCAGAAGAGAAGGGCTGCTTTACTTGCCTGACATAGTCCTGGTTTTAGATATCCCACCATGCGATTTGTTTTTTCACCACATCATGACACTGTTGTGTTTGATTTGTGACCTGCTAAAAGCTGCAGATCCTTATTGGTGGTACTGCTGCCTGTGTCATTGACACCCCTCTCATACCACTACAGTTCATTTCTTCAGTCAGTGGGTAAAAACTTCCACTTATTCTCACTGAATAGCAGCCTATTTATTTCAGTCCATTTATCTCTATTCATTGAGATATTTTTGAATGCTAGCACCTGACATCTAAAATATTTGCAATCCTTCCCATCTTAAAATTATATGAAAATACAGCAGGCATTCTCTTACCTTTATCAACCAAGTCTTACTCAATAGTAGCCAAAACAAAACTGATGCACTTGATACATATGGCCAAACTGATGGTGTATCGGTGATTCTTGTTCCCTAAGGATGGTTTTCTTAAGACCTGTGTTCTGGCTTTCAGCGGTTTCCCCTGGACGACACTGCACTACCCTGCCTATAAGCATGCCATGGGGAGAGTGCAAAGACACACTAAAGTCAAGATATATCATATCTCCGGTTTCTTCCTTTACCACAAAGCCACTTATAATGTCATTGAAGGAAATTAGACTCATTTGACATGATCTGTTCTTGACGAATACGTGTTTGCAGTTACTTACAACTTTATCAACTTCTCAGCATTTTCTTAGAGCATGTACCTCAGCAAAATGCAGAGTGCAATTTGACTGTTATCTCAGTGGTAGTGAGTCAAGGGAAGACTTCCATCATTCTTATGTTTTCCCGCATTTATCTCCTCTATCAATATCATCGCTCATAAATGTAATGCCATTTACTGCATCCCTCCTCTCTGAAGAGAACCAGACAAAGTGGTGTGGCTGAAAACTGTAGTGTGACTCCTCACCCCTCTTAGTTGAATCACAGAATCATCTAGGTTGGAAAAGACCTTGAAGATCACCTAGTCCAACTGTTAACCTAACACTGACGGTTCTCAACTACACCATATTGCTAAGCACTGTGTCAGCCTGACTCTTAAACACCTCCAGGGATGGGGACTCCACCACCTCCCTGGGCAGCCCATTCCAACACCTAACAACCCCTTCTGGAAAGAAATGCTTCCTAATATCTAGGTTAAACCTTCCCTGGCACAACTTGAGGCCATTCCCTCTTGTCCTATCGCTTGTTACTTGGTTAAAGAGACTCATCCCCAGTTCCCTGCACCCTCCTTTCAGGTAGCTGTAGAGGGCGATGAGGTCTCCCCTCAGCCTCCTCTTCTCCAGACTAAACACCCCCAGTTCCCTCAGCCGCTCCCTGTACGACCTGTGCTCCAGACCCTGCACCAGCTCCGTTGCCCTTCTCTGGACATGCTCGAGTCACTCAATGTCCTTTTTGTAGTGAGGGGCCCAAAACTGAACACAGGAATCGAGGGGTGGCCTCACCAGTGCCGAGTACAGGTGTCAGATCCCTTCCCTGTCCCTGCTGGCCACGCTAGTGCTGACACAAGCCAGGATGCCATTGGCCTTCTTGGCCCCCTGGGCACACTGCTGGCTCCTGTTCAGCCGGCTGTCAATCAACCCCCCCAGGTCCCTCTCTGACTGGCAGCTCTCCAGCCACTCCTCCCCAAGGCTGTAGCGCTGCTGGGGGTTGTTGTGGCCCAAGGGCAGCCCCCGGCATTTGCCCTTAGTGAAACTCCTCCAGTTGGGCTCAGCCCATGGCTCCAGCCTGTCCAGGTCTCTCTGCAGAGCCTCCCCACCCTCGAGCAGATCAACACTCCCACCCAACCTGGTGTCATCTGCAAACGGACTGAGGGTGCACTCGATCCCCTCTTCCAGATCATCAGTGAAGATGTTAAACAGGAGTGGCCCCAAAACCGAGCCCTGGGGGACACCACTCGTGACCGGCCGCCAACTGGATTTAAATCCATTCACCACAACTCTCTGGGCCCGGCCATCCAGACAGTTTTTTACCCAGCAAAGTGTGTGCCCATCCAAGCCACGAGTAGCCAGTTTCAACAGGAGAATGTTGTGGGAAATGGTGTCAAAGGCCTTACTAAAGTCAAGGTAGACAACACCCACAGCCTTTCCCTCATCCAATAAGCAGGTCACCCTGTCATAGAAGGAGATCAGGTTTGTCAGGCAGGACCTGCCTTTCATAAACTGACTGGGCCTGATCCCCTGGTTGTCCGTTATATGACTTCTAATGGCTCTCAAGATGATCCGCTCCATGACCTTCCCCTGCACTGAGGTCATACTGACAGGTCTATAGTTTCCTGGATCGTCCTTTCTGCCTCTCTTGTAGATGGGTGTCATATTTGCCCTCCAGTCCAATGGGACCTCCCCAGTCAGCCCTGACTTCAGGTAAATCACGGACAGAGGCTTGGCGAGCACATCTGCCAACTCTTTCAGCACCCTTGGGTGTAACCCATCCCGTCCCATAGACTTGTGTGCATCCAGGTGGTGCAGCAGGTTTCTGACCACCTCCTCTTCAGCTGTGCTGACCTCATTCTGCTTCCCCTCCCCATCTCCCAGCTCATGAGGTTGGTTGTCCAGGGAACAGCCAATTCCACTGCTAGAGACTGAGGTAAAGTAGGTGTTGAGCACCTCAGCCTTTTCCTCATCCTTTGTTACCATGTTTCCCTCTGCATCCAGTAAAGGAGGGAGATTTTCCCTAATCCTCCTTTTGTTATTAACAAATTTATAGAAATATTTTTTTGTTATCCTTAACAGCTGTAGCCAAGCTGATCTCTAGCTGTGCTTTGACTCTCCTGATGTTCTCCCTGCATAACTTCACTACATCTTTATAATCTTCATGAGAGACCTGCCCCTCTTCCAAAGGCAATAGATTCACCTTTTGTTCCTGAGATCCAGCCAAAGGTCCCTGTATAGCCAGGCCAGTCTCCTTCCCCACCTGATTGTTTTCCAGCACACGGGTACAGCCTGCTCCTGTGCCTTTCAGACTTCTCTCTTGAAGTATGTCCAGGCTTCCTGGTCTCCCATATCCTTCAGAGCAGCCCTCCAAAGAATTTTGTCAATCAGTGTTTTCAATAGGTCAAAGTTTGCCCTCTGGAAGACCAAGGTGGCAGTTTTAATAACCCCTCTCTTTGTTTCTCCAAGGATCAAAATCTCAGTCATCTCATGATCACTGCACCCTAGACAGCCTCCAACCTTTACGTCCCCCCACAAGCTCTTCCCTGTTCACAAGAAACAGGTCCAGGAGGGCACCTTCCCTGGTCGGCTCACTTACCAGCTGTGTGAGGAAGTTATCTTCCACACAGTCCAGGAACCTCCTCGACTGTTCCCTCTCCACTGTGTTGTGTTCCCAGCAGATATCTGGGAGGTTCAAGTCCCCCACAAGAACAAGGCAAGTGACTGCAAGATTTCTCCCAGCTGTTTGTAGAAAGCTTCCTCCACCTCACTGCTTTGGTTGGGGGGTCTATAGCAGACTCCCCAGCAAGATCTGCTTTATTAGCCCTTAACCTAACCCAAACACTCTCAACCCCATCATCACTGTACTTGATTTCTGAGCTGTCATAGCAGTATCTAACATACAGAGCCACTCCACTGCCTCTCCTTCCATGTCTGTCCCTCCTGAAGAGCTTGTAGCCATCGATTGCAGCACTCCAGTCATGTGAGGCATCCCACCATGTTTCTGTGACAGATGCTATGTCATAGTTCTTGTGCTGCATCATGGCCTCAAGCTCCCCCCGTTTGTTGCTCATACTGCGTGCATTGGTATAGATGCACTTGAGATGAGCTCATGAATCGAACACCTTTTTGTGAGTGTGGGCCCCATTCCCTACCAGACCCTTCTCAGGTTCTTCCATGGTTCCTAAACATCTTTCCCTCCTTCAAATGAAGTGGCAGAGGGAGAGCCCTCACCAGCCCACCATCCTTCAAGCCTTGGCATGCTTCCCTTGAGCTTGTTCCTAACAGTTATCTCCCCATCCTAAAAAGTTATCTCCCCATCCCCCCTTGTATCTAGTTTAAAGCCTTGTCAATAAGCCCGTCTAACTCCTGCCCCAGAATCCTTTTCCAGCTCTGTGACAGCTGCATCCCACATGTCTCATTTGTCACCAGCAGACCAGGTGCCTTACAAACCTCGCCATGGTCAAAGAACCCAAAATTCTGATAGTGGCAACCAGTCTCTGAGCCACATGTTAATCAGATATGTTTTCCACCCTCTATCAGTGGCTTTCCCTTCCACTTGAGGGATTGACGAAAACATGACATGAGCTCCCAAGCCTTCAATTAGTCACCACAGTGCCTTGAAGTCCTTTTTGAGTGACTTAAGACTCTCTCTACCTGCCTGGATAACAAACAAGGGGTAGTAATCAGAGGGCTGCACCAGAACAGTGACCTTCCTTTTAATATCTCTAACCTGAGCCCCAGGGAGGCAGCAGAACTCTCTATGGTATGGGTCTCGTCGACATATGGGCTCCTCCCTACCCCTCAGAACAGAGTCAACCATTACAATTACCCTCCTTTCCTTTCTTGCTTGAAGAAGTCACAAGTCTTGGGGCTGAGGGACAAGCCGTGGATGACTCACTAGATGGGTCCTCATTTCCATCTTCATTCAGCTGGCCATCTAGTTCAAAAGCCTCATACTTATTGTGTAATAACAACTGGGAAGGTGAGGGGGACCAAGAAGGTTTTTGTTTGTCTTTCCAAGGAAGGACCTGACTCCATTCCTCCCTGTCCCCCACATGCCCTCCTTGTGCCTGGTGAGAGGAGGGGAGGGAGTCATATATTTCTTGTAAAGCCTCTACCTGCTGCCTTTGTCTCAGTGTGGCTCCACCAGTCAATCTTGTTTTCACACTCTTTGATTGTTCTCAACCTTTCTACGTCCTCCCTCAGTTCAACCACCTGCCTGAGCAGATCATTTACTTGATCACACTGCACACAGACATGTGCTCACCTGCATGAGAACATTGCTACTCTGTGTGGAGAGACCTTCACGTGTCACTACAGAAAAATTGCAGCCCACATTCTGATTCTTTATATTAATAGTTTGACTGACAACTTTATTTCACTTCATGTAGGTTGGGATTGAACCAGCTATGCAAACTCTTTTCTGGTGGCCCAGAGATACAGATGGGAATGAGGAAGCATAAGGAGATAGGACAGAGTAGGCACATGATGAATGTGACAGTAAAACATGTGGGTAATGTCATGTGTCATTAACAGAGATATCACAAATGTCTGTGGGGGGCACATGAAAAAATAAAACCAGCCAGATCTGTATGTGAAATGCAGAAGTACAGTGACTGCACACAGCTGTAACTCACACTCACATAACTCCTTGCCTATTCAAAAGGAGTTGGCCCCAGATGTCTGGTGGAGAAGGGAAGGGAAGGGAAGGGGAGGGGAG
>NW_020799142.1:14629406-14637974 GCF_003259725.1 Athene cunicularia | reverse complement strand
AAGAGAAGAGAAGAGAAGAGAAGAGAAGAGAAGAGAAGAGAAGAGAAGAGAAGAGAAGAGAAGAGAAGAGAAGAGAAGAGAAGAGAAGAGAAGAGAAGAGAAGAGAAGAGAAGAGAAGAGAAGAGAAGAGAAGAGAAGAGAAGAGAAGAGAAGAGAAGAGAAGAGAAGAGAAGAGAAGAGAAGAGAAGAGAAGAGAAGAGAAGAGAAGAGAAGAGAAGAGAAGAGAAGAGAAGAGAAGAGAAGAGAAGAGAAGAGAAGAGAAGAGAAGAGAAGAGAAGAGAAGAGAAGAGAAGAGAAGAGAAGAGAAGAGAAGAGAAGAGAAGAGAAGAGAAGAGAAGAGAAGAGAAGAGAAGAGAAGAGAAGAGAAGAGAAGAGAAGAGAAGAGAAGAGAAGAGAAGAGAAGAGAAGAGAAGAGAAGAGAAGAGAAGAGAAGAGAAGAGAAGAGAAGAGAAGAGAAGAGAAGAGAAGAGAAGAGAAGAGAAGAGAAGAGAAGAGAAGAGAAGAGAAGAGAAGAGAAGAGAAGAGAAGAGAAGAGAAGAGAAGAGAAGAGAAGAGAAGAGAAGAGAAGAGAAGAGAAGAGAAGAGAAGAGAAGAGAAGAGAAGAGAAGAGAAGAGAAGAGAAGAGAAGAGAAGAGAAGAGAAGAGAAGAGAAGAGAAGAGAAGAGAAGAGAAGAGAAGAGAAGAGAAGAGAAGAGAAGAGAAGAGAAGAGAAGAGAAGAGAAGAGAAGAGAAGAGAAGAGAAGAGAAGAGAAGAGAAGAGAAGAGAAGAGAAGAGAAGAGAAGAGAAGAGAAGAGAAGAGAAGAGAAGAGAAGAGAAGAGAAGAGAAGAGAAGAGAAGAGAAGAGAAGAGAAGAGAAGAGAAGAGAAGAGAAGAGAAGAGAAGAGAAGAGAAGAGAAGAGAAGAGAAGAGAAGAGAAGAGAAGAGAAGAGAAGAGAAGAGAAGAGAAGAGAAGAGAAGAGAAGAGAAGAGAAGAGAAGAGAAGAGAAGAGAAGAGAAGAGAAGAGAAGAGAAGAGAAGAGAAGAGAAGAGAAGAGAAGAGAAGAGAAGAGAAGAGAAGAGAAGAGAAGAGAAGAGAGGAGAAGAGAAGAGAGGAGAAGAGAAGAGAAGAGAAAAGACAGAAGAGAAATTACTCCATCTGAACTTCTGTGGTCTTATGTTTTAACTGTAATGGCAGACAAACCAAAGTGGATCTGGAGATGCTCATCTGCCTTCTTCATTAGAGTTCTGATCCCAACAGTTTAAATGCCAATAGTTATGCTGCAACTAGTCAGTGAAAGGCCATGGGCACAATTTGCAGGGTTGTGACCTTCTCAGGCACACCCCATGTCTTCTTCTAACTGAGCACAGCACCAGAGTCACACAGCTCAGCACACCAACAAGAATAAACCATCATTGCCTTCTCCCCACTGTCATTCCCTGAACATTTACTCTTTAAAGAGGTCATTTAAATGTGATCCTACTTCCTTAAATGAACATTCTGTCCCTTTTTTGGGTCATACTACAGTGCTTTTAACTTCTTCCTATCATTAAACCATTTGCATTAAATACTGAACTGATTAATGTGGCATTTTCCACTAAACTGTTTCAGGAAATGCTACACCTTACCAGTGGGATGCTTTTGAATAATGTAATCTCCTTAGTATAATTAAAACTAAGTTCTGAAGTTAGTACCTTTTTTCCCTGGAGACACTCATAAAAATGTCAAGTGTTCCTTCTAGTGGAACTGCAATCCCGTAGTTCAAACAAATATATTTATCCACCACTCCTTGCAAGCAGGAGACCTTTGCCTCTATTCTTTGTCACTTCATTTTTTAACATGAGTAAATAGTGCATGAAATAATAAACAGTCTCTGTGTACAGAATGATGGAGTATTTATAAAAGCTTGAAGGAAAGACATGAGATACCATAGGTAACAATAGTAAGAAGACCTTGTTTTGTTTTACTGATGATACCTTTCAAGTGTGACTCTTAAAATGACGTTTAAATGTTTATTTACAAATGGAACAAATAATATGGAACAAAACACTTGCTTCCTCTAGATTTCTCGGGGCACTTATTTTGCCTTACTGAAAAACAGGGCTGGGGTGCCACCACCTGGAGAGCTGCAGCAATATTGTTTGGAGATTTCAAGTTGCTCAGTTGCTGGGACTCCACAGATTTACAGAAGAACTTTGGCCAAAACAAAGTTAAAAGGGTGGAAAATTAGTTGAAATTATGTTTGAGAAATTCCACAGGTAGAAAGATACTTTTTAAAATTTGATCACATGTATTGTTAGACTCACCCCCAAAAATCCTGACTGTGTATTGTATGCATCATATGCATAGCAGGTCAATGTATTCACTTGCTTTCCTCTCTTGCATTGCTGACATACTCTGAAAGCGAGGACTGCCTTGTTGCTGTAACCCACAGCTCCGATACACATGACCATAATAACCTGACCTGAAATGAGAAGTCACCAGCCACAATGTAAGTTCACAACAACACTACTTTGCCCAGTCTGACAGATTTTACAGAAACTATTTGAGATTGTGCTTTTTTTATTTGCTTCTCTTAATTTAGATGAAGACACAACTAGAAATTTTATTATGCATTTAGGAAAATTAATAAATTCCAGCTAAAAAACAATTGTATATGGAGGTCTGGCTTCTCTCCAGAATTTTATTATTATTTAGAATTGCTCTTTTTATTAAAGTTAAATGTACAGTACACTGTTAGCTAAAGATAAAGATAGGACAGTTAAATATCTCTTAATTAACTTCCTCCTCCTAAACTGTCATATATAAGTCACTGAAGTTATTATAGGAGACAGTGTATGCTTGTGCAATAAGTATAGCAAGATCAAAGCTTAATATTCTCCTACCTAATTTAGGTCATCTGGGAGGCAGACATCTAGTCTAATCTACTCAGGTAAGATCCCTCTATCATCCCTGCAGGCAGGGAGACACTGCTGGGATCCTTTCACCCATAACAATTTTCTAAACCTGGAGCAACAAACTACTTTCTGGAAAAGCCCACCTCTCCCCACCAACATAGAGACAGCCTGAACATCCATCGCACAGTAAATACCTCATCTTGTAGGTGGCCAGATGCTTGGAAGTTGTACCTCACCCTGTTTCTAACATCATAAAAGGACTCACATAAGCCTGGTGGAAGTAATGTCTGGCCTATACATTGTTTAGCAGAAACAAGATGAATGAGAGCTATCAGATATATCTTTGGAGGAAAATAGTTCTCCAAACAAATCCATAAACATGTTTCCTTTATCCCCGGTGGTGGCATTTACTTATGTATGTATTAGCAACAACTACTCTTCATTTTCTACAGCTAATCTTCCTGTTTATCACTTTATTTGAAACGTTCCTGTTATAGGATCACCAGATACTGGTGGAATGGATATCTGACAACACTGATTAGCTTAAAGGATTAACCTAACTTCATTAATGTCTTGTAAGGACACTCGATGTTTAACAGTCCCATTTCCTAATATACAAACATTTCAAACAGTACATCAATGCCATACAAGGTTAATTGCTCTTACTAATACACTAATGAAAACTTATTGCTTTTATATATAATAGAAAACCACAATAAACTTATTTCTTTCATTTATTGGACCATTATATTAAGTGTGTGTAGTTTTCAACCTGTTAAGAATATTTTAAGCTGAGTCTTCTTAAACCCTAAATGCTGTTACTTCATATATCACAGAATCAACTAGGTTGGAAAGGACCTTGAAGTGTGTTTATTCAGCATCATGCAGAATTAATTTTTCATATTAAATTTTCATATTTAAAATTATGCTTAGCTTTCACCTGTTGGCTTTGGTTTTCTTCCTTACTGGTATTATTAACTTCTAAGCTTTTAATCTCCTGAGGTTAATTAATGGCCATATTGAACAGCCTGCTGGAATGAGCCATGCTGGGGTGATGGCAGTGCTCCTGCAGCTGGGAAAGAGGACGTCATTACAGACATAATCCCACCCACAGCTAGACCAAGGAGCTGGATTATCACAAAATCTGTACTGGCCAGTTAGGGAGCCACAGCCACATCTTACAGATCTTTCTTCACCACTTTGGCACTCAGCAGCTGATGTATGGTTTGGAGAGTGAATATTTACATCTCATCCAGTTTTGAAACCTCTCTAATGCAGCCATAGATGCTCCCATCTAAGGAAATACTGAATGCTCTCTAGCTATCACATTACACTCTTCACTGCAGTGGATGTCTGTGTTAAACTATGCTCTTTTAAATTAGATAGAGGGAAACAGACCTCAAAAAGTTCACACATATAATATGAAATAGAATTGTACTTTTTTTCAGCATTTTTTTCCCACTGGTTTCCTATCCTGACTGCTTTGAAAAAGTGTTTCCTTTCACATAGCAGCAATATCTGCCATGTTTCTGCCATGTTGTTTCCTCTGTCCCATAACATCCCCTTGGTTTAGAGCCGATCATGGATGAAGAAATAAGTATCCCCTGTCCAGAAGACACTAACTTGGAGTGATTGAATCTCTCTCCCCATCACAGCACCTGCAGGTGTCTTAATCTGTCCAGACCTCCTCGTGCTCTTCTCCCTGTCCTCAGCTGCTCTCGCTCAGTCTGAGTCACCCACACAATTAGACTTTCACCTGTGCTTAATCATTGCTCAAAGTCCTTTAATTTGAACTGACTGCCTTTTGCACTGCCAGGCATAGACCTACGTGGGCACAGCCAATGCTAGGCAGCCAGGATCCTGCATTGGGTTCAGGCAGGGCCGTTTGCCTGCCTCTGCTTAAGAGAGAATTTGCCTTTACATGTATGCAACAGTCTCCCTGTAATGCCTTGCCCTGCCCAGGGAAGCCTACAGTCTTCCTGTGGTATTAGGTTCTTCCTAAGGCTGGTGGTATGGCTTTGGTTTGTCCCAGAATAATTTTTAGGGTGAAGTTCCATATGGTATAAATCAGTTCTTAGATACTGTGGGGGTTAACACCATTAAAAAAAAAAAATAAAATCAAATTAGCATTGAATTTGACCCATTATTTTTTGCGCATGACCTGTTGGAGACTCAAAGCTTAAATCTGTTCTTTCATTAATGTAAATGTCTGTAGCATATAAAAGTCCTGGTTTGTTATAATATTGCCCATGACAGTTCAGACTATTGACGTGATACAAGGAAATGATCACCTACTTCGCAACTTAGTTACAGCAACTTACAGTGATTTATGAATATTGCTTAATAATGTTGCTTGCCCTGACTGCTCTGTGGCAATCTACCAAGGGCTACTGCGTTCATCAAACCAAAGCAGTTTTCTGTGGAAACTTACCAAGAACTACTACGTTTGGCAAAAATAAAAGGCATCCTTGGAAAGCAGATGGGCTCTAACAAGTTTAGTCTTTGTAGTATTTTAAATAGATAGCCATATATGTACTGTAGAAACTGATATACTGGTGCTTTTAGTTAAGATAGAGGTGGTCAACCAGTGGGAACCACTCTTGTTATTCAAGAAATTGGCTAAGAGAATTAGCAGATGCTCCTAGGAAAAGTACAAAGTGAGAAAGACTGTGAGCCTTCCTCCCAAAGACCCCCGAAGACAACCACCAGGAGGCAATGTGCAGGTGCAAAGAGAACACAAACGGCTGACACCAGCCTTTTGAACTAACCCAGCCTTACTTACGCGTATGTATGTCTGTGTCATGTAATCCTGTGGGTGCGTATTCCTGGTCGCGAACTGCCTCCATCACTGACAATGTAAAAGTGTCATCAGCATTCAAGTTAGAAGATTAACGATGTCTAAATTAATGACGCACTTGTGTTAGAAGACTAACGGCATCTAGATTAACGATGGCTAAAAGCGAAAGTAGTTTTGCTCATTAGGGAAGAAACAGATAAGAAAGGGATCTGTAGAATAACAAAGCAGAAATTTATCTACCAGTTGTGCACGCTTAGTAGCGCTTGTTGAAAGTGCTGAGAGGGACGAGTTTTTGAAATGAGCATGCGCCAGAGCAACACATGGATTTGCTGTCACAAGAATATATAAGGACTTATTTTTCTAATAAACATTGGAGCTTGACTGTTAACCATATTGGTGTGTGTCTTGTCTCACAGCCTCGTCCTGCAACTAAGGGGGTTCCTGCTACAACATCCAATGAATATGTATATCCACACTCTAGCAGGTTTTGGTAAAATGTGCTGTTGGTGTGCAAGCTTTGTGGAGAAATCCCCTTGCACCCTAGCACTGGAGCAAACATACCTGCTTTACAAGTCTCTCTGAGTTGTAGAGTCTCTCTCCGCGAATCAGACATTTTCAAATATTTTTAAATTTAATTTGGGAAAAAAAACTCTAAATTTGAGAAATGAACCTCTGAAAATGAAATTAATTTTGCACAAATACATTCACATAAAAAATGTATTTGCCTTTAGCCAAGTTAGTTTAATAAGGACATGTACAATGAGGTCATATATTGTGAAAAGAAAGCTGAATTACTTAATTGGCCTCTAACATTCAACAAATTGTAAGTATGATTCTGAAATATTTAAGTTCCCACTGTGTTGCTTTTTTGAGATACAGTTAGAGAAATGCTTTCAACTGTCTATAAATCTAGCCTTCCAAATGTTGAATTTAGCTGTGAAAAATGGCTGTTCTTAAAAGGAACATGGAAGAGTTCCTGAAAGTTGAAATGAGTACCTCTCTTAGCTCCAAGTATAGAATACCACAAGCAAGCACATATTTGCTTGAATGCTTAACAACAGCCATATCTCCTAATATAAAGCCAAAGTGAAAGAGGTCTAACACATGTTTTGACACCTGGTCTGTATGAAGTGACTCAAATGGCTTTGAAATGCACCCATTTCCACTCACAGAAGTTTTCTCTGGTTCATGATGGCTGTGGACCAGCATAACCAAAAATAAATCTTAGCCTCATAAAGTCCATTTTGATTGCAAGTACCATCCTCTAAGAGGAAACAACTTGAAGTGCCTTTTGAACCAAGTCTTTTGCCCTACTTATGAAAAGATTATCAGATCTTGAGTCTAATTTGTATCATTCAATCTTTTTATGGCCAAGTAATTCATTGGCTTAGAATATATTAACTGGGGGAAAAAATGACTGAAAGGGCTTATACAACTAGTTCCTAGAAATTTTATTTAAAGAAACACAAGAGAAAAACTGCTTAACTTACCAAGCTAGGACTTGCAGGATTGGTTTGAATCAGAAAGTAACACAGGATCAAAAAATCTTGGTATATTGTCTTTTTGACCATAAATAGGGGTTACACTAATAAATACTAAAAATTTTCAGAAGAAAATACTAGAATTGAAAACTTAGGTGAATTCTGACATAGGGACTATTTTTACCCTGGACCAGATAATGCCATCTTCCTTCTCACGAAGTGGAGCCTACATGGTGAGTGATACTACAGACCTGGTACCAGTATGGTGTGATCCTGCTCACCTGATGCCAGCCCTCCTTTGGAGCGTGTCTCCAGGCACTCACACATACACACAGAGATAGAGACTGCCTGCCTGTGAGCATCCCTAGCACTGCGTGCATCATCAAAACCTGTCACGTGCTGCACAATTTCTCTGATGCCAGTGAGAAATCCTGTCATGAGGAGAGAGAACTCAGGACCTCATGAATCCATCTTGAAACCATCAATGAGGATGTCAGGACTTCTGTGAGGGAAGACCACATATGCTTGGGACAAGCTGTATTTCCACTACTCAGTGGCAAATTGCATGATTTCTGGGCCCATGTGGGCCAAGCATTATTCCTCTGGATAGGTCTGCTCAGGCCTTTTCTCTCTCCCCTTCCCTCTCTTCCCACAGCCCATCCTTTTCCCTAGCTGACTTTCAAAAGGTGTGCAGTCTCACAAATCCACAGGCAGTTTCGCTTCTTCCCCATACCTCATGTCACCTATGTGTTTTCCTACTATACATCCTGCCTCTGCAGTCCTTCTTCTGTAGTATGGTGTCATGGTTTGAACTCAGAGGGAAACTGAGCCACTCACTCCCCCCATCCCCTCCGCAGTGCTCAGAATGGGAGAACAAGCAAAAACACCATTCACTTCCCCCTTCCCCCCCAGTGCTGAGAAGGAGGGAAGCAAAAGACCCAGGAACTTAAGATAAGGACAGGGAGAGATGATCTTACCCTTTAAGGCACAGGCAGAAACCAGACTGACTAGGGGAAGTGAGAAAGGACATAAATTTAATACAGACACTAAGGACAATAGCACTTAACAGACAGAGTAGGACCATGAGAAGCATGACCAGATTTTATAAACACCTTCCCACACCCCTGCCTTTTTCGCAGGCTCAGCTTTGCTCTTGGTATCTTTACCTCCTCAAGCCAGTGGTGCAGGGGCAGGGAATGGGGGATGTTCTACTTTGGGGAGGGGAAACTTCTGGCATTCCTCCCCTGTTCCAGCATGGTCCCCCTCTCAAAGCAGACAGTCCTCCACAAGCCAACTCTGACATGAGTCACTCCCACGGGTCTGTGGGTCACCTCCACATGTTGCAATCTCCCAGTGCTGGCCTACAACAGCGGGGCCTTCTTCCCATGGGTCGCACACACCCCACCCCCCCCCCC
>NW_020799142.1:14619848-14629356 GCF_003259725.1 Athene cunicularia | reverse complement strand
CCCCCCCGGCTGCAAATCACCATCTGCTCCAGCGTAGACCCCCATGGGTTTTTGGGGGGCGGGGGGGGTGTGTGTGTCATGGGCGGCCCTGCCATCTCACCATGGGATACAGGGGAGTCTCTGCTCCAGAGCACCTACCCCCTTCTCCTCCTTTCTTCCGATGATCTCGGTGTTTGCACTGCTGTCCTTGCAACTCCTTCTCACAGCTCCTACAACTGCTCCCAGGTTCCCCTTCTTAAATGTGTTATCACAGAGGCACAGCTAATTGTCTCAGCAAAGACAAGTCTGACTTGGAGCTGGGATTGCTTCAAGAATCTTCTCACAGGAGGCCACCACCACTTTAGCCCCCTTCCCTGCTACTGAAAAATGCCACCACTCACTCAAACCAGGACAGATGGCAAGACTGATGGTGAGGATAATGGTAACACTAAGGTCTCAGTAAGGTCTTGAGGTGCAAAAGGTCATGGATGATTCTGAGAGGACAAATTTATTATTCTTTCAGGAACATTACAAAACTGACCATTTTTGGCCTACAGAAGGAGACAAGCAATAAAGAAACTTTAAGGCAACATGCCCATTACAAACCATCATGGCAAAGTAACAGCAACAGGATAAGGCCAGAGGAGGTCAATGCCATCCCCTTTGGAATCTAGGAAATAAACATTTTCTATATTAATAAACCCCACCACCTTTCTCTGAGGCATCCAGGATATAAAATTAACTGTTTTCAGGGCTAGGAGAAGCTGCATATTGTCTACAGCAGAAGTCAGTAGCATGAACTTAGGTGAGTAGTGTCAAATTAACTTTAATAGGTCAGATAAAATCAAACAGGGGCTCCTCACCTTTACCTGGGACCAAACAAGTCAAATAAAGGGCTCTTAGCCCTTGTTTAAAACCAAAGAAATCAAACAGAACAGGTTTCCAGCCCTTTTCAGTTTGCGGATCCCTCTACAAGTTTCCCATAGCTCTGTATACCACTGTAAGATGCCTGGTAGTAGCACTGCTTCACTTACTTACCTATCAAAGACTAACAGAAGTTACCTGGGAACCATGAACCCTCATCATTGACAGGTATCTCTCTGGTCCAAGTCCAGAGAAATCAAACAGAAGAGTCTCTAGTCCCTGATCTTCATCCAGCTTATTCTAACAGATGTAGCTGGCACAAAATTTCCCTTTTCCAGAGTGCTAGGCCAGGTTGGAGCCAAGCTTCATGGCCTGATGTGATGTTGGGCATGGTTGGTACCTTGGTGGCAGCACTTTGATGGTGTACTGTCAGCCAGTTGCCTCTGTGCTGGAAGCCAGAGATGTCTGGATGCCATCAGAAAAAGTCCTGTGGACAGGGAGGACTGATTCAATTCTTCATCTTAGAGTATCCCCATGCTTTATCAGTGTCTTCTTGCCCTGGTCATCCATTGCTGCTAGCCACCACTCCTAAGCTTTTACATCATGGCACCCAATCAAGTGGCTAATCCCCAAGTGTACTTCTGCACAAAATCCCTCAAAACACAAAATAACATGCCAGTCTCCCATAACTGAAGGAGCTCCCCCATACACCAAGCAGGGCATCAGAATTTCCCTCCCATGGGAAGACTGTTCCACACAGTACTAAGGTTTTGAGACCTCAAGGGTGGTCAGTGTAGGGGTATATGGGATGGAGGAGGAGGCTAGAAAGCCAGCCCCCTTCTACACCCAGTTTTCCTCACTAAGGAAGTCAGGTGGCTGATGATGGATAAGCTAAAATTGCAATCATATAAACCAGTCAGTAATTATGGACTAAAGCAGGCATCTGTCACAAAAATGTGTCAGTTGAAGATGTTGACTAAAACTGTGACCTCTTCTAAGCACAACTCTGCAAGCCAGATGTAGCAACATGAGCTTTTCTCCAGAACCAAGAGGGCTATTTCATAGTCAGGCATTTAAACAAGTCGTGTCACAGCCTCTGAGTACTCAGCCATGGATCTCTGGGTCAGAAATGGAAAAGCATCCAGTATTTATACTCCTGTTTAGAAGGAAACAATTCACAGATAATCTTTTTTTCCCCCAACAGCATTAGAGTGTGGATTTAAAGCACTAGGGCTTCTCTTCAAAGCAAAGAAATAGATTCAGATGATGTGATACATGCTATTTAAAAGCTTAAATCAAAATAGGATGGTACATTTTATTTTAAAATGTATGACTTGGAGATATCTTAGTCTAGTAGGTGATTTTATTTGACTTTTTGTCCCATACAGAATAAATATATTTTGGAAATGTCTGAAGTTCCCACAAAATACAGACATTCCAGGGTCATGCTCTCTGGTCCCAGAGCTGTTTTTGGTCTTTGCTCACCATGAGGTGGGAGTAGAGAGTCCCTGACACAGCATCAGTCTGGGAAGCTTATGTACTGAAAGCTTAAATGCAAACAACACTTCTAAATCTCTTCCTAATCTCTCTCTGATTAATATGAGCAATAAAAACTCTAGCTCACCCAGTCCAGGCCTACAGAAATTTTCTCCATTCTGAGCAAAGAACATGACTTAGGAATGAGCCGGCTCCTATGTACTTTATCTAAGCAATTCCCCATAAACCAGTTCAGTTGACAAGCGCAAATTCTAACACTAAGTGACACTCAAATCAAATAACTTTGTTGTAATCACCAACTCTTTTGAATGAATACTTTGTCAGTGTTTTTCTGCTGGAAATACCTTGTTTATTTTAAAATCTTTGCTTAAAATAAAAGACAAATTAATCCAGGATTTTCAGTCAGCAGCAGCCAACATTACAGGTCACATCAAAACACCTGAAAAAGCAAGAGAGAGCAACAACAGAGATGATAGTTGTATTAACAGCTCAGTCAAATTATTAATGTTTACTTGTGAGAAATAATACAGGCTTAATCGTTTCTTGGAAGTAGGATTGTCCAAAAACCATTAGTCTGAATTTATCATTGAAAACAGAAAATGCTGCAGGAGTGATTGTCTCCTTCACAAGCTAATTTTACAGTAGGCACTATCAGCTTGAACTAACCAAGCTACCTATACCTGGACCCAAGAAGAGAAGAAAGTCTTAGGTTCTAGAATTTGCTGGGTTTAGATCCTTCAGATCAGTAATTTCCGATTTCTCTTAAGCTATGGAGCACTGCCAACACTCAACATTTCTCAGGGTGCTTCAAGATATTGACAGGAGTCTACTGAACTTGCAAACTGAACTTCAGTTGTAGACCATTTTCTATGACTTTCTGCCTGTCACCCTGTAGCTTCCACTCTGAGCTCTTGGTATCCCTTATAAAAGTGGCAGAGAGGAGAGAACTTCTGATTTTCTGTCAAGCTAGCCAAGACGACATCTGTCTCTGTAAGTGTTCACAAATGAACAAAGCATGAAGCTAAACAATAAAAAGACATTCTCGCAGATGTATGAAAGGGTAACATATGCTGGCTGAGACTGAAGTCTTGATAAGCTGATAAATGGTTTTCTGAAAAACTTCTTGCTCTCACTAATTCACACACATCTGGGATGTATCTCAGTCACAGTAGCAGAACATTTAATTTATTTTTTAAAAATACTCTTTTTTTAATTTAAAAAAATGGATATGGATCTACATTTGCCCCAGTGAGTGGACAAGGAAATGATGGGCACTTTTAAAAACACTGAAGAGGAAACTGGCCTTTTCCTGTTAGTCAAATATCTGTTTTAAGCAATCCCATGATGTTTCCAGGTGTTTGGCTGAGTTGTTTGGTTGGCCATGCAGATGTCTAACATATGTCATGTGACCTGATTACACTTCTTTAAGGAATCCTGCCTGCAGAGCCTCGGCCACAGCTCTTCATTCCCTGCTGCTGCTGCTACATGGGATTACAGTCAGCTCTTTATTATCCATGACTCACATCATGATGGGATAATTGTACAAATGCAGCCAGTGTATTGTGCAGCACATGTGGATCCAGCTCAACACTCCTTTGTTCCATGCTCACTGCCAGGGCTGTTGTCCCATTTCTTGGGTGATCAGCTTTGCATACAAATACCTTGCCTTTTGCCACAAACTCTGCAGCTGAATTGCTAAATATGAGTGCTGAAATCCCAGTTCCTTAGAAGTCAGTGGGAGTTTTGCTACTGCTTTCAAAGGGGTCAGGTGTTTGTGCACTGCTGGATCTTGTTCCCTGTCACATCCCACTCAGACAAGGGAGACAAGTGACTTAGATTTGTAAATTCCCAGTGGAGTGAACAACAGTGAGACAAGTCTCAAAGTCCATGTACAGGCATTTATTAATTTTCCGCAATGTACTAACTGGATACACAATAATTGGCTAAATCTATAATGAGTTATGGCAAGAGATATAGTATGCCTTGCAACACTTAATGGTAGTGAGGGAAAAGGGGATAAAGAAAAGAAGAGAGAGAGAGAGAATAGAACCCGGCCTGGTTCCTGCATTAGTCCCATCTGAGTTCATCAGGGATACATCTGTCATCTTCTTTCTTTCTACGTATCACTTCTCATCCCTCAATTTACATACATTTTCCTTGGGCCCCTTAGGTTGACCCACATACCTACATATCTAATGTATGGGTAGGGGTAAGGTGCTTCATGGGATGATGTAATTAGCACTATCTGGTTACTTTTATTAGCATATTCCGGGGTGTCAACTTTAAAATGCACTTGTGATTAATGAAGCAAAGGTTGTTCACTAGACAGACAGCCCTTGAAACTTTAAAAGATGCACCAGAGCAGAACCATCCTGTCTTCATCTGCCTCCTGTGCTATCCAGGCAGCATTATCAGCTTCAAACTCCACACTATCCAGCCCGTGACTATAATTTTGTTACTTGTGAGCGTTTGAGGCATTTCTCAGTTCAGAGGGCCTTTGCTCCTCCCCATCCCTTATTTCTCTCAGGCTGTTTTTTTCTCATGGGCCTGTTTTCGTCAGGCCCTGTTTCAGGGATTTACAAGTCATCTCTCACATTCCCTATCAGGCAACAGTAGATTTGTAAATGTTACTGTTTGTCAGCTGTCATTTTCTGGAAGTATCAGTCTTTGTATTGGTATAACTGTTATCATTTCTCCATTCCAGAGTCCTGCAGGTTGGTCACTGAAACTTCAGAGTATTTGAGAGAACAGGAATGGACTTTTACTAGCAGCAGAGCACCTGAGGGGCTTGGGAGGGAAAATGTGGCCAGAGGGAATGGGAGCAGCCTTGATTTATTAGTGCATAATGTGTTTAGTCCACTGCCTGGTGGCCTTTGACAGAGTCCCTGGAGTCACAGACAGTCCCTGGAGTAAGTTATTTTTTAAAAAGACACCTTATATTTTCAGTAAAACTACAAAGCATTGCTGCAAGGCCTCTGGGTCCCTTTTTCCTAGTGCCAATAGTGATGATGATCAATAAAGGTGAGCAAGCAGAGTACTTAAGAGAAAATTTAGGACCCTTTTAAACATTATTATATGCCCATATTAAAGATGATGCTATTTTCAAATCAAGCATATGCTTTACTTATATAAAGCTGCAGCACCCCACTGTGGATATTGGCCCATCCCCAGGGAGATGCCCAATGCCCAGAGAGGAGGCTGCCTCCTTGCCCCCTCATCCTGCATAACTGCTTGGCTCAGGGTGGGACAGCCCCCTGCTGCTCATGAGGAAGTCCCCCCCAGGGAACTACCATACCCTGCAGTGCCCTGTTACAGGCAGAGTACAAGGAAAAAAACCCTTCTGATAACCCACTGGCCATCACTGACCCCTGTCCAGCACATCCAGCCCAGCTTTCTAGAAGCTGAGGTATGATGAGGGCCACATGCATCTCAGTGAGGCTAAGCAAAGTACACTAAAAAGAGAAGAGAACCCACTCCTCCGGAATGGCCAATGTGCTATACAGGACATCACATTGCCAGCACTGCTGCTCATTCCTGAAGGGCAACTAGACCCTCAGTAGATCAAAGCAACAAACAGGCATGGGGAAAATGCTGCTCAGGAAACAACAAAAAGTCACAGGACCCACATTGTCCTCCGTATGCACTTGTCCAGCCCCTTCTCAAATGAGATTTCATAGCACCCAGAGATAGCCCATGTTGGTCTTTCACTGCCATGACTGGTGATCTGCAATGTTATCCAGTACCAGGTAATATTTATGGATGAATTAAGAAAACTATGGGCTAATTAAACCACCTATTCACCTCTCTCCATCCATAACTTCGATAACAAGGAAACAGAAAACATTTAGGCTTAGTCCTTTATTACCGTTTATCTTGAGCAGAGCCTTTTGCAAAGGATTCAGAAGCACATCCACACATCTTTCAGATTTTTGACTATTGAACAATATTGTCCAATTTAGTGCACAGGTTTACAGCCTTGTTTATATGGTGGTAGTACTCTGACAGAGCTTCTGTGAATGTTATAAAATATGGATTTGTTAGACAGAAACATAAAATAGTTAGCATTCCTTTCTCTTTGCTGACAAATCACAGTAAGAAGGAAAAAGTAAGCATTATATTCTCAAAACTCAGACAGAAATAAATCTCCATGAGAAAATACCAGAAATCTTCAAAAAGATTCCACTTGGGCATTAAAAAAATCTGGCAACCTACAGGGAGTTGCAATGCATATTTTATTTTTGTGCTTCTGAAGAATACCTTTTGTTTAAGATTTTATCGATGTACTGGACCTTTCTGAAAGGCATGGACAACCTCTGAAGGAGTGTTATGCAGCACAGTAGAAAGGTTAGTGTCTGGTATCAGTACAGAGGCATAAAAGGAGACTGTTACCAGTCACTGCCTCCTCAAGCCTACCAAGTATGGCAATTTACCACTTGCAAAACAAGAGAGAACCTCATTGTGGCTTTTCACGCAGAGTCAGCACTGGGGAGTGATGTAGGGGAACAGCCTTCTCCTGCATCTGCTGGTGCCAGTTCAAGGAAGGCAGATGTCATCCACCCTACAGCTGCTGAACTCTGGTGGTGACAGCAGTGACACAGTATGGCCCTGCTCTTGCACCTTTCTTCATTAGAAAGTAGACAGTAATGTTAACAGGCAATGCACTCCTGCTGTTCCATGCAGCTGTTCTGGACCCTTGTAAGATGGCATAACCCAACAGGCAGAGCTTTCCTCCCCAGACTCCCTGACCTAAAACCTAAGTTAATTAGGGAAAAAACTTCAACTGACTACAGTACATGCTGAATCACAGGCAGGTATGCTCAGACACCAGGACTTCAACTCTTCTGGACAGGCCTGAACCTGAGAAAGATAAGCTGGACATCAGCCTTTCTTAATGACAGGTTCCCTCCCAGTAGATGTACAGAACAACCTCAGAGCCTTACAGTTACTGCCAACAGAATGAATATAGCAATGAATGAGGCAGGAATGACTACAATCTTTTGTCCACATAGGACTAAAAAGACAAGTGTTAAACTCTTAGCTTAATCCTCTTTCTACCACAAAACCAGTCTGTCAGTCACAGTTTTGGAGTCCCTTTACCTTTATGATAAAACAGCAGTTGTTTTTTTGGCATTTGTAAAAATAAATATTTCTGCCCTCTATCCCCTCTTTGGAAATTGTCTTCATTTACAGCAAAAGAGACTCTGACTGTGCCTGTGGTAATAAATGGGGTTTCCTGCATCATTAATGTCTCCGTCTAAGAGATTACCTCAACTATCAGGTAACAGTTAAGGCCAGGAGAGGCAACGGTAGTACTCACATAGATAAGGCATCACAGATTTCATCTTCATTCCCTTATACTTATGATTTTGGAATTTTTCTATATTAATCCCAAATCTGTACATGTTTTACTTTGAACTTTGTCAGAAGAGAGCACATCAGAAAAAGAGAATAAAAGACATAAGTGAGTAATCAGCTTCATTAAAAAAATTTAAAAAGAGAACTGATGCAAGCTGGAAATAAAACTGTGTGCAGGACCATGTTATTTGAAAAGTCCTAAGAGAGCAAAAACTGTTAATTTGGCAGTAAATCTCAGTGAATCTGAATAGTAAATAAGCTTTAGATAACACTAATTACAAAGATGCTTCAAATGCTACTGCTGCAGCTGCCAAAACACCTCCTATAGCTCTATTCTGTGACATTTTTATCAAGCTTTTGAAATGAATAGAATCATTTCAACAGGCTGACTTCAATGTTCATGTGGCTATATTTAAACAGATTTTTGCCAAACTTCATTCCTGTAGAAAGTCAAGAATATTACAGACTTCTTGAGTAAAAAAAAAAAATAATAATGGAATGTATAACAAAAATCATAATCACAGTAAAAAATAAAGATCTTTTTATTAAAAAATACTTGTTCAATAAAGATCTACTGACATACATAGGCATATTTTTGAAATTCTTGGTCTGAAGAATATCTGCCAAGTTAAAATATTCTACCTGAATGCATGTGAAACAGAAAATTCATTACAAAAATCCATCTGGGCAACTGAGGGCAATTTCAGCCATGGGATAAGCAGGTTCACAGTGCAATGGTCAAAGAACTAGCTGAAGGCAGAGCTCAAAGGGTTGTAGTGAATAGGGCTATATCTGGTTGGCGACCAGTCACCAGTGTTGTTCCTCAGGGCTCAATCCTAGGGCCAGTCCCGTTCAATATATTTATCAATGATCTGGATGCAGGAGCTGAATGCACCATGAGCAAGTTGCTGACTATACCAAACCTGGAGGTGCTGTTGCCTCTCTTGAGGGACAAGAGGCCTTGCAGAGGGATCTAGATAGACTGAAGCATTGGGCATTTTGATTAGTGGGATGACATTTAACAAGAAAAAATGTACGATGTTACACCTAAGATGGAGTAGTGGCAGGCACAAGTATGAACTGGGAGGAGTTGCTGGAGAGAGCAGCCCTGCAGAAAGGGATCTGGGGGTGCTGGTGTGACACTAAGCTCAGTGTGAGTTAGCCGTGTGCCCTGGCAGCCAAGAGGGCAAACGGCATCTTGGGGTGCATCCAACCCAGCGCAACCAGCCGGTCAAAAGAGGGGATTATCCCGCTGTATTCAGTGATGGTGCAGCCTCACCTTGAGCGGGCAGTGTGGGCAGTGCTGGGCCTATGATTTAAGAAGGATGTGAAGGTCCTTGGATGTGTCCAGAGGAGGGCAACAAATCTGGTGAAAGGCTGGAAGGCACGTCCTGTGAGGAGTGGCTGAGGACTTTGGGGTTGTCTAGTTTGGAGAGAGGAGGCTGAGTGGTGACCTCGTTGCTCTCTACAGCTTGCTGAGGAGGGGAAGGGGAGAGGGAGATGCTGACCTCTTCTCCTGGGTATCCAGTGATAAGAAGCATAGGAATAGTTCAAAGCTGTGCCAGGAGAGGTTTAGACTGAACACTACGAAGCATTTCTTTAGCAAGATGGTGGCCAAACTCTGGAAGAGCTTCCTAGAGAGGTGGTCAATGTCCCAAGGCTGTCAGTGTTTAAGGGGCATTTGGACAATGCCCGTAATAACATGCTTTAGCTTTTGGTCAGCCCTTCTCCTTCTCTTCTCTTCTCTTCTCTTCTCTTCTCTTCTCTTCTCTTCTCTTCTCTTCTCTTCTCTTCTCTTCTCTTCTCTTCTCTT
>NW_020799142.1:14590709-14619798 GCF_003259725.1 Athene cunicularia | reverse complement strand
CTCCTCTCCTCTCCTCTCCTCTCCTCTCCTCTCCTCTCCTCTCCTCTCCTCTCCTCTCCTCTCCTCTCCTCTCCTCTCCTCTCCTCTCCTCTCCTCTCCTCTCCTCTCCTCTCCTCTCCTCTCCTCTCCTCTCCTCTCCTCTCCTCTCCTCTCCTCTCCTCTCCTCTCCTCTCCTCTCCTCTCCTCTCCTCTCCTCTCCTCTCCTCTCCTCTCCTCTCCTCTCCTCTCCTCTCCTCTCCTCTCCTCTCCTCTCCTCTCCTCTCCTCTCCTCTCCTCTCCTCTCCTCTCCTCTCCTCTCCTCTCCTCTCCTCTCCTCTCCTCTCCTCTCCTCTCCTCTCCTCTCCTCTCCTCTCCTCTCCTCTCCTCTCCTCTCCTCTCCTCTCCTCTCCTCTCCTCTCCTCTCCTCTCCTCTCCTCTCCTCTCCTCTCCTCTCCTCTCCTCTCCTCTCCTCTCCTCTCCTCTCCTCTCCTCTCCTCTCCTCTCCTCTCCTCTCCTCTCCTCTCCTCTCCTCTCCTCTCCTCTCCTCTCCTCTCCTCTCCTCTCCTCTCCTCTCCTCTCCTCTCCTCTCCTCTCCTCTCCTCTCCTCTCCTCTCCTCTCCTCTCCTCTCCTCTCCTCTCCTCTCCTCTCCTCTCCTCTCCTCTCCTCTCCTCTCCTCTCCTCTCCTCTCCTCTCCTCTCCTCTCCTCTCCTCTCCTCTCCTCTCCTCTCCTCTCCTCTCCTCTCCTCTCCTCTCCTCTCCTCTCCTCTCCTCTCCTCTCCTCTCCTCTCCTCTCCTCTCCTCTCCTCTCCTCTCCTCTCCTCTCCTCTCCTCTCCTCTCCTCTCCTCTCCTCTCCTCTCCTCTCCTCTCCTCTCCTCTCCTCTCCTCTCCTCTCCTCTCCTCTCCTCTCCTCTCCTCTCCTCTCCTCTCCTCTCCTCTCCTCTCCTCTCCTCTCCTCTCCTCTCCTCTCCTCTCCTCTCCTCTCCTCTCCTCTCCTCTCCTCTCCTCTCCTCTCCTCTCCTCTCCTCTCCTCTCCTCTCCTCTCCTCTCCTCTCCTCTCCTCTCCTCGTTAAATCACCTCTTAATACATGTGCTTAACAGCAAAGCATGCATACAAATCTGTATTAGAATATAATGCCCTCTTAGAATGCTAACATCTGTAGTTTCTTCCAGTATTCTTTTTCTTGCCATGTCCTGAATCGTTCAGAAATCACATGAATTAAGAAAGATGAAAGTGAATTCCAATTTATTCCTGTCTCAACAGTATTTCAGCAGCCACAGGCTGAGAGAGTTGGGGCTGTTCAGCCCGGAGAAGAGAAGGCTCCGGGAAAACCTTATAGCGGCCTTCCAGCACTTAAAGGGGGCAACAGGAAAGGTGGGGGGGGACTCTTTATCAGGGGGTGTAGGGATAAGGTGAGAAGTAATGTTTTTTAATGGAAATAGGGTAGATTCAGATTAGATATAAGGAAGAAATTCCCCTGTGAGGTGGTGAGACACTGACACAGGTTGCCCAGAGAAGCTGTGGCTGCCCCCTCCCTGGCAGTGTCCAAGGCCAGGCTGGACAGGGCTTTGAGCATCCTAGTGGAAGGTGTCCCTGCCCATGGTTGGGGGGTTGGAACTACATGATCTTTAAGGTCCCTTCCAACCCAAGCCATTCTATGGTTCTATGATTAATAAAATAGCATTTCCAAACATGAAAGTGATATAGTAGCATTTTTCCAAAAATTAATTATCAAAAGTTATGCATTCCCGACACTAATCTGTCATTGTACTTTCTTTCACTAAGCAGTTACTTGCATCAAAATGCATTGGAATAACTCAGTGGTCTCAACCATTTACTGCATGGAGTCCTGCCATGGTCTAAAGAGCACTCTCACCCTAAAAGGCTCTAGAATAATGGCACCACATCCACAAGGGTGTCTCTTTCTCCAGGCACTAATCCCTGAACGTTTCAAAATCTATGGACTGACATTGTGTAACTCCTAATTATCTCTGAAAAGGGTAACATATTTTTTTCATATCTTACAAAAAGATTAGGTTTTGACTAATATTAGATCTGTTATAAAAATGGAAAACCATCGCAACCACAGTGACATTTTTATTAGACTGATACTTGATTTGGTTATTTTTTCTTTTGCTATGAAATTGCTGTGCCAACAGAGTTGTTATCTACAGAGCTTTAGAAAATAAGTGATAGGGCAGCTTTCAAAGTATTCTTCCTCCACTTTTATAGGCTCCTTGTTCATTTTTCTTTGTTTACTCTAAACAAAGACATGAATAAAATAAAGCTTCTTAAAAAATTCTTTATTATATTTAAGCAAAACATTATTTCTGGAATGGAAATTCATGGTATATTAGTTATTTATCCACAAGTTTTATTAATTCTTATGAGACAGCTAACCAGGGGCAGAAAGCAGGAAATGGAACTTTCCAGGCTTCACTTTGAAGATTTTTTCCCCCAATATTGTACAAAACAAATTAGCTTCATTCTAACAGAAACAGAAATAGACTCTTGACTATAGCAATCTCATTGTGCTCTGCTTTCAGGGAAGCTTGTCAGCAGCTGTCTGATCAACTCTGATCTTGCTTCCCACTGTAAACATCAAAGATGCTTTTTGTGGCTTACCATAAAAATAAGTGTCAGACTCCAGCATGGGCTCTTTTTGGTTGTTGTATTCTGGGGGACAACAAACTGCAGAAATGCTGTCTGCAGAAATGCTAGAAGAGATCCAAACAGTTTCTACAGTTTCAGTTCATCCCGTTCCAACAACTCTCCCTTGCCCCTCTTGTTTCTCTTACCAAAGTTGTATCATTTAGTCTTCTACAAAGACAAATTATCTCAAAACCTGTATACTGTGTGCCTTGAGTGCCAAACTTAAAATATTTAATATTAGACTTGTCAGCATCAGTCCACCTTTCTATTCACATACACTAGACCAGATCTTCAACAGAACTGAACAATGCAATGGCTCTATGGATTTTGTGTCAATTTCTGTACTTAGTTACCCTGGTAACGTTCACAATGTTAATTCATCAGCATTAGAGAGTAAGATTTATGCTGATAAGAACAGAATACTTTCCACAACAAAACACCATTTTTAGAATTTCTGAAAGCCTCAGTTTCCTTGAGTGTCTCTTTAGCACAGAATGATTTTACTCCTGTGCTTGATTAGGCAATAGTCCCAGTCCCTACTGTTGACATTTGATTCAGTCCGTAGAGAAGTCAAATAGAAGTCTCCTTTAGCTGCAGTAATATCATATGTCTGTTGAAAGATCTGCCTGCAGATAATTGTCTAGGATGTGCCCTGCTCTCTCTCCAGTCACAATGAAGACATCAAGGCCCATTACTTATGTGCAGAACCCTTAGAACAATACATAACCAAATATCATTAGATTGTTCTCAAAGTAATAAAAAAGCTGTTAGCATCACAGAACCTCAAAAGTTTTTTAAAAAGATTCATGGTATATGTAGTCCACAGACCTGCCTCAATCATGATAAAAGATAGTAAAAAGGAAGTTAAGAAGGGATTATCCTTTTTAAAAAACATTCTTACATGTAATCAATTTATTATTGTGATACAATTGACACTTGTAATAAAGATTCACATTCTGTGTTCAACAATTGAAATATTATATGCTATGTATTTTTGTACTAAACTGTTGAGAAAGTAGTGACTGGCACTTGGCCAATATTTGGTGATTTGTGACAGCAACATACAAATATGAGTGCATTTTACATACACAGTGAGTTTGTCAAGTTCACCTGTATTCTTATGAAGCATTTAAAAAGTAAAACCCATAAATAAATGGCATAGATTTTAGGTACTAGTGAGCATAAAGATCTTCAAGATAGACAGAATTCACACATAAAGTGGACAGAGTAGTCAGTGCTGGTTTTGGTGGATTAAAAGTCAATACACCTTTTTGGTACAGCGAGCACTTAAAATAATGCGATCCAGATAATCATGATGTCCCAAAAATATAGATACTCTGAGGGATCCAATGAGTAAGTGTCTCCATGAAAAAGCTTGCATTGAGATCAATCATGCACTGTAGTGAAGGAGCAGTTTAAACACACTCCCTCTGTCCCAGAGAGGATGGCTGTGAGCCAGGGTCACTGCTAAATCCCAGACTGATGGGGTGCTCTCCGGTGTGCCTGCCAGAAACACCGCTGCCATAACCACCTAGTCCAGGAGGCTCCCCACTCAGCATGCTGTCCTGAGCTGGAAAATTTGTGATGAGCTTCTGAGGTAAGCAGTAAAAATGGGTGGCTAGCACCGGATTCAAGGTGTCACTGTTGGGCCAAGTCCCTCAAAGACTGATATGTCAATGACTAACTTCCAGGAACCAAAAATAATGCCTTCTATTATATACACTTGTAGGGAATTAAAATTAAAAAAGTCCGTACAGCCCATCAACAGGCAAAATAAGGCAAAATGCAAGGGGAAGAAATTAATCTTCTTCTGTACACTTCATGGTATTTTTTCCTATGTTTTTTAACAGTTTTTGATGTTTGGAGTTCCAAAGTACTGCCAAAACTAGTACAATTACACTGTATGAAGATACTGAAGTTACATTCATTATTTCTGATTATCAAAAAGAACAACTTTAATCTCAAAACACGTACTGAGTGTCGAAGAAAAATCTAGGGCACAAGAATATTCAGAATAAGTTTAAGCTACAAGGCAATGACAGTTTCTTCTTCATCTATGAAAGAAGATTTGTTTTCATGCATCCAAGATGATACCATACTGTTCAGCTTTAAAATTCAATATGTTTTTTCTTCTCAAAAAGTGTAAAACTCTCAATTCCTTCCCTAAAATATTAACTAGCAAGTGGACTGTGTTCAGGTTCCCTGAATCATCTCTTGGAAGAAGCCATGTCTTCCTAAATCACACTGCTTCCAAATATATTTGCCAAGTTGCCCAGACTCAATAGAGGCATTTCATCAGAATTTATCAGTGGTAGATGTTATCACTTTGGTCAAGCCAGTATATTGTAGTTTAAATATTTCAAACTTCTAAAATTTTGGACATAGATAATTCTGAAGATTCTGAATTTTTATTTATTTCCTTAAACTACTTAAAAATACATTCTTTACACTTTTCTTCTACATCTCTCACCTATTTTTGGCTTCTTATATTAAAGCCATCCCTATATCACCTCTCTATTAAACAAAATTTTCTGCTATAAATTGTATGAACAAGGACCCTAATTCTGCTGTACTTCTTATAAATTATTTTTCTTCCTCTTTTTGCCTGTTAATGGCACCAAAATGGTATGCAACACAGACATAAATTGTCCTCAATGACTACAATTACAGATTTTATACTATTCAGAAGTTAAATCTAAACACTTTTCAGTGTAAAAAGATGATATTTAAGGAAGGCTGATTACAAATATATTACTGTTTTAAACTGGGTATGTGGAGAACTGAACCAATTAATACATCTTTCCTTATGCATGGAAATCACTGCTGATTTTAAATATGAAACTATTGGTATGGTTTGAGTTTATACTGGAGTAAATAGTTGTTATTCAGCTTGATAAAATTCCTCTTGTTTTGTATTAAGAGACATGTTTGGTTTTTTTTTTAATTTCAGATAGGTTTTTTGTTTAATAGTGCTTAGACTTTGCCTTGCAAGTACTATCAAATTCTTTAACAGACAGAATTAGCACACTTCAAGGATTAAGTTCGAATTTAAATATTTAGCACTTCTCATAAAACTGACCCAGTTTCAGAAATACTATCAGTAAAATTCCACATATGGCCACAAAGCTGCAATCACTTTCTATGCATGATTATTTATATGATGAGCATTTTCAGATCCTATTTCAGAGAATCCGTGAGAAAAACTAGAAACATGTTTCTCCACATACAGCTTTTAGGAACCAGTTTAGGGAATTTGAGAAATGTGAATCATACAGGAAACCTGTTTTTAAAAAGCTTATGAATTCTGAATGATCCTGGGGATTAGACATCTCTATGTGACTGGAATCTCCATTTTCAATGTGGTTTGTGATCCTTTCAAGGACTTAAATTTCAAAGGATTGTGATATGTTGCTCATGTATCACTGTTATCACCATATATCACTAACTTGGTTAGCAGTTAACCAGGAAGACTCCCATTCCAAAAAAAAAAAATCATCTTCGATGATAGCCTGGCCAAATCTAATAAAAATGATTTTCACTTTGAGTAGCTAGGTTTGAGACTGAAACATTCGCTAATGACAGGAAACAGAAATCATTGCTCTACTCTTTAAAAATGAAGATACTGAAGAACATTACAAAACTGGAGTTTTAAGGAAGTATGTGTTATATTATTACTGCCAGGGTCTGGGAACTGAATGGAGCTGCATCACAAGACAGGACAGAATGTCATTCAGAGGCACCTTGACAAGCTCAAGAAGTGGGTCTATGTGAACCTCAGGAGGTTCAACAAGGCCAAGTGTAAGGTCCTGTATGTGTGCTGGGCCAACAGACAACAATCAATACAGGTTGGGGGATAAAGGGATTGAGAGCAGATGTGTGCAGAAGGACTTGGGGTACTGGTGGATGAAAAACTGGACATGAGCCAGCAATTCACAGTGCGTTCACAGCCCAGAAAGCCAACTGTATCCTGGGCTACACCAAAAGAAGTGTGGCCAGCAGGATGAAGGAAGTGGTTCTGTCCCTCTACTATGCTCTGGTGAGACCCCACCAGGAATACTGCATCCAGCTCTGCAGTCCTCAGCACAGGAAAGGAGTGGGCCTGTTGGAACAAGTCCAGAAGAGAGCCAGGAAAATGATCAGTGGGATGGAAGGCCTCTGCTATGAAGAAACACTAAGAGAGTTGGGGTTGTTTAGCCTGGAGAAAAGTCTCCAGAGAGACCTTATAGTAGGCTTCCATTACCTAAAGGTGGCTACAGGAAAGGCAGAGAGGCACTGTAGTGACTACAGTTACCAGGGTCTGTAGTGACAGGACAAGGGGTAATGGTTTTGAACTGAAAGAGGGTATATTTAGGTTACATATAAGGAAGAAATTCTTCACTGTGAAGGTGGTGAGACACTGGCACAGGTTGCCCAGAGAAGCTGTGGCTGCCCCCTCCCTGGCAGTGTCCAAGGCCAGGCTGGACTTTGAGCAACCTGGGCTAGTTGAAGATATTCCTGCTCACGGCAGGCAGGGTTGGACTAGACGACCTTTAAAGGTCCCTTCCAACCCAACCATCTATGATTCTATGAAGAGAGGGGAACAGGCAGTGCCACAGCCCCACCAAAGCAAGCTTCAATATGCACAGGTCCAGCAAATGGGGACCTAAAGCCACCAGTCTGGTAAGTGTGCAAAGGGGAGATCAGCTGCAGGCGTGGAAACCTCAGATCTGACCTACAACTTGTATGAGCAGTATGCACAACAGTCACCCCATCAGGGTTCCTGGAAGAATGATGTTTGAGGATTTAGCAAATCATCGTGTTTCCTTAATTACCTGGACTGACCAATAACAAGGTGGTATGTTATTGAAAGGATAGGTTGCTGGATCTCAGTCACACTTTTTCAGAGAGGGAGAAGGGTCTAAATGTGCATGAAATAATGGCAGACTATAAGGAGAGCAAAATGAGTGAAGAGCTGATCCCGGTGGGTGTCACAGAAAAGGATTGGGGTGACTTCTTGACAGGGCATTTCAGGACAATTTAGAACAAGAGTGAGTCTGCCACACTTCACACTGCAGAGGGGCTTGTAAGCTGAGAGAAGTGGAGCTAAGAACTGAGAAGTAATATGTACTGAATCTCTTATCATTTACTTTCATCTGTTAGGAGCATATCATTAACCTCTAAGTTTTTCAGTTTTATTACTGGTATTCCATAGATAATTTGTTCTCTTATCCAATACCAGTGGCTTTATAAGGGTTGATAAATGTTTGTACTGTACTTTGGATACTTATGATTCTATGAAAATACTAAGTGCTAGTACAAATATAAAAACAAAGGAGCAACGTGTTATTTTATAATTATTTTTCCTTTACATATGTAAGTCCAGGAAAGTAGTTTATAAGGAAAATCCTATATATGATAGTAGTCACAATTAAAAGAGGATCAAAATGTTGAGAGCCCTGAAGTTATTAATTTACTTCTGATACTGTTTCAACAGAAAGAGTGATGTCCTGGTTCAGCTAGGATAGGGTTAAGTTTCCCCAGCAGAGAGAGAGGGGGAAGGGATCTCCAGCCGGGTTATTCATACCATGCTGATGTCAGGTCCCGGAGCGGAGCCTTTTTCTTTTTACTTTTGCTTTTGGTTTTGGGGTTGTGCACACACACGTGGCCAGCTTGCTCCCTGACCATTTAGCGGTGTTTCTCTGTATATCTTTTGTCTTGTTCATTGTTATTGCTGTTTATTGTTATCATTGCCACTGTTGTTGTTCAGATTGTTTTATCACACTGTTGTATTAAATTTCTTCTTATTTTAGCCCGAGTTTGTACCTCACTGCCAGCCCAATCGACTGAGGGTGGGGGAGAGCCAACGGCAACGTGCACTCCGGTCCCGGCAGGGCTTAAACCATCACAGCCTTTATTGGCGCACCAAAGTGGGGCTCGAGGGCTGAAATAAGAATAAAAAGGGACAGACCCTGACCAGAGTGTGATAGAGCAATCTGTTGGGTGTAATTTTTCTGTTTGTATTTGTATGTGTTTGATAAGAAAATTGTTTGCAATGCCGGCTCACTTGTTTGCGTGGTGGGGCTGGATTACTCCTTATATCCAGTGTATGATCCCAGTGGTGGCGTTTGTTATCGGTGGAAAATGTATAAAGGGTCTTATGTTGTTATATGGGCTATTGAATGCTTGTGCTGCCTTTGTATCACTGTGTCGGATTCGCCAGTACCTGTTTGCCATTTGGGCTTTTGTTAGGGGTCTCACCCCCTCTGTGGGTGAGCCAGAGGAAGAGATCTTCTCGGGTTTTGGGAGTTACAGTTATCCTTGGAGCCTGCAGGCCAGTGTGATTGTGGCACAATGCCTTCTGAATGCCTGCCTGATTTCGGTTTTGGCCATGCGGCATTTCTCTAACAATAGCAGTGCCCGGAAACCTGCCCCGAGGTCAGATAATAGTGAGTGGCAAGGGGTGTGGGAAAAGATGGGCAAAGGCCTGAGTCTGTGAGCATCTCCACTGCTTTGGAATTTCACTCCTGAGCAAATGCAGAGCCCCGAGAAGCTGATGGAGTGCTTAGAAAGTGTGTGTTACAAAACTGGCAAAACCCAGGAGACACAAATCGCTGCAATGTGTTGGGGACTTGCCCATGCCTACAGTGTCCTCTTTAATACCATCCACTGCCCTCAAGGGGAAGAGAAGGCTAGAGAACCTGAAAGCGAACTCACTGTAACTGCCTGTCCCCCCAGTCCAGATACTGAGCCTGTCTCAGTCGCCTCCACCAGCACAGCGACTGAGCCAGAGAGCCAGGCAGTGCCAATGTTAGTCGCCCCGATACAAAAAACAAAATATACCAGAAAGTCAGTTCACAGAGTGAGGGATGAGGATGAGCCAGGCCCATCACAGGAACAGGAGGAAGGACCAGAGGTGATTGTCCGATCTCTATCCCCAACTGTGCTGCGAGATATGCGGAGAGATTTTGGCCGCCTGGGAGGCGAGCAGATTTGCACCTGGCTGCTCCGATGCTGGGACAATGGAGCCAGTGCTTTTGAAATGGAGGGGAGAGAGGCCAAGCAGCTGGGATCTTTGGCCAAGGATGCTGGCATTGATAGGAAAATAGGGAAACAGATTCAAACCCTCAGTCTTTGGAAGGGACTCCTGCTCAGTGTAAGGGAGAGGCACCCCTACAAGGATGATATCCTATGTTAGCAAAGCAAATGGGCCAGCATTGAGAAAGGCATCCAGAACCTCAGGGAACTGGCTGTGTTTGAGATGATCTATGGTGATCTGAATGATGAGCAGTCACCCATGGACCCAGATCAGGCCCCTTGCACACACCTGATGTGGTGAAAGTTCCTGAAGAGCGCACCAGAAGCACACTCGAAAGCATTGGCAATAGTGTCCTGGTGGACAGACACCCACACTCTAACAGTGGATGGAGTGGTTGGCAAGCTCCGGCAATATGAGGGAAATCTCCCTTCATCTCAATATCCCTGGGTATCAGCTGTGGAGGAACTGTCTCAGAGGGTCCAAAAAATGGAAAAGGACATTTCCTACCTTCCACCTGCACGGGCTGATGTCTCAGCCGTTAGAAGTAAACGTTTCCCCACCCAAGAGAAAGGCAGCAGAAGGCACACACCACGAGGCACCCTGTGTTTTTTTTCTCTGCAACCATGGAGAAAACATGAGGAGGTGGGATGGACAGCCCACTGCTGCCCTAGCTGCATGAGTAGAGCAGCTGAAAGGGAAGACCATCACAAAAGGGGAGTCCTCCAAGAAGAGCACAGCTCCAGTGACCAGTTAGAAATCCCCCAGGCAGAATAAAACGGTGAATGTTATGTCTGACCCTCTTGAGGGGACCAGTAAATCATTCTTGCAAGAAGTGAGTGATGATGAGCAGGATTAGAGGGGCCCTGACTCCAGCCAGGTGGAGGAAAGGGATAATCGGATTTACTGGACAGTGTGGATCCGATGGCCTGGCACGTCAGACCCACAAGAGTATAAGGCTTTGGTGGACACTGCGCACAGTGCACCCTGATGCCATCGAGCTACAGTGGGGTTGAATCCATCTGCATCTCCAGAGTGACAGGGGGATCCCAACAGCTGACCCTACTGGAAGCTGAAGGGAGCCTGACTGGGAAGGACTGGCATAAGCACCCCACTGTGACTGGCCCAGATGCCCCATGCATCCTGGGCATAGACTATCTCAGGAGAGGGTACTTCAAAGACCCAGAAGGGTACAGGTGAGCTTTTGGTGTAGCTGCCCTGGAGTAGGTTGAACAGTTGTCCACCTTACCCGGCCTCTCAGAGGATCCCTCAGTGGTGGGGCGGCTTAAGGTTGAGGAGCAGCGAGTGCCGATTGTTACCAGGACGGTGCAGCGGCGGCAGTACCGATATTCCCTGGTCCCCATCCATCAGCTGATCCGTCAACTAGAAAGTCAGAAGGTGATCAGCAAAACTCACTCACCCTTCAACAGTCCTATATGGCCAGTTGGAAAGCCTAATGGCGAGTGGAGGCTAACTGTGGACTACCGTGGCCTGAATGAAGTTATGCCAGCAATGAGTGCTGCAGTGTCGGACATGCTAGAGCTCCAGTATGAACTGGAGTCGAAGGCAGCCAAGTGGTACGTCACGATTGACATTGCTAACATGTTCTTCTCCATTCTAATAGCGCCAGAGTGCAGGCCACAGTTTGCGTTCACTTGGAGAGGCATCTAGTACACCTGGAATCGATTGCCCCAGGGGTGGAACCACAGCTCCACCATTTGCCATGGACTGGTCCATACTGCACTGGAGAAAGATGGGGCTCTAGAACACCTGCAGTATATTGATGACATAATTGTATGGGGGAACACAGCCAAGGAAGTCTTTGAGAAAGGGAAGGAGATCATTGAAATCCTCCTGAAGGCCGGCTTTGCCATTAAGCAAAAGAAAGTCAAGGGCCCTGCAAGGCAAATTTAATTCCTAGGGATAAAATGGCAAGATGGGTGTCGCCACATCCCAGTGGAGGTAATAAACAAGATAACAGCCATGGCCCCACCAACCTCTAAAAAGGAGACTCGGTCTTTCCTGGGCGCTATGGGGTTCTGGAGGATGCACATCCCGAACTACAGCCTGATTGTGAGCCCTCTCTACCACGTAACCCGTAAGAAGAACGATTTTGAATGGGGCCCTGAGCAGCAACAATCCTTTGAACAGATTAAATGAGAGATTGCCCAAGCAGTAGCCCTCGGGCCAGTCCGGGAAGGGCAGGAGGTTAAGAACATGCTCTGCACCGCAGCTGGGGAAAATGCCCCTACCTGGAGACTCTGGCAGAGAGCACCTGGGGAGACCTGAGGCCGACCTCTGGGCTTTTGGAGCCGGGGATACAAAGGCTCTGAAGCTAATGACACACCAACTGAGAAGGAGATACTGGCAGCTTACGAAGGAGTTCGGGCTGCCTCAGAAGTGGTCGGCACTGAAACACAGCTCCTCCTGGCACCCCGACTGCCGGTGCTGGGGTGGATGTTCAAAGGAAAGGCTTCCTCCACACATCATGCAACCGATGCCACGTGGAGTAAATGGGTTGTGTTGATAACACAACGGGCTCGAATAGGGAACCCCAGCAGCTCAGGGATACTAGAGGTGATTACGAACTGGCCAGAGAGCAAAGATTCCGGGATGTCACCAGAACAGGAGGTGACACGTGCTAAGGAGGCCCCACCATATAACGAGCTGCCGGATGAGGAGAAGCAATTTGCCCTGTTCACTGATGGGTCTTGTCGTATTGTGGGAAAACATTGACGGTGGAAGGCTGCTGTGTGGAGTCCCACACGACGGGTCACTGAAGCTGCTGAGGGACAGGAGGAATTGAGCCAGTTTGCAGAGGTGAAAGCCGTCCAGCTTGCTTTGGATATTGCTGAGAGGGAAAAGTGGCCGAGACTCTACCTCTACACCGACTCGTGGGCAGTGGCGAATACCCTGTGGAAATGGCTGCAGCAATGGAAGCAGAACAACTGGCAACGTAAGGGTAAAACCGTCTGGGCTGCTGAAGTATGGCAGGACATTGCAGCCCGTGTGGAAAACCTCGTTGTGAAGGTGCGCCATGTGGATGCCCATGTACCCAAGAGTCGGGCCACTGATGAACATCGACACAACCAGCAGGCAGACCAAGCTGCTAAGATTAGGGAGGCTCAGGTGGACTTGGACTGGCAGCGCAAAGGTGAACTGTTCATAGCCCGGTGGGCCCATGAGACCTCGGGCCACCAAGGTAGGGATGCAACATACAGGTGGACTCGAGATCGAGGAGTGGACCTCACTATTGACACCATTGCAGAGATCATCCACGGATGCGAGATGTGTGCTGCAATCAAACATGCCAAGCGGGTGAAGCCCCAGCGAAATGGAGAGCGATGGCTGAAATATAGATATGGAGAGGCCTGGCAGATCGACTACATCACACTGCCACAGACCCGCCACAGGAAGCGCCACGTGCTCACAATGGTGGAAGTAACCACTGGGTGGCTGGAAGCTTACCCAGTGCCCCACGCCACCGCCCAGAACACCATCCTGGGCCTTGAAACCCAAGTCCTGTGGCGGCACGGCACCCCAGAGAGAATTGAGTCAGACAACGGGACCCACTTCCGAAACAACCTCATAAATGCCTGGGCAGAAGAACATGGCATCGAGTGGGTCTACCATATCCCCTACCACGCACCAGCCTCTGGGAAGATCGAGCACTACAATGGACTGTTAAAAACCACATTGAAAGCACTGGGAGGTGGCACCTTCAAAGACTGGGACATGCATCTAGCAAAGGCCACCTGGCTAGTCAACACAAGAGGATCTGCCAGTCTAGCTGGCCCGGTTCAGTGGAAACCTCCATGTGCTGTAGATGGGGATAAAGTCCCTGTGGTGCGCATGAGGAATATATTGGGAAAAATGGTCTGGTTTAGTCCTGCGCCAGGCAAAGGTAAAGGCAAACCCATCCACGGGATTGCTTTTGCCCAAGGACCTGGGTGCACCTGGTGGGTTATGCAGGACAATGGAGAGGTCCGATGCATACCACAGGGGGACTTGATTCTGGGTGAGAACATGCCATGAATTATGCTGTGCCTGAGTAAATTATTATTTTGTTATTGTTAACTGCTAAATGGCAGCTGGACATGATGCAGATGGTATAGAATAAAGGGGTGGATTATGTCCTGGTTCAGCTAGGATAGGGTTATGTTTCCCCAGCAGAGAGAGAAGGGGAAGGGATCTCCAGCCGGGTTATTCATACCATGCTGACGTCAGGTCCAGGGGCAGAGCCTTTTTCTTTTTACTTTCGCTTTTGGTTTTGGGGTTGTGCACACACACGTGGCGGGCTTGCTCCCTGACCATTTAGTGGTATTTCTCTGTATATCGTTTGTCTTGTTCATTGTTATTGCTTTTTTATTGTCGTTATCATTGCCACTCTTTTATTCAGATTGTTTTATCACACTGATGTATTAAATTTCTTCTTATTTTAACCCAGGGCTTGTGCCTCACTGCCAGCCCGACCAGCTGGGGCGGGGGGGAAAGCAACATGCTCTCCGGTCCCGGCAGGGCTTAAACCAGCACAAGTGAGTAAAGAAAGATGTGAGAAGAGAGATAGAGTTCCTTTAAGACTGTTTTAGAATATTTCCTAGAAAAGGATACAGTCCATTTTAGGAGTAAATCAGGTACATATAAAGATGGAGTAGTGGTGAAGATAATACCATTCTGATAATTACCTTCCTTTTCCTTGGGTAAAAAAAAATCAAACTTGTGATTCTTTATTCTTCAGAATACAATACCTCCTGTTATTATTTCTGCAGTGCTCTTACATACTTCTGTGCAATCATCTCAGTGATTTTTCCAAATCTGTTCCTGAGCCAGTTGTGCAGGTAAGTTAATATCCTCTTCATATCTCCTGTTGTGTTAGTAACTTAAGCTATGAGGTAAAGGAGAGGCTTGAAGAACAAGACTAGAGAGCTTCTTTCAAGGGAGGAGTCACCTTTTCTTTTTTTCTGTTTGTTTGAAATCTACATTTTCTACAAGAAAGTGCCATCATTTGGAAATGCATTCCACCTGATGCACCCTAGTAGCAGTGAGAGAAATGAAAGCCACAAAGTTCAGATGAGGAATAAGCTATAGGTTTATATCTACAAAAAGACTGAGAAAAAAATGACAGAAAAAGCAATTTGTCTGACAGTAATACATTTTTCAGAGAAATCTCTGAAATGTTGACAGAATTGCAATTAAAAGGAAGGATCCTATCTTACCTAAATGATATAATATGGCAATGCTCAGTACAAACTGCTGCAGCTCTTGACAAGAAAGAGATGGAAAATATGAAAAAGCTCTTAGGTATCACAGCCTTGAACCACAGAGTTACTACATTTATCAACTGGGACTAATGAGATTCCTTAGTACAACACAAGACTGTGATGTGTGAGTATTTATCTCAGCAAATAGTGCTGCACTGTACTATTTCAGTTACTGACTGTGCAACAATAGTTGGTTATATCATCACTAGGACAATCACAGTCTTTAACATACAACTTTACATATAATAAGAATTCCACATATCAACTGGTAGATGAAATTCTGTGGTTTCTCAGTCCTTGGGACAAACCCACGTAGCATAAGGAATATGTGAAAATCTGGCCTTCTGCATGCACGAGTATTTTTCTTCTTCCTTGGTGTATTTAGATTCGTGGGACTTCTCATCAGGACTTCTCATGCCTCAGGTTTCCTGGGATACAAGAAACAAATTTGGACAACAGAAACTAATTAAAAAAATTAACTTCATTTTTCAAAATGCCAGTTTAGATTAGAAACTGAAGTTTCTTCTCACAGAAATAGGACAGTAGAGATAACAGTAGTGTTAATGGTCTTGTGTTATCTAGCTCCAAGGAGGTCTTGTTGAATGGTGATGTTCTACTTGGGGGCCATAACTCTGTAGTCTTCATGTCCTAACACCAGTTAGCATCACTAGTCTAAGTGTCATTGGTCTAAGTAAAAATCAACTTGTTGATGATGTCTTAATTTCCTATTTTACCCAGGCCTAGTGAGCACTTGCTTTCCACACAGCAACAATATTTAACTAGGCTTATCTACCAGGCAGCTTCCTGCTTCTGGTGAGCCATCACCTTAGTACAACTTCACAGAATCACAGAATCATCTAGGTTGGAAAAGACCTTGAAGATCACCTAGTCCAAGCATCAGCCTAACACTGACAGTTCCCAACTACACCATATCCTTCAGTGCTATGTCAGCCCAACTCTTAAACACCTCTAGGGACGGGGACTCCACCACCTCTTTGGGCAGCCCATTTGAAATGCTGGGGTTTCAACCCCAAGCCCCAAATTAAGGTTGACATATGTGTGATTCCCACAGCCCTTCCCAAAGGGGGGATGAGTTTGCCTTTAGGCTTCCCTCCAGGGTGCAGCTGGCCTGGCAGGGAGACCCATTGGGTAAATGAACCCCAGGTGTCTGCATTAAGTAAGCAAAGGTCAGGTGTCCCACTGAGGGATAAAAGCTGGGACCACTTGCAGCCTGCCTGTGGGGTGGATGCATTTTGCAGAGTTTCCTGTTGGGGAAGGGTTTCCTGTCTCCCTGGGACTGGGCTCCAGTCAGGTCTGGCCTTTCTAAACGTGGGCTCTGTAGAGATTCAGTGTGTGGCTTCCTTGGTCTTATGTGTTTGGCTTGTTGACTTGGTTGTCTCCTGTCCCTTCTATGGGAAACTGCATTTCCCCATTTATTCCACCCATTGTTGGTTGTGTGTTGTTGTTGTTGGGGTTAGTGGGATTGATGTCCATTATGTATAATCTGACTGACTTGTTTGTGCCCCCAGCACTCACCCATGCACTGACCTTTTTGTATCACATACAATTTGGTCATTGGTTCATCTTTATGCTGGCTGTGTCCTTTATGCTAGGCCTGGTAATTGGCAAAACACCCTTCCAACACCTAACAACTTGTTCTGTAAAGAAATGCTTCCTAATATCTAGGTTAAACCTTCCTTGGTGCCACTTGAGGTCATTCTCTCTGTCCTATTGCTTGTTACTTGGTTAAAGAGGCTTATCCCCAGCTCTCTGCACCCTCCTTTCAGGGAGCTGTAGAGGGCGATGAGGTCTCCCTTCAGCTTCCTCTTTTCCAGACTAAACACCCCCAGTTCCCTCAGCTGCTCCCTGTACGACCTGTGCTCCAGACCCTGCACCAGCTCCGTCGCCCTTCTCTGGACACACTCGAGTCATTCAATGTCCTTTTTGTAGTGAGGGGCCCAAAACTGAACACAGGAATCGAGGGGCGGCCTCACCAGTGCCGAGTACAGGGGTCAGATCCCTTCCCTGTCCCTGCTGGCCACGCTATTGCTGACACAAGCCAGGATGCCATTGGCCTTCTTGGCCCCCTGGGCACACTGCTGGCTCCTGTTCAGCCGGCTGTCAATCAATACCCCCAGGTCCCTCTCTGACTGGCAGCTCTCCAGCCATTCCTCCCCAAGCCTGTAGCAGTGCTGTGGGGAGTACTTGCTTCAAGATGTCATTTTGTCACTTATTGGAAATAAGAATTTCCCATAGTCCTACACTGTTATTATCACCATTCTTCAGCATGGCAGGTACTTTGCAGTGACCGAAAGTGTATTCTTTACAAATTATTCCAATGTCAGTGCTTTATGCTTGTGTGTGCAGTGACAGATCATTATAAAGGATTATTACAAATAAAATATAAATTTGTGAACACAGTGAAACTTCATGCAGAAAAGCTGTATGTTGTTGACCATGGGTCACGGTCACCATCATACTCCAGCATCATTCTGTTTGCCTCTTGTTTGGTGAACCCTGGGACATTGTGGAACAATGGCTTAATAAAGATGTGACAAGCTATAAGATAGGAACATAATGAAGTTATGAGATTTTTTTTTTTTTAACTCTGGGCATTTAAAATTAAATATCTAACTACAACTCCTCATTCTCACAGTGTTTAGTGCCCACAGTTGCCTTAGATCTCTATGAATTAAATACTTAAAAGACATTTTAAAAATTTATAATAATTAATGTAAAAATAATTTTAGTAACAGCTGAGAACAAAATGTTGGAGTTCCTGTAAGCTAACACATGGAAATTAAACACAATTCTCTGTGTGCCAACATCATGGGTTGTAACCTGCACAGTGGAAGCCTGTACGTCCCCCATTTCATTGTTTCTCACTGTGCTGGGTTTTTTCACTAACTCATTCTTCTCTGAGGATGACCAATTTGCAAAAAACTTCACCTCTTTCTGTAAACCTCTTTTAGAAGGAAGTTGATATAAATAATTTCTAAGTTATGAAGGAAGGAAAGTTACAGGATAGGGATTTTATTCTTCTTGTAACTAGGTCCTGTTGTTTCCCTATTTGCTTTGTATTGATGGCCATTGTCCTGTGAGCAATAGAAAACAACTTGTCAGGAAAGTCTTGGATATAGGTGTACATGTACTGCATATCCTGGAATTGCCTGGGTTTGCCTGGTTTTGTCTCCTGTTTCTCGTTTCCTTAGTTGAGGTTATAACCTCAGAATTAGAAAAATGATAGTAACTGTAATAACCTCAGTAATTATCAAGTAACTTTATTTTAGTGCCCCTGAAGGACACTTCAGTGGTTTTGTATATATTTATTCAGAAAAAAAAAAAAAGCCTCATCCTCTTCTGCCAACATATGAAAAGCAGGGATTCTTCCTTCAGATGCATTAGTACAGTCATGCCCAAGTTATCAGGTAAATTGTACAAGTTGTGGTTGAACACATAGTAATAAACTCATCACTAAAACTAGAACAACCATGAAGTTCAAATTAAATCTCTTAATTCAGGTGGGAGAGAGGGTTTAGGCAGGAGGAAAAGGATTTGTCGTAAGTACAGTAGAAATGTAAGGCTGTGAGGATCTGAGACAGGTCATCTAGCCCATCCACCTGCTCAGAGACAGGGTATATACCATCTCTAAGAGATACTTAATCTCTTCTTGAATCACCTTCACTGGAGAATTATGACAAATGCCATGTATAATCTGATCCAGTGCTTAACTATACTTAAACTATGCTTAAACAGAAAGTTTTTTTCTTATAATATACTTCACAGTACTCTTCATGAACACATTGAGCTTGCACTGGCTGCTGCTTTTGCAAGAGCATGACACCAGGTTGCATTCAGAGTGGTTACTGTATAAACTTGGAGAATTTTCAGAGCACTATTACTGCATCCTAGAGTAGTATATTTGAATACCTGACTTCTCATTTGTGGGTTTAACATTGTCTTTATCACATTTGATCTTGATGTATTAATTTTCAGGAATTGTAACTTACTTACACACACCCAGTATATCAAGAGACTGCTTGTGCCAGACCAGCCTGCCTGCCAGGCCAGCCAATGCTGTCCAAGTACCCTCATTTCAGCTCCTGTAAGAAGCAGTATAGAACAAAGTTCTTCAAGTTTGGAAAAGCTTCTCTTTGAGGTTACATTTTTGAGGTAATCACAATACTATCACACTTGTATGTCTCTTTGAACTGCTCCCTCCTTTCTAACAGCATGTTAAAAGAAGAAATAATGTAACTTTTAAAATAAAATTTTGAAAAAAAGAAGTCTTATGGATGAGCTCTTCAAGGTACTCTACAGACTATCTTTATGAGCAAGTGCAAAGGGAATAAAATGAAACTTGGTTATCTTTCACAAGCCTTTCTACTATTTGCCTGAATTTTCATCAATGCTGCACTAAAAAAGAGAAATTTAGTTGTACCTTTGCCAGAGGAAATCAGAAAAGGAATTAGCTTTCTTAGAGAAGTCTTTGGGAATCAGATGTCAGTCTACAGCACTCCACAAGTATAGATCCAGAAGTTCAGTAACCAGGAATTAATATGAAGCATTTCTTTAAGCTAAAAGAAGAGGACAACCTCAAAACATTGCCTATCCACTTTCAGAGCTAAACATAAAAAGAAGGGTTTTTCCCAATATACTCTTACTCTGTGTGTACTGTTTAGTACAAGTGTAAAAAGTTTAAATATATTTAAATATATTCCAGTAGTTGGATCCAAAATATTCTAGTCTCATTTCTTCCTTCATGCACTTGATCCAGTGAGCTTGGAAACATTTGAATTCCATCATGAACATTAAGGTGAAAGAACTGTACACTAGATTCACAGTGTATTGAGGCATGCTGGTATTTCCAAATAATTCCTCTCCCCTCAGCTGTCTTTGACCGTAGCCATGCCATGCATTTGAGCCAGGCACCACATCTTCAAAGGTGCCTCTGTCCTCAACTCAGTATGAGAGCTTTTGAGCCTCCACCTTCAGAGAGACCCAGGGATCCTGCCATGTCCTCTGAACAGGAAAGGACTTGCCCAAGCACTGATGCCTGCTGGAGCCCTTCCACACCAAAGTGCAATCTCACTCCATTTGTATTTGGACCCCAACAGATGTCTGTGCCACAGAATCCATTCCAAGGCCACTTATTTCTTAGAAATAGGTAGAATTTCAGTGTTTATCCATGTCAACCATCATAAAGAGCCCAGGTTCTTTCAGTGGCCTTTGTACTCATCAAATGTAAAGGAATCCTTGATTTCAAATAAACTTGAAGAGCAGTTCAGCTGTAACTGTACTGAGGTTAAGATCAGGGAACTTACTGCAGTAATTTCTACGAATTATAATATTTCTTTCTCCTTGCTTTGGCCATGTAACAGGTGGTAAGACATTTGCCTAGGGACTGGAAGACAGTGGGGTTATTCAGTTTTATAAGCTTTACCATTTCTGAAATCCAGGAAAAAGGAACACAGTTTGACTATATCCCTTATTTACTGTATAAAAAAATAAAGTATGGCCTGTCTTAGAATAGAAGACAGGGCATTAATAACTTTTAGCTTTTCTGGTTATTACAATAAGTAATCACCATGTCTGGGATTTTTATTTTAATTTTTTTTTTTTACTTTAAGCAGAAAACAGTAGGTTTGCTGTGCTCATAACTCATAAGAGCTCCATAAACATAAATAGCCTTTGTTATGATACTTTTAAAAATCTTTATTATGATAAATGCAAGCAACTTAATTTGTCAAATGTACAAATGCTCAGAATAATCTGCATATATCATTTCTGTCTAGTTTCCAAGGTGAATGGATAGGAAATGCAGCCAGATTTGGAAGGGTATAAAAACTAATAAATCTTTTCAATTTTATTTTTTTGTTGTTCTCTGACATTAATGGAGATAAAAACATGCATTAATCCATTTGTAAGCAAATTTCTTAATTTTTCCAAGGAATCTGTCAAGCAAGAGTAAACATTTAATGTAATCAAATTACCAGACACAGTGGCATTTTAAGAAAATAATTCTATTTAGTAGTGAATTTATTAATAAAACAACCTTTATTATCTCTTATTGTTTGAGAAGATTTCATGAAGTTTGCTATATGGAAAATCACATGAAGAAAAATGCACCTGACTGCACCAACTTCTCTCTTGTAGGATGGTAGGGATGAATAGTACAGTTTTAATGACTTTGATTTAAAAAAAAAAAAATCCTTGCTATTTTTACTTCTAAAAGTATGCATCATTATAGTTAGAAATGTGCTACAGTTGCATATGCAGAAGGATGTCTACTCTCAGAGGTCTTAGAAGGAAGCTTGGGATTGCTGCATCATCATAAGTATTTCAAATGTTATCTTCCAGCATATGTAAAATCAATTCCTCTGACTGTCTTCTTTTAGAATACCCTTTTACCTTGAATTTAGGTCCTGACTGCCTCATGACAGAAACGGCAAAAAGTTCTCTTTGCAATTTTTATGTATGTTGATGAATGGGCATATTCAGGACTGAGTTCCATGTCATCTGGGTGCAGCACCAAGTCTAGTGGCTGCTTGGCTGTTGCCATAGTACTGTGCAGTGTAGTTCTAGCTAATTACACAAAAGTTACACTGGGTTTATGAAAGGGCATTAAAAAGGCGTAAAATCATAAACAAGCACATTGACAATCTATGTGAATTCAAATTTCAACATAAAATTTGCGAAAATACTGTGTGTTAAGACAAAAATACCTCAGGGATGACTATCTGGTTTTGCTAGTACCAGATACTAATGATGAAGAAATATGTAGGAAGCTACAGGATAACTTCTAAAAACAAGTAAAGAAACCATGTGATTTTTACAAGGCAGATTAGGTCTACATGACTTGCTGCAGAAGCCTTACTGATGGGGTATGGACAGGATGCAATTATTAGATGAAGCTAGAAAGCAGATGCATTCCTGTTAAAGTTATTTTCATGGGTAATATGATACAAGATATTTCCTTCTGACAGAAAATTACATTGGATAGCAGAAGGATGTACGAAATGTCTATTTATCACTCAGCTGAACAGCCTGACACTGTTTTACTACAAACCCTCTGAGATTTTCCTTGAAGATTTGGAAAGGGGAGAGAAGGGAGAAAAGAAAGAGGAAAGAGGAGGATGAAGACTAAATATAAATATCCATAGTATATAGTTCTGGGTTTACTTCTAGGCAGCAAGTGGCTTGGACAGAGATTGAGTTTCATCTGCTTTTTTTTTTTTTTTTTTTTTTTTTTTTTTTTTTTTTTTTTTTTTTTTTCTGAAGCAGTTTGCTATCTAGCAGGAATTCTGCCCGTGTTTCATACAATCAATAGGAAAGCATAACGAAATGTGACCCCAGATATATAGTTGCCTTGGGCGAGACACTCAGTAGCAGTGTATGGAATGAATAAGTGCATATGTAATATATGTGCCAGAGCCAAAATGACCATACCGCTGTCTACTGCAATAAGCACATCCAGCTTTGCTGTTCTTCAGTGATTCTATCATTTTGTGACTTTTGAACTACTGAGGTTTTTCTGGACTGTCATTTTAACTTTAGCTACATGTTATGGCTAATCCAACCAATGAACACAAGTAGCTACGAATACAGGAAAAAGCAAAAGATGTTGTTACCGTGGCTACAGATGTAGCACTGGAGTGAAGGACATGATAAGAGAAGGTTCCTAATGTTTCTCTCATGTCTTCTTCTTTGAAGACACTGGAATACATTCACATCCTTCTTCTCTTTTTGATTCTTTAATTAGTATCTAGCAATGCTCCACTTCTCTGCAAGCAAAAGTTCTTTAGAAGCACAGTTTATTCTGGAATAATAAAGCAATAATTGAAATAACAGTTTTATTTTTATACTTGCACTTGCTTTAGGGGAAAATTTGCTCAATAACTAGTTTTCTCCACGTTTTGGGCTGACCATCGAAACCAGCAGAAGTGTGCCAAAAGAGCTGTATGTAGAGGGATGTTCTTCACAACAGCAGAGGTCAGTGAGCCTCACATTTTCTTACGATATTTGGCTTGACCATGATGGTTTTATGCCAGCCCTTATGCACACTGCTAGAAGGATTCTTGTAAGACAAGATCTAGAATTACCTTGAGAAGCTGCATGGAAATACACTAATAAAAGAAAAGTAGCTAGAATTGCAAAAAGTGTACAAACAGCCTCGTTTATGCAGATGAGAGGCTTTTAGAAAACCTGACCTTCTTAGGAAGCATAAAGACAAGTGACCAGAAAAGCCATGATAGGAGTTATCAGTGCTGTGTGTTGACACGTGACCAACAGAGAGCAATTACAAACTTTTGCTTAAATTTGGTCTGTTAACAAAACAATGCTGAAGAACCATGCTTCCAGTTGTCATGATGGCATGAATAACAGTAGCACGCTGATAGCTCTGTTAAGGTGGACATATGACAAGTGTTTGAGTTTTACAGCAACAGTTTCAGCACCTGTATTCTCTAACACAGGGAAGCCTAGTATGCTTAGACATATTTGTTTAAACCTAACCATTCATGTCATTTCTAGTATATAATTATTTAATTATAATCCCAAAAGCATTGTTACTCAAATGAGTCATCGGTTCACTTCCTGCAGGTAATGAGCAGAATTTGTAGACATTTAATGTAATGGAATCTAGAATACATTTGTGGAAAACAAGAGGTTAGTTATGAAGCTTTCAGTGCCTGGTTTAAAACATTTTGATTCTCAGATAAGGCAGCTATGCAAATTTATGAATATCACAAGAATTTATTATTCAGAGATAGTTACATGAAAACCAGATTTTTATATCTAATAAAGCAGTGTGAAATACACTAAAATATTTCATCTCTGTATGTAAGGCGGTTCTCCTATTTTTATCACTGATGGCGTTGTGTAGGCTATTACTCATGAAGTGCTGTGTCCAGCAGGGGGTAGTTTTAAATAGCCATATAATGTAGCTGAAAAGATCTTTAAAAAGAAAAAAGAGCAGGAAGGGATCTGTGAGACAGCTCAGCTGTTACTGTTTTCGCAAAAGAATCTATCAGTCTAAGTGGGCAACTACGATCTCAAACTACTTCAGCCACTCTTTGCATATTTACTGTTTCTTCAGTGGAGGAAATAATCTATTATTAATTTTGCAATTATTTTATGTGCTGCAACAGGTTCTCATGATGACCTGAGAAGCTACAGTACTATGGTGGTTCCTTTTAAAAATTGTTTCTATGTAATAGATACGTTGATTATTTTTTTTAATCTTACAACCACATGTTCCTTTAACCTCACTGTTGACTGCCCTCTGTACATATTTAATACCAGTTGCATTCATGCAACTAGAAAATTATTTTTCAATTTGAGTTTTAAAAACCTATCAGTATGATTACAAACATGTTCTATTAATCATATTTGTTTACTAGTGCTATGAAATAGTTCAGATACTTAATAATCAATAACTTTTAAGTTATCGAGGAGGTATTCGTGAGTTGGTTTTGACATCAAAATATAGTGAATTAAGAATTTTAGTTAATATGATGATGTCTGTAGGAAATGCAAGTAGATGCTCGTGTTTATTGAAAACCAAAGAATTCCTGCCAACAGTTGAAACATAACTGGTGTAGGATCATTTTCCACTATTTTTGATATCTTACTAATCCAAAAGCAGCCAAAATTTTGAACTGAATTCCAAAGACTCAGTAATTTTATTGTTTGTCTGTATTGTCAAAAGCACCATGCATAAAAAGTACACATGTACTGCTCTTTGAATTTTGCAGTCATTATTTTAGAAACCATAAATATACTTTCTAAAAAATGATCAGAGAAAGTCTGTGCTAGTGGACCAATAAAATGGAATACTGCATATAATAAAATTTTCCCATACCTCAGTTAAAAAATATATAACTAAACTGTGGACCTCAAAGCTTTGGTTCTTCTATTTAATGATGGACTGAATATTGTTAATGAAAACTGTGAAGAGACATATATTTAGAATATGAGGTAAGACAGACCTGGTACTCAGGAGCACAGTTTTGCATGCTTTTTCTCAAAACAAAACAAAACAAAACAAAAACAAACCCAAAAAAACAACCAAACAAAAAAAACCAACCCAGCACTTACTTAAACAAACCCCCAACTATTAGAGATCTTTATTTGTGTAAGTAAACTTCCTATAATGCTTTGCCATGTTTTTAAATATTTACTACTAATGTTGTTCATTTTCTAGGGAAACACAAGAGATTTTCTGGCCATTCCTGACTTGCTCTATGAAAGCCTCCATATATGCTTTATGACAACAACAAAAATCAAAGAGCATAAACCAAAATTATAATTTTGGATCTTATTTTCATGAGACAACTTCAAATTTGTATTTAAAGTTTAGAACATTCTTAAACATTCTTAAAAAGCCAAAGCATTTCAAAGATTTCAGGATTAAGTCCAGATTGGTAAGTATTTAAGTTCTATTTTATTTTAGAGAAGCACCTGATTTTGTAAATTCTTATGGTTGAGTATATATTTCTAAGATACACCTTCACCTCAGTGAGACCATTTGTGTGAAAAAGTAATTATCTATTTCTGCAACAACAGGACTCAAATAATTTTCCAGAATATTATATATAATTTGTGTCTCAATTTTTTCAGTTTAACCTTTATGGAATAGACAGAGCAAATAGTATGAAAAATAATAACTTTTTATTTAAGTATTTCAAATTATATGCTTTTTCTGCAAATCGTAGAATCTGAATGTTTTTATTTTCACATTACATAGAAACATCAGAAAAGGTTTTATCAAATTGATCATAAATATAAAAGTTAAACAAGACCAAGCAATGGCTATCCAAGTCTATCACAAGTACTTCTCAAAAACAAAGCTGAACTATGACAGGTATGTCTGTGAGTAGAATTTGTATAAAAAGAACATTATAAAGTGTTCAGTTCAAGTCACTGAAATGCCATAGAATTTTAGTGAGTAGAAGAAACTTTTTTTAAAATTCAAAGTTAGTCCCAGCCTAATTCTTATGTAAGTCTGAAACATTTATTGCATTTTGTTTTTATTGCAAAAACATTTATAGGCTAAAGAAATGTATCTTTAATTCTGCTACAATTAGAAGAGACCTTTTAAAGGCACCAGACTCTTCATGGTATTAATTGCATCAGATCTTTTTTCAAATAGATATTTCTTCCCAGAGTTTGTCAGTAGTCTAAATGGACAGTGACTAAACTAGAAAGCAAAAGTAGTTTTGCTGGACATACCTTGAAACCTTTAATATTATAATTCCACCATAACCATAGTAAGCAATACTTTCCATGAATAATGTGATTCAGACATAAATTTCTCATGAAAAAATTGTTGGACAAGGATAAGAAAGTAAGACCCAGTTTTTAAAAGCATTAAACTTTCACTCGTTTAATTTTTCCTTCACACTTCATTAAAGGGGTGGTTTATACCAGTTAGAGTCAATACAAGTAGCAACCAAGCAATGCAAGGTGGTTGTTGCTGTTTAACTTTCTATCAGTTCCCTCTCTATTTTGTGTGTGTGAATATAGAATCATAGAATGGTTTGGGTCAGAACAGATCTTAAAGATCATCTAGTTCCAACCCCCTGCCATGGGCAGGGACACCTTCCACTAGACCAGGTTGCTCAAAGCCCCGTCCAGCCTGGCCTTGGACACTGCCAGGGAGGGGGCAGTCACAACTTCTCTGGGCAACCTGTGCCAGTGTCTCACCACCTCACAGGAAATAATTTCTTACTTAGATCTAATCTAAATCTACCCTCCTTCAGTTTAAAACCATTGCCCTTTGTGTACTGGGTTTGCATGGCAAGGTTTTGGTAGTGGGGGGAGGGTCACGGAGGTGGTTTCTGTGAGAAGATGCTAGAAGCTTCCCCCATGTCTGATAGAGTCAATGCCAGCCGGCTCCAAGACATCTGGACAAGGTCGAGCCCATCAGTGATAGTGGCACCAGTTCTGTGGTAACATATTTAAGAAGGGGGAAAAAATACAGTGCAATTGCAGCTGGAGAGAGGAGTGAGAATATGTGAGAGGAACCACTCTGCAGACACCAAGGTCAGTGGAGAAGGAGGGTGAGGAGTTGCTCCAGGCACCAGAGCAGAGACCCCCCCTGCAGCCCCCGGTGCAGCCCCCGGTGGGGCAGGCTGTGCCCCTGCAGCCCGTGGAGGTCCACGGTGGAGCAGATCTCCACCTGCAGCCCCTGGGGACCCCACTCAGAGCAGGTGGATGCCTGGAGGAGGCTGTGACCCTGCGGGAAGCCCACACTGGAGCAGGCTCCTGGCAGGACCTGTGGCCCCGTGGAGAGAGGAGCCCACGCTGGAGCAGGTTTGCTGACAGGACTTGTGACCCCACGGGGGACCCAGGCTGGAGCAGCCTGTTCCTGAAGGACTGCAGCCCGTGGGAGGGACCCATGCTGGAACAGCTCATGAAAAACTGCAGCCCACAGGAAGGACTTGCGCTGGAGAAGTTTGTAGAGAATTGTCTCCCATGGGAGGGACCCCATGCTGGAGCAGACAAGAGTGAGAGGAGGAAGAAGCAGAAGAGACAATGGGTGATGAACTGACTGCAACCGCCATTCCCCGTTCCCCTGTGCTGCTCAGAGGGAGGAGGTAGAGAAATAGGCAGTAAAGTTAAGCCCAGGAAGAAGGGAGAGGTGGGAGGAAAGTGTTTTAAGATTAGTTTTTATTTCTCATTATCCTACTTTGATTTGATTGGTAATAAACTAAACTGATTTCCTTAAGTCTGTTTTGCCTGTGATCTCTCCCTGTCTTTATCTTGACCCATGAGTCTTTTGTTATATTTTCTCTCCCCTGTCCAGCTGAGGAGGGGAGTGATAGAGCAGTTTTGGTGGGCACCTGGCATCCAACCTGGGTCAACTCACCACACCTAGTCCTGTCATTACGGGCCCTGGTAAAAAGTGTCTTTCTTATAAGCTCCCTTTAAGCACTGAAAGGTTGCAATAAGGTCTCCCCAGAGCCTTCTCTTTTCTAGGCTGAACAACCCCAACTCTCTTAGTCTTTCTTCATAGTAGAGGTGCTCCATCCCCGACCATCTTTGTGGCCTACTCTGGACCTGCTCTAACAGGCCCATGTCTTTCCTGTGGTGAGGACTGCAAAGCTGGACACAGAACTGCAGGTGAGGTCTCACCAGAGCAGAGGGGCAGAACTACCTCCCTCGGCCTGTTGGCCACATTTCCCTTGATGCAGCCCAGGATACAGTTGGTTTCCAGGGCTGTGAGTGCACATTGCCAGCTCATGTCCAGTTTTTCATCCACCAGTACCCTAAAGTCCTTCTTCAAAGGGCTTCACTCTTGCTCACTCTGTCTGTCTGTCTCTCTGCTCTGTAGGAATTGCCATAATTTCTGGACTCTGACTTAGCTGGTTATATACTGATTTCAATATGAATCTGGCAGTGGAGGCAGGTAGAAGATGCAAGGCAAGGCTGGTGAAAGGCTGGGTGGGAGGGCACAGCTCTCAGGGGGGTGGCACGGTGTCAGCTGTCATTATGTATTACCTGTTGAAGTATGGATTGGGAGATTATTTTTAATAGACTGGCTTTGCTGGGCAAGAAGAGGCTCAGTGTTTAGGGTATTTATTGTGATGCTGCTCAAGGTGACTAGGAAGCTGTGCAAGAAAGAATTTTGGACCAGTGGTGGCTCCGTGTCAGGCAGAAGCTGCCCTTGAAGGAGAAATCCAAGTGACAGCGTTTAATGAAATGGCTTGACTGAGGTACAGGATTCATTACAGGGAAATTAGGAACATGAAGCGTGTTTTGTTTTTTATTGAAGCTGTACAAAGGCACGGGCCAGTCGTGTGGCAAAGATGGATGGCTGCTGTTGACAGCAGAGCCTTCCCTGGACCTACGGGCTGCTGAAAGGTTGGGGAGCACGAGGAGTGCTTCTAAGCTGCTCTGCTTGGCCCACGGCAGCCGTATGAGCAGACGGTAGGTAGATAAAGCTAAAACCATCTGGTGCCAAACGGGCGCACGTGTGCGTCTCTCGGTCGGGGACAGCTCCAGAGGCAGAGGCTCGCCCAGGCGGCCTGCGGCTGGGACCAGCCTCTCCCGGCCCAGGCCCGGGCCCTGGCGAGCGGGCAGGCGGCAGGGCTGTCAGGAGCGGGGCGCCGGCTCCTCGTCGGCGGGCCCGCCCATCGTGTGATACCCCGGCCGAGGTGCCGCGGAGGGCGGCCGTGCGGGC
>NW_020799142.1:14526615-14590659 GCF_003259725.1 Athene cunicularia | reverse complement strand
GCGGGGGGCGGGGATGGGGCGACGGAGGGAGGAAAGGCCTTCAACGTAAAGAAATAACTTCTGGTTGCTCTGGCGTACGAGCCGCGCTCTGAAACAACGACACGACAGTATGGCTTGGCAGAAATGCCTTTGGACACAAAGCTCGGTGGTGTTATTTTCACGTGTTCTTTATGACTAAAACGTGAGAAGAGCGCTCGGTGTTTGTGCCTGTGGGTTGTCATTTCTCCGTTGGGGATCCAGTGTTTCACATCCTGCCCAGCATCTCCTGGTGGGAAGGATCTTTTGTGCTGTCTAGAAATACATGTGAATAAATGAGGGGGGTGTGTGTGTGAGACAGGTTTAGGGTGCTAACGCTTCAGATTTAGCGGGTAGGAGAGAACTGAAATGGGAAGTTCACTGGCTGAAGCAATGGCAGGTCACTCATGACTTCAGAGAATGTCATCTGTTCTTGGCTCTGTGAGGTCTGTGAAGCCGGCTAAATCAGGGTGGGGTTCTGCTGGGATCTTCTGGAAAATCTTTTTTTTTTTTTTTATTACCCCTCCAGGTTTCAGGAACTTGCTGAGAAATAAGTGGATGTTTCTAAGGGAAGAAAGATCTGGAGGTCAAAGACACTGAAGTTAGCATGGTTTTGTCATGAGGCAGGAAACAAGCAGCCAGCAAGCTTTATGCAGCTTGGCTTTCTTGTGTCCCATACTGTAGTTCAACCCTACAATAAAATAATGATTGGTGTTGGCTGGACACTGTGCTAAACATAAGCCCTCAATTTGTGCTTAATGGCTTGTCTGTCATGTGAAGAATCTGATAGGTCTGGCAGTTATTTGCATAACTCCTGCAGATCTCTGTCTGGGGTTTCAGAAAACCTCACTGTAGCAACTTGTAAAACTGTTTTCCTGAGGTCTGTGTGAACTTCTAATAAATGTTACTGCTTGGTTTGTATGCCTTTGGAAAATAAGCTGTGAGAATGCTTTGCTGCTTTTTTTTTGCACCCTCTGCAGGGTTCTGCTCACATTTAATGCCAGAAGTGAGGACAGTAACTCTTGACTATAACAATACTTATTTTTGCTACTGTTAGTGGTTTACATATTTTGCTGTATCACACATGCTATGCAGCACATTAAATATATTTAACACATGAGTAATATACTAGAGGGGGGATGCCTTCACAGCAGTTCCTCAAACTATAGGGTTTTGAGTATTTATGTTAGCTTGGTCCTTGTGTGAGTAACCAGGCTGCAGTGTCATACCAATTAGTGGGTCCATGTTACTGTGAGGCTTGCTTTTTTTTTGTTGGGACAGGTGGAGGAGATGCCCCATTTTGGCTCAGGCTGCTGCAGCTTTGTGTCATTCTCTTCCTATGAAACTGTAGGAGAAACTGTCCTGGTATGTGTCAGGGAGCATTTTGAGAAAGGTATCAAAGGACAGCCAGCACTAGACTGCATTATCTTTCAGAAGGTAGGTTTCCAACCTGAGCTGTGGTTGCACAGGCAATCGAAATTAATCTAGCTGCTTCTAACAAGGGGAGGGTCTTGCTGTCTGTGCCTCTGTCAGCTGTGTTGTTCCTACAAACTCTCCTATCCAGCGTGGCCAATGTTATTTTTTTTTATTTTGATGTTTTAATACATTAATTAAGAATTTGATTCACTAAACATGATAGAAAACTTTTGGATGTGCTAGTTAGTGAGTTCCAATGGTTCACAGAGGGATCTGTGACCCAAACAGTATTTGTGTGTAGGAAATGTGTAGCCAGGATGAAGTCTTTACATATGATCTTCTGGTTTAGTAACAGGGAGCTACCTGAATCTGCTCTACCCAGAACTGTATCCTGGGTAGAATCAGGGCTGTGTATCATACTAGCTACCCTTGCACAATTAAAACTGTTTAAGAAACTGTTGGAGAAAGTGGTGTGTTGGTCTGGGCTTTTTTTTTTACATGTTGTTGGATCTATAGGGAGTCTTTTTTAAAAACTAAATATTATTTTGAGAGGTATGTATAGTAATTCTTTAAAATGTCCTTATTTACCTATTTGACAAATCCAGAGAAAAATAAAGTTTTACTTTGTTAATGGGGTCATTTGGAAAAGTATGCATTTTTTCCCATCCATCTACCAAATAATGTTAAACACTTTTCTGAATACAGAGTTTTATTAATTCCAGATAACTCTGTTTTCCTTTAAATAAAATGAAAACCTAACTGAAAAGCATTCTTTTTATGAAACATCAATGTTAACAAGTCATACTTGTTCACTACAACAAAATTGCAAAGACATGCAAAACACAATGAATGTGAGAATGAGATGAGAACATTCTGGAAAGAAAAGTTACATATTCTTTCGTTTTGATGAGTTCTAATTAGTCTTAAGTGTTTCATGAGAGATTTCTTATAGGACTGAATAGAAAATAAATGTTGTACAAATAAAAGGCATTGTTAGAAATCATGACCAAAACCACATGAAAATCAGTGTTTGGATTAAACCCAACATTTTGAAGGACTGACGCTGCAGAGCTGCTTGCTGTGTATCTGTTTTTTCTCAGTGGATAAACATTGAAATAAATGCTATCTAGAGTTGCAAGTATTATTTCCATTTACAGTTGGAATAACTAGTTATGTTCATGAAATGTAAGAGCATACTAAGTGGTCAGCTAGTTTGACTTTTTTATAATAATTTCTGTTACGGAAATTTACTACTTATTTCTATCTTGGAAATGGCAAAGAACTACTTGATTTTAGTTGCAAATTTCTAAGAATGGGCTGCATTTCCAGTCTTGAAAAATGTGCCTTATCACATGGAAGCTTAGGGAGGTGGTGAAGGAGTCAGAAGGTACCTTCAAGACCCGCTGCAATGCTCCTGTCCAGAAGCTGCTCCTTATTGAGGTCTAACTATGGGCATTTGTCTGCTGGCAAATTCCTTTTACACAAATAATAGTAATAGCCCGCTGCTTTATACGTAAACTTATACCTGTATCTGCACTTCTTGTGCGTTATCCCATTAATGAGGACGGAGAGTATATAACTGTTTGGAGAAAGACTGTCTCACATTTTTTTCCCCATAAATTAATTTTTTGCTGAAATAGGATAAATATCTTGTGCCTTGCAGCCCTTTAGTAGGTTGATTGGTGTTTTTACTTTTTCAGTCCAATTGGGTTCTGTCCACTTCCTCCTCAGGCTCTTACTATTCTCTCTGTCTTTGCAGATCTGAAATACTACTTAGAAAGGCAGAGAAACTAATTATATATTTGCTCATTTTGAAAGTGGTGGCAGGGAATACATATATTCTGATCTCACTGTGTCAAATAATGTAACAGGCATGAGGAGAAGGGACTTCCGTGTAATTGGAAGGGTGACTCAAGATTTGACTGAGCTAGGAAAGGAAAAATGGTGAATTTTTAGGGACTAACAATCAAATGGTGTAAAAAAGGAAAATCGTAAGACAAGAACAGGAGAGCTGTTAGTGAAGGAGGAAACTTAAAACTCATAAAGGAGAATAGACTAGGTACAGTTGTCATGTGGAACTTGTTACCAGAGGAGATGGAGGCTGGAAGCATAGCACAATTTTAAGAAGGATGGTAGGAATCTCTAGTTTTACATTAAAAATTAAGAAAACCCAAACACACCAGCAACTGTAAAAGGTAGTTTCTGTTCTTCCTAAGTCTGTAGTTTAAATAACTTCTAACTCAGGGGAGGTAGGAAGAAATCTTCCCTGTGGCTGTGTTATTTTTAATTGCCTACTTAAGAATTTTCTTCACTTGTCTCTGAAGCATCTGGAACAGGTCACGGTTGAAGATAATACGCCTAGTCCAAAACCCTACTGCCAGCTCCCCTCTCCTTGGGCTTGCCAAAACATCATGGTAACTGGTTCACCTTCAAACACAAATGAGACTAAATTTTTGTAATGATCTGGGCTGTAATTTTTTTCTTTAAAGCCCAGCTTCTGTGAAATTAATGTTTCTCAGAGTTGAGATGTCTGTAGCACCCTCTGTCCTCTAGGTAATCCTGTGTGATGATCTTGGTCTTTATGTACAGCTCTCAATAGCAGCAATGATTTTATAGCAGGTTAGAAAGTATAATGACACTGTAAAAATTCTGTTCAGGTTTGAATAGTCACCCTATTTTACAACCTCTTGAGGATATATTTAAATGGCAAAGTGCCTTTATTCTTTCCTTTGGTGACGTATATCCGTTAGTTCCCTATGATTAAGACTTTTTTGTTACCCCATTTAAGTCATTTGACTCAATTACCAAATCCCTGTGTAAGCCATATGGACACAGTATGTCTTTGTCCTTCCACAGTGGCAGATCACACACAGGGTTTCAAGTCTGCTAATGCTGATCAAGTTGATGGGTCCAACGCTTAGGCTACTTATCCGGTGTAGGTTCTCATAGTGTTACATTGGTTCTGGGAATTGTTTCTAGAGAAGTGTTGACCGGGAGGATGTGTGAAATTTTCTGTGTCCTTTTTGAAATCACTTTTTAAGCATTCTGCTTTTGTTATGCAGTAAGTGGATTTTTACTGTAAGTCACAGATTCTCATATATTTATGTAGGCCTTCTGTATTTTGTATAAATAGCTTTTGAATGACAAGAGTTGAGTCCTAATCTTTCTAGAATCTTCTCTTTGTTCCGTAAGTGCGTTTAATACAGTATTACATACTGGTAGTAATGTCTAATGTGGCTGCTAGGATTACACAGCTTGTATTGCATATTTTTTTCCCCTCTAATCATGTTGGGGGAGTGGGGAATCTATCCTTCGTTTCTGTTTGATAGGTAGTTATTGCACTTTCCCCCCACTCTCTACAGTTGCCTGGGCCCAGTTTCGTTTGTCTTTTGTTTTTATGCCTTTATGAACTGAAGACTTTGCCATGCTGCTAGAGCACCAAGCATGGTTTCTCACCTTGTCAAGGTGGGAAGAGATGATGAATCGTCAGGAAGCGGTCATACCTGACTGAATAGTAATTCATTGCAAAAGTATCTCTTTTTATTTGATTTAGAAAGTAAATGAGCCTTTTGAGTTCTAATATATTTACTTACCATAGGACAGTGTTGAGAAATTCATGTTTACCAGGTGAGCTCCTTTCCTAGAGCAAAAAATCTGTAGTATATGTGTTGGCTTGACCTGTGGGATGTGCCACTCTGATTTTTTTTGTGCTTGAGGCATAAGTAGCAGAATAGAGTAAATTTGTGTCATTGCTTTGTTCTTAAGTTCTTCCATTGTAAATGTGTACTGCTTATATCATGAAGTGTGTTTGTTCTTTTCAAAAACTTTTTTCCCATTTTACTATCTGTTAGGTTATCTTGTCTTCCTCACTGTACTGTATGACCAGACTCGAACAGGATCAGGAAGAGAATGCTGTGGTGAACCCATGGTGAACTCCAGTATGTAGTGTTCACTGTAATTGTTTGCAGTATGTTTAGCTCATAGAGGAAGAGAATTCTGTGACTTTTGAGATGTTAAAGGTTTATGCTAGCTTTTCAGAGTAAAGCTGAATTTCTAATGTAATGCCAAAACTGGGATGCAGAAGTCTACAGTAAGGACTACCAAGCAGTCTTGACTTTGTCCACTAGGAAGTATGTGTAGTAAACAGAATATATGGCCAAGCATGACGGTCTTTGTAATTTAAATTGAGGAGTTTTTAAGAAGACATAGGCTTTTAGTTAAAATTATTTGGAAGTGTAAATAATTTCAGCTGTAGGGTAGAAGTTTTTTGTGGAGCTGTAATACATTTTTTGTTGTATCTGATGATGTATTTCAAAAACATGAACAAACCCTCAGGTATATGAACAATTCTTTTTACTTGCTTGAAAGCTTATTTATGTTTTCCAGTTTTACTGCATGTGTCTTTTCAGAAGTATTTAGGTTTTTGAAGGGAATAGGTATGGTTCCTTCTAATGTATTTTTTTTAAAAAAATGCTTGCAGTTGTATATTCCAAACTTTTATTGTGACTTGGTATTTGGAGCTTTATTTTAATTGTTCTCAATACTGAACAGAACATAGACACTGAAAGAAATGTTCCTGGCTATACTGTTTGGATCAATTTTCCCTGGGTCTTGGTAGAGATTTTTATACTTATGCAAGACTGCTAGACAGTCATCATAATTAAGTTGGCTACAGTTAATTTTGACTATTGGTATGATTTCATAGCTGTTAAACATTTTAAATTCGGCTGCTTTTGTGTGTCCACTGTGTTAGTTTCTAGTTAGATATGTTGTAGGGAAGTGAAGAAGGGAGGGAGGGAGGGAGGGCGGGGAACCAAAGCTATTGCAATCCAGATGTAGATCGTTTTAAAATGCTGTTAGCTATATCCTCAAACCTGTTCATATTGTGTATGTGTGTACACAGGTATGAGTACTGTCCCTTCTTTTTGTGTCATTGTTCCTGTCCTTAAAACATTCATAGTTTTATATTGCTGTTAGAGTATGATTTTTTTATTTCCACCTGAAGAATTAAAAAGCCTATAGTTTCCTATAGTGTTCCCACTATAGAAATAGTCAGGTGATTGACATGATTTTCCTACGCCTTTGGCCTCTGTAGAGGGACACTTTGAATTCTGATAGCTATAAGACAATACTGTGTCTTAAACCCTGGAAATTTGTTTTGTTCTTGTCCTCAGAAGGTATCACGATGAACAGGTCACTTGCGGCTTCAAACATCCATAAACCGCTGATTTACCAGGAGTCAGCGAAGTACACCTGCCATGTTACATGCTTTTCTCAAGTAGACCCACCATTGGAGGTAGAACAGGGAGGTAGATGTTCTTTTCTTGTGCCATTCTTCTCCAGGCCTGGTAATTGCTCCTAGGAAACAGAGCAGTCACAGGTAGTAGTTCTCTGGGAGGGTGTTACAAAGATAGCGTTGCCATTTCGCTGTTACGAAGTGTTCTGTGGAGTTAATTTTGATGTCTTTGAATTTGGTCATAGCTAAATATGTAAAACTAGATTTTACATGTTAGACAAAAGGTAATTAAGCTGTGTGAAAAATTACATTAAAATTCCTTTCCTGGAAAAAAAGAATTAATTTATCAAGTTTATGCTTATCAGTTTGCTGTTGGTTTTGGTTTTTTGTTTGGTTTTTTTTTATATGTGTGTACTGCACTGAGTCATTTACATGAGTAGAACATGCCTAGAAGACTTTTGATAACTACTATTACCATCCAAATTCAGTTGTTTCATGTTGCTAGGAACACAAGTTAATTTTAGAATTGCTTAGTTAAAAGGAGTAGGTACAGGTTCTTGAAGATAACTCTAAAAATGTGTGTGTAGCCAAAACGTCAACTGACATTTTAAATAATGTGAATTATCAGTTAGATTTAGTAATTAAGCCATCTGATTTTTTTTTTTTTTTTAACGAGATCTTGTTTAGCAACACTGAGTCTGGTCTTATAGTTGACTCTGGAGAAAGAAGAATAAGAGATTTTGCTGCTTAAAGGCTTCAATATGGTAGAAGAGTTTATTGTTGTTGTTTTGGTTTTTTTTTTTTCTTAATTTGAATAATATCCTTTTAGTATAGCTTATTGTTTTTACCTAGTGGCAGTTCTGGTTGCATCAGGCGTAAGATGCATTTAAGTTTCTCAGACTTGTAAAGGGAACAGTGTGCTGTATTCCTTGCCACTTCTGCAATACCAACACTGTAAAACTAATTGTCTGATCCCAAGCAGTAACAAGTGACTTCAGGTAACTTACAGATAACAAAAATCTTTTACCTTGGTTTCATTTTTATGGGTGGGTGGTCGTGCTTTTCACATGTGGAAAGGTTAACCTGCTTACAAGTTATCAGTAATCCCACTGAAACTTCATCAAGTGCAAGTTTGAGTTTCTCATGGCTCTCATCAGGCACTGACAGCTCTACAATCCAGGGCATCAGAAGTGTGAGTATTTTTGGTCTCTTTTGTTACTTACCAGATAGCATGTTAGGAGTTGCCTTCTATGGATGAACACACTGAATGTGTGATTGGAGGGAGGTGGGCTTTGTTTAAAACTTTTTCTTTAGAAGCAAGGTGGTTGCATACTTGTGGCTTTTTAGAGCTTGGCTCTAGGGTTTTTGTTGCTCAGTACTGCACATTTTGTAGTCAATAAAATGTGTTACTTTATATGTATATAAAATAATTTTATACTTTATATGTAGTGGCTGAACTACACATGGACTGTGAGGTGTGTTTCCGACCAATCTATAGAAGTGCTTGCTAGAGATGCATGCATGCATAGTGATGTGGTAATGAAGATCTCTGGCTCTAGGAGGAGGGCGGTGGAAATGAATTCAGTCTGAAAAGCACATGCGCACTTAAGTTTTGGAATAATCCAGGTTTTTGCTTTGATTTTGGGTTATGTTTATATGTTTTTCTATACTTTTATGAATTGAACTTCCTGGTTCATTCTGACATTTTAATAGGATAGAAAATCAGGTGGTGATGAATGAGGTGTCTATAAATCACAGCCTGATGTTTTTTTAAGTTACAATAAGCTTTCATTAAACACAGAGAAGAATTAAAATATTATTTTTCTTGTTGCTTTGTGCTTTTAGAACCTTGTTAAGATAAGGGAAAAATGTGGGATTAAAGGCTTCTGAGTATTAATCAGGAGCAACAGTTAGCAGTTCTGTAATAAATTTATGTTTAGTAAGAATATTTACCATTATATAGTAAAGTAAGGGGGGGAAAAAAAAACAACAAAAAAACCCAACACAAAAACAAGCAAACAAAAAAAACAAACAGCAAAACACTATTTGACAGAGTGGGTCATGAAGGACAAATGGGTACCATTTGAAAACATCTATAGAAGGTGCTGGTAGAAATTTTTTGTGTGATGCAGTTAGCTATTGTTTCTAGGCAGCTACTGTCAGCTTCTGAGAAAAGTAGAGAAAATAATGAAAAGGAGGTCTCTGCCATTTATTCAAGCAAGAAACAAAATGAGAAGGGGGGAAGGGAGGGAGGAGGCTGGCCAAGTCATCTCAATCTTTTGGCAGAGGGTATTCACCATGCTACAGGAATCCACCACAGTCTTAAATCCTGTTACTAAAACAATTTCAGCAACCACTAAATGCCAATGCTGTTTGAAAGATATAGTGGACTGCATCTAGTTTTTCTCCTACATATCATAGCTGTATTGAAATTTATACTGAACACAGAGGACTTTGATCTGCAAAAGTATTTAGTATTCTGGAGAGGGACTTTCAGAAACATTTTAAAAAGATGTTACAGAAGCTGCCTGCAAAATTGTCTTAAAGGACTCCAAGGAATTGCTGACTAAATGTGCAAAAAGGTGTCAAATTATGCTCAGTTTTCCAAAACTAAAAAAATACATGTAAGAAGACTTTGGACTATTCCTGCAACTTGTTTACAAGTTGTCAACTCATAGGGAAGATGTGAATGTCATTACCAGGAATTGAATGAAAACCTTCACTTATGCAGTGGCAGTGAAAGAAAAAAGTAATAGAGAACAGAAAATACTATCATGGCATTCGTTAACATCTTGTTCTAATTTGAATAGTTTGCAGCTCTGATTGCTTAATCTTCCTTAAATCTGAAAACTGGAGGGGGTTCGTATGGGCCATGAAAGGGGCTGGTGGGCAAGGATATTGGACCAAACCCCACATTATGAAGAAAACTATAGAAAATTTATTAGCAATTTGGGGGCAAAGGAGCAGAAAGACAGCTCACAAGAATTTTGAAAATGGGTAGATTATTGTTGGTTTGGTTTGGGCTTTTTTTACACTTTGGAAGGTAGATCGCTATCTGAATACATGACAAAATGAAATTTACTTTATGAAAAACAAATGAAAACTTTTTTCTTCCTCTCTTTATAAGACTTCTAGTGACATTGGAGAAGGTGATTTTTTTCTTTAAGAGCTTATTGAAGTGTTTCTGCCTATTTGGAGGTTCCTTGAAGTACACTCACCACTACCATAAGTAGTACCCTGGTAGATCACACTGATGGTTAATCTAGCCCAACAGTCATGACGGAAGCTATTTAGGGAAAGCAGGTCAGCCTTGCCACAGTCCATAGTCTTTGTCTTCCCCTAGTATCCAGAATTGTATCTGGGATATCAGAAGTGCAACTCTGCCTAGTCCTACTAAATAACCATTTATAGACCTATTGTCTGTGAACTTATTGAATACCTTTCTGACCCAACTTACACTGTTTGCCTCCAAACCTCTTGTGGAATGGAAGCAAAATCGGGAAATTCCCTGCTTGCTGCATAGAAAAGTACATTGCTACTTTCATGTGCCTGAAGAAACTGTTCCTAGATTTAGTGTTGCAGAATTTGATGAATAACAATTTCCACTTACTTTGGCCTTTATGGTTGTGAAGTACAACTAAATCCACCCGCAGCCTTCCTTAAGGCGAGGGGTTTCACCCACCTTAGTATCTTCATTCTCTTTGTCTTCTTGGTTGTCCTTTTCATTACCTGTTCTAATTCTGCTACATCTTTTTTGAGGTGTGAAGACTAGTACCACAGTACTTGAGATGTGGGCGTACCAGTGTTCTATTTATAGTTTGAAAATGACACTTGCTTTTATGTTTTACTATTTTTGTTGTTTCAGTTGCATGTTGAGTTGATGTCTTTAGAGAGATGTGTTAACCTAAGGATATCTCTCTTACTTGAGTTGCAACTTCTAGTTCCAGTTTCAGCATTGTGTGCCCTTAATTTAGGTTATTTTTCTCTGGAGGCATTATCTTTCATCTGCGTTGAAGATCACTGGCCACCTTTTCGTGTACTCCCTTACTTTTGAGAGGCCCTTTTGAAGTGATGGCATCTGACTACTGTTAATGCTGATCGAGGATGCCAGTTAAATTTGAACACCAGAGTGAAAAGAGTGGGCTTATTTTACTGTTAATAATTAAAGGATATAACCGAGTAATACAGAAAGTAGGCAATAAGAAAAATACAGAATAGTACACTTAATTATTACTACTTACAGTTAATACACCTAATTATTACTACACAATGGGAGAATAGTGATTAAGAAAGATACATCACCACTTGCATATGTTACCATCGTCCAGACCCGCAGTCTTAGGGCAGCCCCGGCTGCAGGGAGGGTTTGGAGAGCCTGTCCATCCGTAGGTGAGGCTGTCAAAGTCCTTGTGAGCGGGTTCAGCCTTATATACTAAAAATCAAGAAGCCAGAATAACTTGCACCTTTGTTTTGAGGGGAAACATCTGGTTTCACCCTCCTGTTGGATTCCACTCAAAATGTGGCCAGGGCTTGGTGGGGAGAACCAAGGCCAAACAAAAGAAGCTGGATACACACTCACACAGCATTTAATCCTCACTACTGGTTACATCTTGTCTAAGCTACATCTTTCAGTAATGAGCGTGCGTATTTTGTTAATGATCAGATACTATTAATTAACACTAATGGTAATAAGATTTTAGTAATTAACAGATGCTAATAATGGATAACTTAGTTGGGAGGTTCATCTGGAGGTCAGCTTTGTTTCAGGGCCTATTATTCAGGCCCTAGCACTACAACTACCCAAAATGCTGTCTTGTCAAAGGATCAGACCCCAAATTTAGTGTAATTCAGAGTGTAACTGAACACCAAGCTGGAAGATGTGCAAGTTTCGAGCTAATGCTTTGAAAGGCTTATATCATAAAATAAAACAGTGCTTCATTTTCCCAGTCCCCTCTTTCATTAGTACTTGTATATATGTAATCTGCTGTACAAGGGATTAAAGGGTTTCATGGTTTGGATGGTTGTGATTGTGAATTTACTATACACCTCATTTCAGTCTAGTGTCCTGGTACTGTGAACGTTCTCATTGCATATGTGCTAGTTTACTTCCAGGTTCTTGTCTGGAGTGAACCAGATGACCTTCCCCCAAGGAAACCTAAACTTTCTTGTCTGGTTCTTGAGAAGAGACCTGAACTGCATAATTTGAGCAATCACTGCTTGGACAGACCTTCTGCTTTTTAGTAATCCTCACACTTTCATATTTGTGTGCATGTCTCTGGGCATGCAGTCTTCTCACTTTTGTGTAGATGTGCCAGCACAGGCCGGTGACGAAATGCAAAGAGCAAATTTATTATCATTACCTCGTGACCTGGGGGATCTCTGCAGCAACACTTGGGTAGAGGCATGCAAGTGGGGACACAGGCACCATGGAGCTCTATCCTTTCTAGCCAGAAAGAGATGAAGAAAGAGATCTCAGGCCTTCTGATTTTTCCTGACCTTCTGATTTTTCCTGAATATATCCAGGATTTTTGCAAGCGTATTTTCCACCGTATTTCGATTTTTCCCGCAACAGGACAGGAATCTTAAGGATGTTCAGTATGCCTCTGAGCCTCTCACAGGCTTGTGTTATCACAGTGCAGACATTCTATGTGTCAAGCACACAGAGCTAAGCAACAATTGGTGTGATAGATGTGTTTTTCGGCACCCCAGCTGCAAGTCACTTGAGGATGTTTACAATTCTCCTTGCAATCTTCTGTTGTATTCCCACAGTAAGTTATGGTGAATAGCCATTAAAAAAAATAATTGAGAGGTCTTAGGGCTGTAGGCATCCCACCTGGGATCACAGGGGTGCACCTGTACAAGGATTTCAGTTCAGATCAAAAATGGACTTTGAACATGTATCATCTGATCTTCCCTTATGTCCTCATGCTATGGTTTAGCTTAGTTTGAAAGTGGCCTTGGAGCACCCTAAGTTCCTTTTGTATTAAATTATGTACATGATGCACTTCAACAAGCAATATTCAGTTTGTAGCACTAGACCCCTCCAAAACATGTGGTATAACTGTTTCATCCCCAGCACCACCTGCTTTTTTCTGCAGGGCTGCTCCTGTTGTAGTATGCTGCTTGCTACTATAGGCACAGCTGAGGGATCTAGGTTGAAGACTAAGTGCTGTAATTGTGAGTAATGTGCCAGCTGTCTCAGGGCTGTTGTGAACATGAACCAACTTGTATCAGTTGTCTTCAGGGTTTCTGTCCATGGTGTAGTCTAGAAAAAAGACAGAGGTGATCTCCAGGACTTGAGATTTTTCTATTGCAGCATAATACTTGCTGCCTGCTGTTTGAGAATAAGAAGGTTGGTCATGGGTTATGCCATGTTTCTGTAAGAACATGACACAATCTAACTTGGCAGCAAGTGGTAGATCCTTGTAGAAGTTGCCTCACCTCCCCAGCAAAAAAGGGACAGACTATTGCAGTATCTCAGTGACAAAACCAGCATAACTGAATAAAAGGGTTTTAGGTCCTGGAGCAATTTGTCATCACATTAACATCAATTTCAGAAGTGATTACAGCTCATCCTGCTTGATTTTGCACTAAAACAAGGGAAAAGTAGAAATCTAATGGAAGCATTCTAGGAAAGCACAGTGCCTCAACTAATAGTGGTAGGAAACAGTGCTTCTAGTCTCTGCATCCCAAATTAGTGTCCTAGAGGTGGAGCAGGTAAATGAAGTGCTGAATTGTGGAGTGTTGAGTACCCTTACCTGAGCTTGGCCCTGATGGGGCGTCAGGATGGGAGAGGCTTTGCGCAGCATTACCAGTACCGACCTGTTATGAGGGTTAGCCATAAATTTCTCTGAATTTTGGTAAAATTTTTCATGGAGTATAAAAAATGATTCAGATGAAGTTTAGTGTAGAAATGGTTATGTATTTAAGACAGGTGATGACAGCATACCTAATAATTTCTACCTAATAGTGTGCCTTCTGGGATCAGTTTTAGGATGGGCTGGCTGTTTTTTCCTATCCATTACAGTTACTCATTCCTGGTTGTAACATAGAAAGTAACACTGTTTTCAGGGAAACTTCGTTACTATGCTGAGTGGGAGTATCATCTCTGTGGCGATGTGTATCTTGCAGGAAGTTTAGGAAGTATGAAGTGAAACAACTGGGGTAAAATGTACCACAAAGTAAATGTGCCACATTTTGCTATAGATTGGGAGATCATAAACTGTAAATGACAGGAGAAAAACCTTGATATTCTAATTAATCACAAAGTAACAGTAGACTACCAGGGTGAAGTGACAATGGGAAAAGTGAGTGCGGTTTCAGAATTACTGTTACTTGGCGATGAGTGCTTCTGAGGAAAGCAGTCCTGGAGCTCCTGTGGGATACTGCACCTCATCTTGATTGACAGTGTTGAAAAAGGAGATACTCCTAAAGAGTGCAACAGGTAGAAATAGGCTCACTGCTGTTGTACAGGTGTGTTTGTACAAACCATAAAAGAAAGTATGGAGCACTAAATGACTGTGAACGCATGTAATCTGTAAAAAAGTTTGTATCTGTTGACAGTGGGGTGTTAGTGCAGCTTTCTGGGGCTTAATAACATAAAGGTAAATTGTGTTCAGTTTTTTGAAGGGTTTCTAGGGGACTTATGGTAGTATGTATTAGATATGTTTGGACAGGTGTTTCCTTACAAATACCTTTTGTGGCTACCTTATGTGTGAAGAACTTACCCCTCCTAAAAATGATAGAATGACTGACATGGTACAGCTGAAATAACTTGCTGATAAATATCTAAATATCAGTGCATCTGTTGCCTGTAGTGATGTGATACTTCTTTATTAATTGAGCTGCTTTAGAAACAGGTCTCCTCTCTCTCTGACACTGACACCTACAGAGGCAATATGTAGCTATAGCTTTTGAATGCTATGGTGGTGAGATGCTCTTGACAACCTTTTGTGAAGCCAGTGGGATAACTGCCATTGATGACACTAGCAACTGAAGCTTCTGAAAGCAAATAAAAGGAAGATATTTTGGGAGGAGATCACTAATGTAAAATAATGCCCTTTGAAATGTGCTTAAAAGAGTATTAGCTCCCCACCCCAAAAAGGAACTGGACCTGCCTTGAAGGGGAGTAAAAGACCAAAGTGTTCCTCTAACTGAGGGAACCACAGGAACCTTGTTTTGAATGTAAAGGGAAATTTTAGAGATCAGCTTGCAAAATGAAAGGTCTGCAGAAATTACAGTATGAAAAGGTTGGAGATTTGACAATTGTTAGAGAAGAAAAAAACCACAACAGCAGTGCTTATATGCAGCTCTAGGCAACTGCTTTAGAGAAGATGCAACAATATGGATAGTTAACAGGTTCAGCTAAAGTGAGCACAGTGAATTATAATTTAATGGGTTGGAGTGGAGGGGCTTGTTGTTGGTGTTGAATGCAAGGGGAACCAAAAAGTCGCTTGTGTCCTGTTTGCTGTATGAGGGACGTTAAATGTGCTGTTCGTATTCTGAAGTTAAGTACTGCACACAGTTCAGGGGCATGTCCATATGTTGGTTTTTTTCCCTTCTCATCATTTGTTAGTGGACTGTCAGTAAGAGTTGGTAGCTAGGGATAATTCACAAAAATAAATACTAAAATTTTTCTTTAATTTTTTTTTTTTTTTTTAATATGTAAAAACTTGCTTTAGAAAGATGGCAGGTACTGCATATATTTAAGGACCCATTTGACAGTGTGATAACAGTCTAACTAAACAGACAAGACAATAAGGAAGGCAGACAACCAAAATAAATCTCTATGATTAAGTAAACCAAAACTAAAATGTAACTGTGGTACATACAAAGAAAATAAAAGGCTACTTGTTTGTGGATAAATGAAACTTTAAACCAAAATAAAATCAAGCTTGTTTGATGTTGTGGAGAAAGAAATATCTGTCACTAGTAACTGCTGTTTTTTCCTTGGGGGATTAGCAGCAAGACTGTCTGTGTAATGTGGGGAGGACCATGACAAGTGCTGGTCGCCTGAAGAGGGATATCAACACAGTTGGTGGTGCTGGAGACAATGATCCTGGAGTTATCTTTTTCTCTGGGACTTTTTCCTTGAAATTTGGTGTAGGCATTGTTTGATGAGTACAGGATTATTTTTCACCTCCCTGAGCTCTGTGAGAGCAGGAAAGCCTTTGCACCAAAGACACCAGGATTGAAGCCTGTAGCGCAGGAGACAATTTTCTGGACCACAATAAAGCTGGTAAATGATGCTTCTGGATTTGCAGACTCATGCTTCTCCTAAACATAGTTTTTTTGTCTATGTGACTTGGGGTTCGTATTATTTTTGAAAGAAAGTAAAGAAAAATCTGCTTTTCAGAGTTTTAATTTTTGAATATCAAGTGGCAGAGGGTGCAGGCCATTCCTGTCCAGTTGTCTCTAGATGAGATAACATTCATGTTAGTCCCTCATGAATGTGATTAGGATAATCATGGCTATTTCACAAATGCCTGTCATAATCCTTGGATAGCTTTTGTTACGTTGGTTACCCTCAGCAAGACTCTGTAGCAGATGTAAAGTTGTAGTATAGTTTGCATTCATCTATGAAACATCCACTGCTGATGCACTTAGAAAAACTAAGTGCTTGGCTGACATACCACTTCCTGAGATAAAATAACACTCCTGAAGGAGTGGCAAGTTCAGAGGATGTAACATAAGCTGTGAGTTTCCTTTACTGAATGTTGGGTCTGTTAACATTGCTATAGCCTGGTCCTGCTAAAAATCATTGCCTGGGTTTGAGCTGACAGGGTTAAACTGTATGATGGTCATAGGCTAACACTGCTGGGCAGGGTCCTGCTACTGTTTTTGGGGGAGAAATGAGAGGGTCGTAGTCGAAATGATAAACCTTTCTAGACCCAGAGCCTGTGTGTAAATTTTTAATTATTATGACTCAAAGATACTTCTAAGACTTCACAAAACTTTAGCATGAGATGTGCGAGTACAGTGTTTTGGGGCACATGCACTTCAATTATGTAGAAGGGTGAGGAAGGCTGTGGTCTTCTCTCAGCCTTACTTCCTGAGTCACTTGGGAGAGCACAAAGCGATTTGAGTCACATATCAGCCAGTGCTGTACCCAGACTGTAATTTAGAAAGCACCAGCCCATCTTTAACACTGATAACTTATGTTTCTGGAAAGTATTAGGAAGATAAAAAGGTCATGGGTTTAGTACTGTGATCACTGCTTCAAAATTGTGGTGGTTTGAAGTTTTGCAGGTAGAAAATGTTTGGTTTGCTTAGAGGTAAGTATTTTAAGTACAGCTTGGTATTTGCGATCAGTTGACACTGCTACCTGGGTTGAGGGTTAATTAAAATGTTTCCTTTATTCCCGGTTATTTGCTTTAATGCTGACTCCTGAACCTTTTACTGCACCAATAGCTACCCTAAGAACTCCTACAGTAGAGAGGCTTTATCTGATATTTCTGCAGATGTTTAGACTTGCTTTCTTCTGTTTGCCAAATGTTTGTCAGATGAATAGGAAGAGAGGGAATGGTGAGAGGATGTTATTTACTTGTATTGATTAGGGTGAGAATATTGTAAGGTGTATTTAAAGTAATTGTAAAGTGTTGGCTTCATGTATGTTTGTGTTGTATTGCTGTATTTGCAGCAGTATTTTCTGCATGGTCTAGCCAGTCGGAGATAAGCCAGATGTCACATGCTGTATGGCAGAATATATTTACACAAATAATAGCCTTTTCAAACAACTTCTCTATTAGTTTTGAGCCCTATAGAAATGTAACAACTTCCCAGAAAAAGTTTTGCCTGTGATGTGAATTCTAATCATGTGAGGAGAGGCCAAGTGAAGAGCTGTGTCTCTACCTTCTTTTGCTATTGAGATGTATGTGAAGGTAGTCTTTCCTGAATCACTGAAGTGCTAAGGTTTGGACAACCGGCCCAAGCCAGAGTTGACCTGTAGATGAATCCTGTATATTTTATAACTGAAACCATTGTGCCAGTAGGTATTGTACTAAATTATAACAATGCACTTATGCTGATGTAAAAAGTGCTAAAGCTTTGAAGTACTGAAGCCTGAACAACAGGCCCCAAGCCGAAGCTGCTAACTTAGTCTGTAATCATTAACAAAGTGTGTAAGGTCGCTAGTGAAAGATGCAGTTTAGACAAAATATCATCCAGTAGTGAGGAAAGAATGTATCCAACTTGTTTAGCCTTGTTCAAGGCTGAGAACCCAAGTGTCTGGCCTTGTTAGAACTCCCCTGGTCTCTTCCCCTGAGCCCTGGCCAGGCTTTGGGTGGAATCTAACAGGAGAATGAAACCAGAAATTTTCTGCTCAAAACAAAGGTGACAGCTATTCTGGCTTGTCGATCTCTGGTATATAAGGCTGGGCCCGCTCACAGGGACTTTGGGTGCCTCACCTACGGATGCACGCACCGTGTAGGATTTCCCACTGTCCGGGACAGGCTCTGCAAACCCTCCCTGCAGCCAGGGCTGCCCAGCGACTGCGGGGCTGGATGATGGTAACAGATGCAAGTGGTGATGTATTTTTCTTAATCTCTATTCTCTCTCTCGTGTAGTAATGATTTAAGGCATTACCGTGTATTTTCCTGTTTGCTGCTTTAAGTGCACTATTCTGCTTTTTCTTACTGCATGTTTTCTATACTACCCTGTTACATTGGTTATCACTAGTAAAATATGCCTGCTCTTTTCACTCTGGTATCTGAGTTTAATTGGTATCCTTAATCCGCAGAACAATCACTTGTACCTTTTTGTTTGTCATAATGCAGATTTGTGTTTACAGGGACATGTTTACATTTCAGATTTTGATACCAGCTCTAGAAAGTGCACCAGAAAGGAGGAACATTGCTTTTAACCCCTCTGCAGATTGATCTGGCTCTTATGCTTTAGCATTTGCAGCTTGGTCTTGCTTTATATGCTAGACAAGGTTTATGCCAGCCTAATTGGTTGCTGGCATTCCTGAGTTGCACAGCTGCTGTATTCAGCTGTGTACTAGAAAAATATAATGGAATACTGTTTGTGGAGAGCAAGAGGCAATTGTAAAGATGTAAATGTGCTTTCTGGCACTTCAATAACATGTAAACTTTTAGTAACACAAAGAATTTTTAGGATCAAATTGTGTGGGTACACTGCCAGTTTAAACATTATAGTATACATTTTATATTTAAGTTGAGAATATTTGGAAGATGCATATAAGTGGGTTTTTTTCAGGGTTTTTTTTTGTTTGTTTGTTTTTTTTTTTATTCAGCCTTGACTTTCTTGGCCAGGGAATGGATGAAATCTGGCAGAGAGATGGAACATTTATTGTGATTCTTTTGTTATGGCATGCTGGCTTACTCTATTTGTGAGAGTGTTCAGTATTTTCTATTCATTCACCAACCTGCTTTGATCTCCTTTCAGTTGTTATGGCAAAGATTAAAACTTTAAAAGTTATTATTCATTCTCTGTCAAAAGTAATAGAACATGGGAGCAGGTAATAGGACTTGCATGATGGTTCTGTGACTAATGCAGTGTCACAGGTTTCAGCTGTGAATAGTGCTGCTCTTAAAAATGTATAAAATTTGGTAACATACTAAACATTATTATAGTATTGTATAAAATATGTTTCACTAAACTTAGGTTTTTCGTGTATCATTTTTCTCTTGGTTGTGGACTGACAGCTGGGCCAAGACTTAAAGCAGTAGCAGAAGATTAGACCAATGTAAGCTTGAGGAGTCTTCCAGTTCTCACAGTTTTTGTGTCCTTGTGGTCCCAGCATGCTCTCTGTAGAAGTGGCAGGAGTGGCACTGCTAAAGGAAGACAGTGGCTTCTGTTGCTAATTTGCTGATGGACCAGATAGCTCATTGAAATAGTTTTACCACAGGGTGTTCTTGCACAAAATTAAGTCCCTAGAGGTTATTAAATGCAGAGAAATTTGTGAAGGCGTGTACTGAGGACCTTGTGAAAACAAACCCTTGCACAAAAACACTTGTCCAAGGAAATAGGTGTAAGAACATTATGCTCTGAGTCTGCTTCAGCCCCATCACCAGCAGAATTAGGGCAAGGTCCTGAGGGCAGGACACATACCTGCTCAGTGTCCTTTGGCTGAGGGGAAGGGGCACAGCAGTGGTCCCTGCTAGTGCGTCTCCTGGCAGTGCCTCTCTGGGGAATGCAGGCCAGACAGTCTCTGCAGAGCACACAGCTGGGGTGCCCAGGAGAATGGTGCTCAGGAGGCACAAATGGAAGGGCTTGTTCAAGACAAAACACAAGTCAGGGAAATAAAAACTAGTGAATGCTAGAGGAAAGGAACCAAGTGAAGTGAAGGGAGAGGGTTGTGTTGTTTTGGTTTTTTTTAAACAAAAAATACCAAATCTACTTGACCTGTAGTGGTGGAGTGAATCTTAGGCTTTGGGCAAGGACAAGCACAGAGGTTATAAATGTGCATATGTAATGTGTGTTGCCATTGCTGCAGATATGAAAACACTGGTGCCCAGGGATGCAGGCTGCTTTGTGTGCGCACCAAGCTGTATGCTTTGCCTGAATTTCAGGTAGTCTCTTCCTCTGCACATTATACTAAAGTACACAGATTTGGTGTTACCTTCCATGATGGTTCCCTGTAGTCTCTCTTCTTGTTTAATTTCAACTAGGTGTAAACATTTAGGCAGCCTTTGCAATTAACAGTACGCATTATTTACTTGGCACTGTTACTTGCACAGTGTACTTTGTTACTTGCACTGTTAATTGAGTTAATTTATGATATCAGTCAAGGTTTTTCTTCTTTTCTGTCCCTAGGAGGCTTAGAATGTATAGAAACAGTAACTTTGGAAAACTGTCTAATTAAGACTGAAATGTCTAAAACAAGTCTGAAACAATCAACAGAGAGGAAAAACTGAGTGGATTTGGGGCTGGGAGCTTTAGGAAAGGAGAAGGGAAGGTGCAAGGTGGAGGAGACCCAGACCAGAGCAGATGCATAAGGACCATGTGGTGTTTTGATCCAGGTGGGTGCCAGGCAGCAGCAGCAGCAGCACATGCACGGGCTGCTCATGGTTGCTCCTGCCCTGGGAGCTGCGCGTGGCCCTTGGGCACATGGTGGGTGGCTCAGAGCACGTGGAGCAAGAGATTGCTTGTTAGTGCTATGGCTTGTTAAAGGAGGGTGTTAGAGGAGCAATTGCGTTGGACTCATGTCTTCTTGGTACTCTTAGGCCAAAAGACTGACGTGAAATCAATGTGACACCTGGGTTTTGATCCATTTGTGTTGGTGCGTGGCTGCTCTGCTCTTCCAATTGCTCCTTGCTACTGTGCATTGGAAATAGGACATAAAAAACCTGTGGTATGCTACATGTTTAAGAAGAAAAATCCTTATTCATACTGAAAGTTCACTAGTTTTATTGTACTTTATGGGGGCTTGCTGGCTTTGGGTCTTTCACTGGAGAAGCCAAAGCAACGGCACCTTAATTCTTGAGCTCAGCAGTCTGTGTAAGCAGCTGTTTTTAAAATGGTGATTTGTATTACTGTTGCTGGCAGTTTAATTTTAGTTGAATTACCAAATGATTGGGTGCCTATAAGAAATGGGTGTCAGAATACAATTTCAGAGGTCTTCGCTTGGGACATAAAATGTATCAGCATAGAAGGTAGACAAACAAGGCTTTGTGAAGTGTACCTTTGGAGACTTTATCACCCATGGGAGACTCATGGTATTGGAGTTTTCTCCTCTCAAGAAAAGAGAGTCTAAGTGGTGTAGCTTTCACGTGGTGTTTTTTTACTTACCACTCAGTTTTATGTTCATTGAGCTTTTCATGTGTATGCCAACTGTCCATAAGAGCCTCCACTGGTGGATCAGGTCTGAGCTGCTTTCCAGTGTGTGGCCAGGAATCATCTTCTACTTACCACCTCAATTTATTTTTTTTTTAACTCTCTTCTTCCTGCCTTTCTCTGCATGTCTCAATGCAGGGATGCAAGTAACTACTGGAAAATTTTCCCACCAGTTAAAAAATGATCATTTGTGTTTGCTTTCTAGGTCGAATTCACCAAGCTATGGTAACATCGCTCAATGAAGATAATGAAAGTGTAACTGTTGAATGGATTGAAAATGGAGATACTAAAGGCAAAGAGGTAAACTTAATGATTTTAAAGCTTTTATCTTTTTAAAAAATATGTAGTCTACATTAATGTTACTTTGGAATTTGCACTGGAAACAAAAAGGAGATATAAATCTTAATTTACTTGATGATTTTTGTTTCGCATGGGAGCTGTTGGGCAAATGCTGGTTTCTGTTATATTAGATTTGACTTGCTGATCTCTGGTTCATAGATTTTTAAATTGTTCTTTTCATCTATTGATTTTGATACAGATTACAAAGGCTGACCTTGTTATCCTCTTTTTAGAAGTAGAAAAATCAAATTTTTGATACAGAGAATGACTGGCAGTTCAGACAGGAAACTAGTGGGGGAGCTAGATTAGAAATCTTTTTGTGTTTGTATTATTGATTAATTGAAATGCTAGTTTAATTGCTTATTTATCATTGGCAATAATTTTCCAGCCTTGCTTTCTTTGAGAAACTCTTTGTGTGTAACGCTTTGCTGTTCCTTCTTCCTTTAAATTTTGAACCATGTTAGCCAGTTTCAGCTGAGATTTAGAGAAGCATCTCAGAAATAATTACACTTCACTAGTTTTGTGAAAGCACAGGAAAAAAGAAAAAAAAAACCCTGTGAAAAAGGCCTTGTGACCTCATGTGCTGAGCTCATCCCTCTGGACATGCAGAATCCATATAGCGGTGAGGTCTTTGAAAGGTCCAGCCAGGGGAAATGGCAGTCAATAGAGACAAAAGCTGTTTAAGATTTTTAGGAAAACAAGTTTCAATAGATCTGAAGCCAGCTACTTTACATTTTACAGCATTTTGAATGAGGAACACTTAGAAGAAGAAAAACAGCATGATAAATTTAACACGGTTTCAACTGTGCTTTTATTTTTCGGGTGGTTGTAATTTGTCTGTTTCTCTTGCACTGTCTGGGAAATTTCAAATAATTGAGATCTTTTTTTATGTTACAGAATGTCTTTCATGTTTTGTAGTGACTGTCAAATTACCACAGTAATGCTAACTACTCTGTTTTCATTTAATCACTTGGCAAAATTATTAATATCTATTGGTCATTTTTAATGCATACTTTTTCTGAAGAGTCTGTTTTCAACTCCTACAAAGACCAAAGCTTATGCTGGTTTTAGTAAACATAAACCAAGATAATTTAGATTTTAGAATTAACAAATTATGGGGTAAAACCACTAAGTGTATTTACTGTTTATTCACAAACATAACAGGCTAAGGGGAGAGGGTAAGTATTGTTTTAAGACTCATAAATGCGTTTTGTATTTTCTTACACAGATTGATTTGGAGAGCATATTTTCACTTAACCCAGATCTTGCACCTGATGAAGATATTGAGCCTGGTCCAGAAACAGCACCACCACCTACTCCACCAGCCAAAGTAAACAAAATTGTGAAGGTTGGTAATAGCTATGCAACGTGTTCATGTTAAGCTTGCAGTACTGCTATACATGTTGTTATGCTTGAATTTTTTAACTTTAGCTTTTGTGTCTGTTGAGCTATTTGATAACTGTGTTCCTTTCTTTTTCCTACAGTGAGTAGGGGTCTAAGAATTTTTTGAGCAGAGAGGGAGTTGGGAACTAATATTTATGTAACTGAATATATCTCAAGTTAAAACAGAGAAAAGGTTTTGGAGGTTGTTTTGAAACAGCATATATAATTTGAGTAGTCTTCTCCCTAGCCTCTTTAGGGAGGGATTTGGCAGCAATCACCTCTCTGTATTGCTGATGATGTGTTATTTTCATTCACTGGAAAGAAGCAGAGGTGGGGCTGCAGTTTAGGTTTTCAATAATACAGTGATCAAATAACATAAGATTTCTTTCCTTATAGAGTCGACGATATACAGCAGCTGTTAAGAATGATGTCCCTGCCAGAGATAACAGAGGTAAATGTTATCTCTTTCCATTTCAAGGAAGTAAAATATATGGGAACATTTTAACCTCCTGTTCATCTAACATTCCTTGATAGTTCTGCATTTCTCTGTCAGTATGTATACATGCTACATGTAAAAAACATAGTAGTACATAATTTCTAGAATTAGTTCAATGTGTGTTTAGGAATCAATACTATACAAATAGTATTTATATGCAAGTTTAGGCAATGTAGCATTAGGAAAGTTAAGCTGAATGAACTGAAGGTACATAAAATTGAAGTTAATTAATTATGCTACATTAAACTATGTGTGGACTTTTCCAAGTAAAAGCATCCTCAATTTGCTTTAGCTTAATTGAGCAATATACACAAAGTAATGCACTTAAATTTCTTAGGCTTTCAGTTTTTTAACTTAGTTTTGTAACAGTCTGTGTGTAAACACTTATTGAAAGAGTTCTTAAGCCCTATGAGTTATTTCTCACTCTAAAGTTAACAGCAAAAAATGTACAAAAAATGCTGAAATACCACAGAAGGATAGATGAAAAGCATGTATTGGATGAGTGGAGATGTAATGCATCTCATGGAAAAGAAGTTAGTGCTTATTGTTTCATTTTCTTTCCTGCGTTAAATTTAGCTAACTTGTATTGATAATGTTGATGTTTCTTCTTCCAAACATTAATGCAGACTAGATTCCAGTCTATCTGTTTAAACTTGAAGAACAAGTGGGCTTGTGTATCTTTGCAAGTGCTCTTCAGACTTTCAGCCATTTGTCTCTGGGGGTGTTAAATGAAAATCACATGAGGAGAGGATAATTTTTTTTTATCTAATATGGTTTAAGTTTGAGAAATCTCACTGATGAGCTCTCCTCACATCCATACGTGCTGTTGTTTGTAGTTCATGATCTGTTTGGTATGGAATAACCCTGTTACTTGTATTTTAATAGGTCCTCTGTATCTTATTATTCACAGCCTAAGTATTTGTTCTTTGTTGGCCTTGTAATTTAGCTTTTCTCAGCACACTGTCGTATTTCCTGTAGTGTATTTGTGCTACAAACTAGATCTCCTATCATATTTGGAATGATCTGGGCATTTGTCTTGTCTGTCCCATTCAATAACTGTTTACATAGTTGTCTCCATGTTGCACGGTGAGCTGGCCTTTCATTTCGAGTGTCATCTCTGGTTGCTAATCAAAGCTGATACCTTCACTTTCATACTCTTCTGGTAGACTGTTAGGAGAGTGTGCAGGAAATGGGCCAGCTGCAGCAGAGCTGCTTGAAGCAACTCTTTGAAAAAACAATTTAAAGCATTCAGGTCTACCAGAGCTGCTTGCCTCTCACCAATCTCACTACATTCACTGGGAACAGTCACTGCATCTTCAGAAATTGTCATCATTAGCATGTATAGAATCAATGCATAAGTTTAGACATACTGATTGTATTTGTATCTTTCAGTATAGTGTCAACAAGGTTGTTTCTTCCACTCACAGATTGAGTTGCACTTTGCTGCCTTTCATTTGTATCCCTTTGCTTCTCCAGAGATTGTAGGCTCAACGGGATGGGACCATTTCATAACATCTAGAGAATGTGAAACAGCAGGGCTTCTTTTCTTACTTGTTTTTTTGGGTATAATCACAAAAGAAATAAAATTTCAGCACTTTAAGCTTCAGGACTGCATATGTCACAAGTACACGCTTCATTCTGTACACATAATAAGTTGTACTAATTCTTCAGTAGACTGTTTAAAAATATGCACATGCAGCACTGGTACTTAACGATTTTGTGTTGGTGTATAACACTGGGATAAAAAAGGCTTCATACCAAATGTCTTTATTGATAGACTTCCTACATGTGTGGCTCCTCCTCACCCCCAGTACATTCTTGTGTCTGGAAGGGGACCTCATTTTATCTCATCATAACAAAGCAGGTCAGAGTTGCATAGTAACGTTACTCTTCCATATCCAGATGAACTTTGTGCTTTTCCTTTGCAGTGGTTGGTTCTGCACGTGCGCGACCTACTCAGCTTCCCGAGCAGCCTTCTTCCTCTCAACAGAATGGTATTGTTTCAGATATATCTCCAGTTCAAGCTGCAAAAAAGGAATTTGGACCCCCTTGTATGTAAAACATGTATCAAGGATTCATCCATTCTGGGCATTACATGTACATTCTCTTGGATTATTTTGTCCATAAATGACAAATGGTCTACATGCACAGTTGTTTGTGGGCTTCCTCAAGGAGCTTTTGCAGAGTTGTGGCTAAACAAGTGTTCACTTTCATCATACTTGTGCTAGTATTTGAAATTAGTTTTTCCTTTATCATTTTCTAACCATGGCAGTGTGGTTTGGTTTTGTGTGTTTTGGGTTTGGGTTTTGTTTTTTTTGTTGGTTTTTTTTTAAAATTTACCTGGACTTTCTTTTAATTCAAACCAAGAGATCACATGTATCTGTCCAACTATTTTTTGAGGGTCATTGTCCTTATATTTTTGGTCATGTAATTATTGTCCCATTCCCATGACTTTTTTCTAATTCATTATTTTATGAATTTTAGAAATTAAATTGCCATAATTATTCTATACTAATGCTGATTTGCTTGAAAAGATAATTGATGTAAATGCATTCTAATAAATTAATATAATCATTATGTTACATTGTATATAATAAATCCATGCAACACTGAAAATATTTTAAAATTATATCATTTTCTTTAAGCACGTAGGAAATCTAACTGTGTAAAAGAGGTTGAAAAATTGCAAGAGAAGCGTGAAAAAAGAAGGTTACAGCAGCAGGAACTTAGAGAAAAAAGAGCTCAGGTTAGTATTTTTAGCTTGGATGGAAAATGTATGTCAGCAAGAGAAGCTTGCAAAATCCTTGTGCTTTTTTCAGTCTTTAATAATTTTTGATTTCAACATTATTACAGTTCATAAATGTTTTTATCCTGTATGCAAGTCTGATAAATATTTTGGTGCTTGGGTGTATTGCTTTCATAACTGTTACTTTAGACAGTGACAGTTATCTCTTTGTTTTCTTCGTACAGAAATAATTGCTTACAATTGCTTATCTTGCCATGTGTTCTTCAGTGATCAAGTACTGATGATACCTATTTCTTAGGAAAAATCAATTGTTGAAAATAATCAAACCTTTGGCTTTTAGATAGGTCTGGTTTTCTACAGGAGATGCTACAACATTATGATAAATTGTTCTTTATGATCTTTGATGCTTTGTAGGAATCTGAGGCTCAAGTTTGAACAGTGACTTTTAATATTTTTTCTTCAAATCAATCTCTGTATTTATAATTTAGCTATGCGTCATGCAAGCAGCTTGACAACAAGTTGTTAGAAATACGTGTGAAAGAAATGAAGTTGTTAATCCTGTGAGAAAAATCTCTTAATATTAAATGACTTTCTGTCACAGTGGTGTAAAAGCTTTACCAAACTACTAGTGTAATCTTGTTGGCAGCCCTGTGTGTATGTGTTAGTCTCTAAAGAGATACTACCAGTCCACTACTGACATGACAAGTACCACCACCAAGTAAATAATTCAGGCAATTTACTTCATGGTTTAACAATGTTTCCAGGTTGACCTAAAGTCATCTATGTTTAATTGATTTTCTCTAATTTCCATTGTTCTACACAAACGCAAAACAATACTATGCTTTTATGTGTGAGGAACGACTTTTTTTTTGCTTTATATATTAAAATACTGTGATGTGGTACTACACCTAAATTTTTTTTCAGCACTCACTTGCATCTGAGTCTTAAACTTCTGTTTGAGTAAGCTGTGTTTGTCTTAGTGACCTGTATGTAGCTGTGTTTCGTGTTGGTTTGTGTATTCTGTTGTCATTCTTGTGAAATACAACAATAATTATCTAAGCACTGTCTTCTAGTGGGCAAGATCTTTAAAAAGACTTTGAAGAATATTAGGCAAATACTTTTTACACAATAAGCGGTACTCCTTTCTGAATATTAGAAAGAAAGATTTCACCAGGAATATATTTTGTTTGGACCTTCTGTCAGCAGTTTTTAGTTCACTGTTGGCAGGGTGAACACCACCAAGGTACGGTCAATATCTGATTACTAGGACACAGTTTTAGCTGTGTCACAGGTGCAGAGACATGAGCTGGCTCCCTTTCAGCTTGTTAACCCCAGTGCAGTGCTTTCTGAGAGTGCCTATGCTGTTTTCACAACCAGCTGTGATCGAAAAGGAGTTTTATATCATCTGGGGGGAGCTATGCAAAAATTAATAAGATCTGGGCACCAGAGATGGCTATGTATGGCATCAAGAGCAAGGTGTGAAAACTGACATCTGCGGGGACAAGTGACGGAAAGGACGTTGACATTTGACGTTTGACAGATTCTGCAGAGAGCCAGCTCAGTTCACAGGAGACTTAGGCTTAGCAAGGCTTGGAGGGGCTCCATGCATGGCCTCTTATGTGTCCATTCATTCTGGGACTGATGGCTCCAGGTTAGGGAGAGGAGGTCTTCTGAGCCTGGAACTAGCCTACTGTATATCCTTGGGATTTCTTCTGCTTTTTGGGGAGGGAGTCTAGGAGCATTAGAAGAGTTTCCATGGCATCCAAGTAACTCAGGACCTGTAGTAGTAGGATCAGGCTACTTTAACCGTCTTGGATCCAGCAGGGTTGTGTTTAGACTAGCTGGGGTGCCTGTCTTGTCCTCTGCAGTGTGTGTTATACCTGTGTGATGGAGCGTATTCATCTGCCTTATCTCCGATTAAGAAGCATTGACTGTGTATTTTATCTGGTGTTCTGCAGCAGTTTGAAGGTGTTTCCTTGGTGTGCAGATTCAGGCAAAGGTGGGAGTAATTTCTCTTTCTTGAGTAGACTGTTATTGAGTCCTCAATTAAAAAGTGTTTTCTATTACATGCCAACCAAAAACATGAAATAGGATGCATGTAATTGTTTTGCTTTATGATCAGTAAATTAGCTACACCAGAATGGGAAAAGGCATTAAGCTTGCATTTGAGACATGTCTGGCGTTTTGGAGGAAAAATAAGGTTTCAGTTAATGTGCATTTTCCTTCTCAGTAAATACGGAAGATACTGAAGTTAGTCAATTTCAGGAAAATGTGTATTAGAAATTCTGTTTTTTAATTCCCTAGGATGTTGATGCTACAAACCCAAATTATGAAATTATGTGTATGATAAGAGATTTCAGGGGAAGTTTGGATTATAGACCACTGACAACTGCAGATCCTGTAAGTACCCCAGCAACATGGAAATTTTTTATCCTTCTGTATTTTTACTATATGTTTTCAATTTTTTCAATGTATACTTCTGTCTGCAAACATGAAAAGTAAGTACTTTAATATAGATTAGTATTTATTATATCGTGGGGTGTTTTTTTTCAGCAGTTGGATGATACTGAAATTAGTAGGTATTGAAAGTCCTAGGTTACAAAATCATTAATTATATTATGTCACTTAAATATATTTTTAGTATTGAATAATACCAATATGTACTAAGGAGTCGGTCAGCCTCTGTATTGTAAATTCTCCTGGGATGCTAGGGGATGTGCACACAAAACCATTAAGCTTCTCTGAAAAACCCTGTTGAGTGTAAAGATTAATATTTGACCTTTTAAGGGATATAAGGGCCTTTGGTTTGCAGAGAAGTCAGAGGAGCCGAATCCTTAAATGATGATGGTTGTCAGATCTCTGTAGAAATTGGATGTGTGACAATTTCTGTCAACAGTGTTTCTACCCTGTTAGAGCTAGATTTGCTTGTGATGTTCCAAGATGTACCTGGTTAGTCTACAGGATTCGATCACTCTCTGCAAGGAGTTTTGGTTCTCCCTTTTGGGTTCTTGGCTATTGTGCAGACACAGGGGGCTTTTAAATATCCATATGACTTGCTGTCTTGGAAATTTCTCTTTGTTTAAACAATTGGTTAATTAATTCAAGAACAGAACTAAAAGTAAAATATAACTGGAATTGGGGTATAGTTCACTGAAAGATTGTTTCCTTTGTAGATTGATGAGCACAGGATATGTGTTTGTGTACGAAAACGACCACTCAATAGAAAAGGTATGGCCATTGAAGATTTTGCTGAATATTTTCTTTGACAAGTTGCTTCTGATAGTAGTATTATTTGTGTTAAGGATGACTAAAAATACTGATCAAAGGTCAGACTGTTATACTAGACAATATGTGTGACAGACCCAGAAAATTCCTACACTTGTCATAACCTGGGGAGATAAGTAGTTTAAGTGTCACCATTTTATGGACTGAGAGCTGAGGTACAGAGAGACTGCAGGTTTTTTCCAAGGTCATCTAGGATGTATTTAGTTGATCTGGGAATTAATTCTACTGTAGCTTCTTCAGTATTCTTACATTGCGTTAGGATCACCATTCTTCTAAACTGTTCTTCAAATGATCTCCTGAGCAGAGAGCTACCCAGTGAAAACTTCCATTACACATTTTTTGTACTGTATTTTTACATTTTCAAATGGTCTTGAATCAGACATCAAAGTAGCAATTCACATGCCTAAATGCTGATGTTTTATGGCATGTTAGGTACCCAGTGGCATCCTCACAGGGCTAGTGGATTACAAACAAACTGGAGACTTATATGCCCTGGAGCTGCTGCTCAGGGCATGGCAAGATACCCTAGGGCCTATGAAATGCCACTTAAAAACTATTAGGTACTGGAATTGACTCCCTAGTGGCTTTTTTATATGTGATTACTATTACAACTTTTTTTTTTTTTTTTTTTTTTTTTCCCTGTCTGCTCATCAGACTGGAGTCTGTATTCCAAAAAAACCTTTCAGGTTTTCAACTCCAGTTGAATCCCAATCTTCCCATGAAGTTCATTACTTTCAGCAGGAAGTTAAGAGTGCAAATGCTTCTGGATTGCAGCCTGTCTAAATCCAGCACTTAAATAAGATTACTTTTGTTTTGAAAGATGTTTCTTTCCTTCTCTTTTTATTATATTTCCTTTAGGTAAAGGACTCAAAGAGCATAGCTCTGACTCTGAAATAACATGAGATACATTTCTTATTTTTGTATTGTCAGAAATACCCCCTGAGAATTATCCGGAGCATATCAGAGGAAAATAGGAGAATTGTATAGGAAAGAGAAAACATATTTTGATACCAATACATAGTTAGTTTTTGTCTTTTTTTTTTCTTCCACATTGCTGCTTCCCCTACTTTATTTTTTTGTTACTTTTATTTTTCTCTTATTCCTCATATTTTTTTCTTTTGTTGATCTTGAAATGAATGCGTAATCTAGATGTTGGTTAATTGAAACTATTTTCCACAACCTATTTTGTAAGGTCATTCCACATATAAATCTGGTAGCAGTTGAATTTCTGTTGCAGTATTGGAGGTTATCTTTAATAAAATATGAATTAGAAGTCTGATACATCTGGAGGAAATGTCACCTTCTACCTGTGCTGAAGGTGGACAAAGAAAAATTACAGTAAATTAAAGCAAGTTGTCCTGGGGCATGAGTTAGGATTCAGAAGTAGGATTTGATTTTGTGAAAGTTGCATATCTTAAGTATTAATGATTTGGAGATATTAAAAAAAATAGTTAGGAGGTATTCATAAGAAGATGAGTGTCTAAGTAAAAATGAGGTTGGCACTAAATTTATTTTGCAGTTTTAAGAATAATCTATAATAAAAAGGTATCCATGAAATAATCCACGCAGGGGTGAACCACCAAGATAATCTAGTACCCACATTGTACAATCTTCTGAAAACACACACTTCATAAGAAACAGTATTTCTTATGCCACATTTTAAAATTGAAGAGTATAAAAGAATCAAAGATATGAGTGTTTAGCCCCTCAAAAGAAAAAATTTAATTAGTTAGTTCTGTCAGTCTCACAAACACAGAACTATCACCAAAATCTTTGGGTGTTCTCAGCACCAATTGTTCTGTATGTTGACTTTGCAAGAAGTAGGTGTTCAGATTGATGTTTTAAGATGTTATTTCAGTGACATGTATTTATAACTGAGAAATGTATGGTGGGTTTCAGAGACAGTATTCCAAACTTTTGTCAAGCAAGGAATACAGGTTGTCATAACAAATAGCTGGGAGCAAGTACATGTCTTATTCCAAACAATTGTTTAAGAAAAAACAGCTTTTGACTACTTAAATTAAAAAAGCTTTTGCTGCACAGGATTGACTGTCATACATCTCTTTTCATCACTGTTCCTTATTTCTTTGTGATTACTGCAGAATACTTAGATTTTATTTCATTGCAGTGCAGTTGAAAAATTTATTATATAGTGACTTGAATGCATATTTCTGTTGGTTTGTAAGGTCATGCAATGGTAACCTTTGTACTGGTTTTGTACGTGTACTGGTACATTGTACATTTGATCAGTATATTAACTGATGAAAAGATTTCTATCTGGTTGTATAAAGCCACATCAAGTTCTTGAACTGTATGCCTTAAGTTTTACATAGAAATGTAAGTAGGACACATTAGTGATCCTGACTGTACACACAAAGGATCTTTATTTTTGTGCATATCATGGATCACTGGGTTCTCTGTTTTGCTGACTCAGATCTAATACAACAATTAGCAGTAAGTTGTAGTGCTGTGTAGTAATTATAACCTGGGATTTCGCTGCTGAAATTGCATCTAGATGGCTGTTGTGGTTTAACCCTGGCCAGCAGCTAAGCACCATGCAGCCACTTGCTCAGTCCTCCCCTGTCCCAGTGGGATAGGAAGGAGAACTGAAAAAAAGAACAAAACTTCTTGAGTTAGGAACAGTTAAATTTAAAAAAAAAAATAAAAATATACTAACAGTAATGAAAAGGAATATAATAAAAGAGAAAGAAAATAAAACCCAAGAAAAGACAAGTGTTGCACAATGCAGTTGCTCGCCATCTGCAGTTCAATGCCTGAGCAGTGATGTGCCCCCCTGACCTCTCCCCCTAGTTTATGTACTGAGCATGACATTCTGTGGTACAGAATATCCCTTTAGATAGTTCAGGTCACCTGTCCTGGCCAAGCTCCCTCCCAGCTTCCTGTGCACCTGCTTACTGGCTGAGCGTGGGAAACTGAAACATCCTTAATTTAAGACAAGCACTACTTTGCAACAGCTAAACCATTAGCGTGTTACCAACATGATTCTCACACTAAATCCAAAACACAGCACTATACCAGGAACTAGGAAGAAAATAAACTCTATTACAGCTGAAACCAGGACAATAACTTTTCTGCATTCCTAGTGATAGGAAGGATCATTAGCTTTTTCTGCTTACAAGGGAGTTTTTAGTAAGGATTATAATTTATATAAATGCTATATTAAAGATGTATACTTTAGGTTCCAGGAGGAATACACAAATGAAAAAGTCTGTGTAAATTAAAAGCAAAATAGAAAGCTGTGAACATTTGACTGTAATGTTAAGGATTTAGGGAAAATAAAAAGATACAATTTTAAAATAAAGCTGATTATTATAAGAATATTAATTTCTTTGTGTTTTCAAGTTTGACAGTCCAAGAAATATAGGACTTTCAGTATCCAGCTTCTCCAGTAGAGATGTTATTTATGAAGACTCAAAGGATATGGCAGTAATCTGTAAAACATATAGAAGCCATGGGGAAAAAGAACTCAAATCCATGGAAAGTGTTATTATAGAATACATGACAAGCTACAATGCTAATGATGTAATTAATGATCTTAGTTTTCCTTATCAGCTTTGTACAACCTCTCATTTCTATCAATTGGTGGGACAGGATGACTAGACTTCTGAAATGAAGTCTTTTACTTGGCAGATTACTATCTAGTCATCGGAAGCCCAGATCCATTGCAGTGTTGTTACCTGGAGGAGCTGTGTTATCCGAGATGTTATAAGAGTGTAAACAATGAAAAAATGTAAAAAATAATGATGTTTTGCTAGTTAAATATATATTTCACTTATTTTATAGAAACTTTAATGAAAGACCTTGATGTAATAACAATTCCTAGTAAAGATGTTGTGATGGTACACGAACCAAAACAAAAGGTGGATTTAACAAGGTACCTAGAAAACCAAACTTTTCGTTTTGATTATGCCTTTGATGACACGGCTCCTAATGAAATGGTTTACAGGTATGTGTATATGCTTTATTTTTTTGTGAATCTTTTCTCTCATGTATCTCCTGTGTGAATACATGTGGGCTCACTTTGGTCATAGACTGTTATTCTCTCTGTTACCAGATATGTATATGGCTACCTCAACCTTTTTTTTGCCTGTTTACTTTTGTTTTAACATCCTGAATTCTTCATCCACCCTTGACCTTAGTCTTCCTCTAAGCCCTGCTGCTTTCCAGACTTTAGTGTTTATTGCCTGCTTCCTCAGCTACTGAATATTTGAACAACTTCATGAGCTCTCCGTTTGCCTCAGGGTTATTGTCTCATTAATTGTTGTATGTGCAGCACTTGAGGAACCTGAATCATGGCTTCTGGTCTTCAGGAAACTTAGAAGAAAAGGACAGCCTAACCCCAAGAGAGCTTGCAGTTTGAATATAATATAATTAAGAGATGGAAACAAAGCAGGAGAGGGTGGGGAAATAGTACAAAGAAAGCAAGAGAGGTTATTTTGCTGTATTGTTGAGATAACTGAGCTTGCTTGGCTGCTGGAAGCAATCTGTCAGGAGTAACATGAAGGTGCATGGAGCTAAGTTACCTTGCTCAAAATGCTGAATCTTTCTGATTTAAAACCAACAGCAACAATGACACACATCTGTTTTCAGCCCCAAGGTATTTCAATCTCCATTTTCTCCTTTATACTTCTGCTTCACTTCCACAGCTGGCACAGAATAATTCACACAGCACTTTTAAAAATGCATTTAGAAGTAGCTCTTTACCTTGTATAAGTCAATAAATGGAGTAGATACAGTGTCAAGCAAGGTTAGACACCATGACAGGTCATAATCTTGGTACACGGTCTAAATACTGTGAAGCTTTTTTCAGGGAATATTGGTATTAGATAATAATTTAATGAAGATAATTTTCCATATGCTTGTAAAGTGCTTCCTGTAGCCTTAAGGAGTAGTGACAGAGAAATACCTGAATTCTTGTTTTTAATACAACTAGGAAGCACAAGCTAGGATCGTGTCCTGATAGATGTTGGATACCAACATCCTGTTGGTGGATAACAGAAAATTCATAGTAAAATAATTACTAAAAGGCCTTGAAAATTAAAATTTCTGTCTTACGCTTGATATAATTTGGAGGAGAAGGGTGACAAAAGGAAAATATATAGGCTGTTGTTTTATGCACACAAAAGACTTCTAAACAGCAAAGCTGTGCTCTTGAAGATTTCTGTCTCTAAAGATTGTCTACTGGTAGCATCTTGTCTTTCTTGATACTGAAGAGCTTCAGGAGAGCAACCTAGCTGGTAAAGTGTGCCTCTTGCAATTGTTCTCCTCCTGCTTAACAATCAGTTCTTCTAATCTCCCTCTTTCTTGTTACTGAGCTTTATGAGCATAGTGTTTAAATGTGAGGGATATTTTTGGCATACAGTCTTGTATTTTTGTATTGAGTTTTCTGCAAACAATTTTTATTAGTTACATAATACATTAATGATAATACAGAAAAATCTTGAAACGTGATTGTACTTACTGACATGGTAAATCTGTAGTCCGTGTAGCAGTACAGACTTCCTCCCTTATATGTCATAATACTGATGATTACTTGAAGGGCAATCTGCTTCAAGGCCAACTGCAATAACAGAAGTAAGAGCAAGATGGCTATTTTCATCTGCTCTCACCAGAACTTCAGGGTCACAGTGAGAGGAAAAAAAAGTGTGGCAAGTGACTCCAGTTTTCTCTTACTACGCAAAATGATTCAATGTATTTCTATACTGAAACATGTTGTTCAGTTTGAGGGAGAAAAGTACATCATAGTTGTCATTATTATTGTTATTACTACTGCTATTATTAATACTATTATTATGGTTAAGCTGTATTTTAAGTATTTTTTAATCTGTGAGTCACAACATTGAGTGGCAAGTTTTTGTTAATATTTAAAAGCATGCACTGGTTTGAATGGGTGTGCCTTTTGAGTTTTAAAGGAGAATCAGAGTTTACATTTCTGAAAGATCAAGATTGTAAATAAAAGTTCTAGTAAAAGTAAAGTTGGACTGTTCTGGCGTGGTACCATTTGGAGTTGTATAATGCTTTATAAAAACTTTTCTAAATATGTTTGTATTTTGCCTTACTTTAAAATAGGTATATTAAATCCCTTTTTTATAAATCAAAATAAGACATTTCAAACTCCATTAAACAGAGATAATGCAGAGTGCTCCTTAGGTGGATGGACTTTATGAAATTTTGTATTTTATATATAAAAAGAACAAATCTCAAAATATGGGAATATCCTCTTGAAGACAAGGGAGGTTTATGTTTAGAAACAGCAAAAAAGAAAGACTAAGTCTCATCAGGAATCGTCTGTTATATTTTTGATGAAAATTCATGATTCAGTTAAACTTAGATTTTTTGCATAACCCTTGGTTGCTGAATGGCTTAGTCTTACCTGTAGTATTTTTGTAAGTGATCTTGTGTTTGTTCGAAAGTAGAATGAAAGTAAGCTGTAACACCTCCATGTTTCTGTGAACAATTGTTCCTGTTTCTGTCACTTAAAGGTACTTTATGTGTAAACACCTGGAAAAAGTTTTGAAAGAGATTTTTGCAGAGTCTCTTACCTCTATTGGTAACCCTTCATTAATTTACCCTTTGCTTTTGGAGGTTTTTAATGAAATAACGGTGACAAGCAGCTGAAGTAGGAACAATAACTATGTTTTTTAAAGTAAAAATTAATTCTCTAAAATAGAAAAATGATACTTTGGATAATATTTTTTTAACACATCAAGTAATACTTCACGATAACTAGATATTTCCATTCTGAAGAGCTTTTCCTGAGCCTTTTTTATGTATGTTCTCAAAATACTAATGTGCGGTGAGTGATGTTTTGGCCACTTGTCTTCTAAATTTAATCTTGGAAGCTGATTTGGGGAGGGGAAAAAAAAAAAAACAAACCCAAAAATATTGCAGAATTTTAGGATTGGCAAAACCTAAGTATTTATCTGCTCTGCCGCTCTACTTCTATGTCTTCTAATTCTGTGTTCTTTAGGGAGCTCCAAACTCCATGTAGTAAGCTGTGCTTTTTCCATTAAAACAAAGGAAATTTTTTTCTTAGGGTTTAAAGGACAATAATATTGCAAAATAAATGAAGGCAAGTTCACAGGTTTTATGTGATTGTTTGCATTGTTTTAATGCCTTAGCTTTAGCTGGTAGTCTCTTCAATTCAGCAATTAATGTAGACATGTCCTGTGGCCTCTCAAAATATGGGACTAGTTCTGTCACTTCTGGCCTTAAAATTTATAGCAACCTTGTGGTAGTGGCAACTTAAAGTAAATCAGTGTCTCAAGTACTGTTGGTTTTTGCTTTTAAGGTTTACAGCTCGACCATTAGTGGAGACCATATTTGAAAGGGGAATGGCCACTTGTTTTGCATATGGGCAAACAGGGAGTGGAAAAACCCATGTAAGTATTTCTTCTACATGTCAGCAATACACTACTTCTCATGTGTGATACACTTACATAAGTTTTAATAAGGAACAAATACAAATGTTACAGTTCTATGATTTTTATAGTGTATTTTTGACCTTGTTTTGTTTCTTTAAATTTAGACTATGGGTGGTGACTTTTCAGGAAAGAACCAGGATTGTTCTAAAGGAATATATGCACTTGCAGGTGAGATTTTATTGGTTTGTTGTCTTTTTGCAATCTAGTTGAGATCAATAAATTTTCTACTCCCTGCCATACAAGCATCAGGGTCTATATATTTTGCATTACAGTGGAGCTTTGGTAACATCAAAAGTAGTTCCTAGTTGTGTAGTCTTTGTACAGTAAAGTAAATGTGTATATATAGGTAACTTCAAAAAATGTAATAAATACAGCAGAAGGTTAATTAAGTTTATAATTTTGGGGTCTTTTGCATCTTTGGATGTAATGTGGCCGTTTAAACTGCAATGTTTTAGACTTGGTTGACTGACCCTATCTGTTATACATGCAAAATATGAGAGATGCTGTAAAATAGACTGTTATGCATTAATGAGTCTTCACTAAATGCAGATATGTAACGAGATTTCTTTTTATTATGGAAACGTATTCACAGCTCGGGATGTCTTTTTAATGCTAAAGAAACCAAACTATAAGAAGTTAGAACTTCAAGTATATGCAACATTTTTTGAGATATACAGTGGTAAGGTAAGTACCTGAAGGGTCAATTCCTTTCACAAACAAGATTTTGAGCTTGTTACCTAGAATAAATTTTTCCTCATTGTACAGAAAGCTTTATTTCAAATAATTCTTTACACTTACCTTCCAATCCTGTTTTTCCATGGAATGCATTGCATATTTTGAAACGGGATTTGAAACAAAACTGTCTTTTAAAGCTCCTCTTTAACTGTTATGTTTTCCCCCCTTCCTTAAGGTTTTTGACTTGTTGAACAGGAAGACAAAATTAAGAGTGTTAGAAGATGGTAAACAGCAAGTCCAGGTGGTGGGATTACAGGAACGGGAAGTCAAATGTGTTGAAGATGTTCTTAAGCTTATTGAAATAGGCAACAGCTGCAGGTACCTCCCACAGCTTACACCAGTTTTTCATTGTACATTAAAAAAACAGAACAAGATTTTTTGGGGGGTCTTTTCATAGTGATGGCTTTTTAATAAGCAGTGGTTTTATTGACAATGTTGGTTGCAAATAAGGAATCCACCTGTCTTTTAAATAAAGATGTTTAGAGTTTCTCTGTCTCCTAGAGAGAGAGAGAACTGATTTTTGTACAGGATGTGAACTGCATGCATTATGTAAGCAGTTTACTGATTTAAATTCACATCATTTGTAATCTGGAATACTGCCAGATTCTTCAGCTCTGAAAGGCCTTGATATGTAGTGACAGAGGTTAAGCATAATTTAAAAATTTTTTTTAAGAATCCAGCTTCATTGTTTTTAAAATTAGCCTTGTGCATAGACTGCTGCCTGATCAGATAAAAATGCCATCAGCATTTTACATGTAATCTTTCATAATCTGAAATCTTTGAAGATCTGATTATTCTTGCTTTTAGAAGGGAGGTAAAATTTTACCAATCTTCCATTTCTCCTTGAAGACATGGAAAAAGAGGTACATCCAATTATTAGGGTTGTATCTCTAGTGTTCACAAGAATGTTAGATATGCTGTCAACACATGAGAAAATACAGGACTCTGCCCTGAAAAAACTAATGTTCTGAGGGTAGTGTGTTTCACATATATGGTCCTTTGCCTGTTCATATGTGCTTCTCTTTTCTCCTTTTGTTTAAAGGACATCTGGCCAGACATCTGCAAATGCACACTCATCTCGAAGCCATGCAGTGTTTCAGATTATTCTCAGAAGGAAAGGGAAATTGCACGGTAAATTTTCTCTGATTGATTTGGCTGGCAATGAAAGAGGAGCAGATACTTCCAGCGCAGATAGGCAGACACGACTGGAAGGTGCGGAAATTAACAAGAGCCTTTTAGCACTCAAGGTAACTGAAATTTTTCCATTGTCTTTGAGGAGGTGGAAGCCTTCTACATACAATAGCAATGACTATTAAAATGAGTGTTTTTGCAGGCTTTGCTTGTCTACCTTGTCTCCTGATGTGACAGGTAAAATAAGGTATTGATTTTTCCTCTAAATGCCTGAAGGAATACTTGGTAACTACCAAGTAGAAACATTGCAGAAACATTGTGCTATCAACTTGCATGGATTTAAAAAAAAAAAAAAAACAAAAAACCACACAAAACCCACATCAACAAAAAGTCCTCAATGGTTGAATTTTTGAAGACTTTTCTGATATATCTGTAAAATGGGAGGACAGATGACTTACTTTAGTACTCAAGGTCTGAAATACTAACTGGAAACACTCTTATTGATCCCAGTATTTTTTTGTTTTCTAATAAAAAATGAAATTATGTTTATTTACTGCTTTTAATTCAGTAAAGCAACCCAACAGCAACATATACAGAAAGAGCTATGAGTAAAAAGTTGGAATCCGTTTTTAGCAAATTATCTGATACAGTCACTTTACAGTTTGTTGTTGTTTCGGTGAGGATAGAGGTAATTTTTCTTCTTAGCTAGAATAGTGCTGTGTTTTGGATTCAGTATGGGACTTGTTATGAGAAGACTGTTGAAAATGCATTGATGTTATCAAGGACTTTCCAACTTCCCATGTCCTGCGGGTGTGCAGGTGTACAAGAATCTGGGAGGGAACAGAGCCAGAGCACGAGACCCAAACTGACAAATGGAATAATCCATATCATACAACAATGTGCTCAGAGGAGAGTGGGCCAGGAAATTGGGGATGGAGGTCTCTTCTGGGATCTTCTCCAGAACTGTTAGCCAGGAATGGCCTGGGCATCAGTAGGTGTGTAGTAAGCAATTGCAATGTGCATTGCTTGTTTGTGTATTCTATTATTACTATTATTAACATTATTATTTTAATTTTACTTCAGTTATTATAGTTTTCATCTCAACCTATGAGTCTTCTTACCTTCACCCCTCCAATCCTCTCTGCCACCCCCTGGGGCAGGGAGGGTGAGCGAGCAGTTGAGTTGTGTTTGACTGCCAGCTGGGTTTAAACCATGACACAGATTTTCATACATTAAGCCAGGACACATCAGGAGAGCTAAGAAATATTACTTAAATATTCATATGCACTTTTTTTGATTGTTTTAAAACTCTTGGAAGGTGTTCAGCCTAAGTAGAAAAAGTAAGGTTTTGATCTCAACTGGGTAAACTGTAGTTTTGAATGTCTTAGAACTTATCTCTGTTGTTGGTTAGTTTTGCTTAGGTTTACTACTCTCAGCACCAGCACTGTGGGTTTATATAAAGAATCTGACCCCCAAAATCACTGTGCTTACTTTTTAATTCTCTGTATAAACTTGGGAGAATACTTCTATCTATAAGCAGATCTCACAAAACACCATAAAACTGTAATTTACAATGCATCATTACAGAATTGTATGTCATGTTGAAAAATTGCAAGCAACAGTTCCAAAACTGTGGCCTGTTTTGATTTAGCATCAAAGTAAATAATGCAGGCAACATTGTGTTGATATTATCGCTTGTTTCCAAATATAACTGAATAAAGCTGGTTTGTTCTTGGTTTGGGTTTTTTTTTCCCCATATGCTTGTTGATATTTGTACTGGCTAGTGCCTTCAGTGCAATACTCATATGACATACTCGTTCATTTTCATACAACTTGTCTTTTTAATTATAGTGAGAAGTTCTGCCTGCTGAACTAGCAGTTGTGATCTAAATTACATGGTGGCCTGGTTTCAGCTGGGATAGAGTTAATTTTCTTCCTAGTAGCTGGTGGTTTGGATTTAGAGTGAGAATCATGTTGGTAACACACTGATATTTTAGCTGTTGCTATGCAGAGTGTCCTAAGTTAGGAATGTTTCCGCTTTCCAAGCTTGGCCAGCAAACAGGTGCACAAGAAGCTGGGAGGGTGCAGGGCCAGGACAGGTGACCAGAACTACCCAAAGGGGTATTCCATACCACAGAACATCATGTTCAGTATAGAAACTTGGGGGAGTGGACTGGGGGAGGTGGATCACTGCTCGAGCATTGGTCAGCAAGTGATGAGAACTTGCATTGTGCACCATTTGGGGGTTTTTGGGTTTTATATTCTCTCTCTCATTCTTATTATATTCCTTTCATTGCAATTATTATTATTAATAGTAATAAAAATACCATAGTGTTATTATTGTAATTTATTTCATTTTAATTATTGAGAGGGACCTGGACAGGCTGGAGAGTGGGCCCATTCAAACCTCATAAAGTTCAACAAGGCCAAGTGCAAGGTCCTGCACATGGGTCAGAGCAATCCCAAGCATAAATACAGGCTGGGGGATGCATGGATTGAGAGCAGCCCTGTGGAGAAGGACTCGGGAGCAGTAGTGGATAGAAAACTGACTATGAGCCAGCAATGTGTGCTTGCAGCCCAGGAAACCAACTGTATCCTGGGCTGCATCAAGGGAAGTGTGGCCAGCAGGTTGAGGGAGGAGATTCTCTTCCTCTACTCCTCTTTTGTGATACCCCACCTGCAGTGTTGTGTCCAGCTCTGGGGACCTGCTCCAATGAGTCCAGAGGAGGACATGAAGATGATCAGGGGGCTGGAGCACCTCCTGTATGAGGACAGGCTGAGAGATTTGTTCAGCCTGGAGAAGGCTCCAGGGCAACTTTAGAGTGTCCTTCGAGTACTTGAAGGGGGCTACAGGAAAGATGGGGAGGGACTCTTTATCAGGGAGTTTAGGGATAGGACAAGGAGTAATGGTTTTAAACTGAAAGAGGGCAGATTCAGATATAGATAGATAAAGATTCTTTACTGTGAGTGTGGTGAGACACTGACACAGGTTGCCCAGAGAAGCTGTGGCTGCCCCCTCCCTGGCAGTGTCCAAGGCCAGGCTGGACGGGGCTTTGAGCAACCTGGGCTAGTGGAAGGTGTCCCTGCCCATGGCAGGGGGTTGGAACTAGATGGTCTTTAAGGTCCCTTTAAATTTGAGCCATTCTATGTTTCTATGATTAAACTGTTCTTATCTCAACCCAGAGATTTTACTTTTTTCCAGTTCTCCCCATTCTACTGGGCAGGGGTAGGAGTGAGAGAGCAGCTGTGTGGTGCTTAGCTGCTGGTTGGGATTAAGCCACACAGTGGTGAAGATGAAATAAAAATAAGTGTAGGTCTTGCAGAGGTGCAAACAGCAGTACAAGAAGATACAAGTTTCTCAATGATATATTAGTTTACCATTTTTCCTTTATGCCCAAAAATATTATGCAGCTTTTTCCATTTGTATTCAAGACCCTTGAAATTATTGTCAAGTTCAAATCAAACTCATGTTTAGAGGACTGGTCGTTGGTGATAATCCAAGATTTGCTGATTGCATCTGTATATCAGTTCTGTCTTAACCCATTCAGATTTTTGGTACAGGAAGTAATTTCTGTAATGTCTCTACATGGAAGTGGTGTTGTCATTTCATTACCTTGTTTTCTGAGCTGTGATGAAAAGCAAAAGTAGTTAAAAACTCCATTAATTTAGAACCTGGCAGTGTCCTCCTATTTTTACTTAACGAGATAATCCAATTCTAATTTTTCAGGAGTAAGCAAACTAAGAATCATTATAGTAACTTAAAATATCTTAATTCAACTTGTTGGTTGCCATATCAGTAATTCAACACACACATTTGTTACTGGTTTTAGTTTCTAGTGTCACTTGCTGAAAAACCTGTTGTCCCTGTCTAATCTGCTTTTCTCCTTATGTAAGTATAGTATTAATGTACAAATTAAAAAAATTCAAGGAATGCACTGCCTTGCTTACCTGTAAGTATTGAGTCCTTTTTAGCATTTGCATGTGAAATTCACATTCAACAAGCTTCAGTCTTTCTGTTTATATGAGCTATGTCCATTCTATAAAATTCACCTGGTAAGTTTTTTAAATAACCACCCTAGTTAAGGCCAACTTGGCCTTATGTTTGTTCTGTGTTATGGCAGTCTTATGCTGAACTCAGTTCTAGCTCTGTTTTATAGTGTTTCACAGTTGCAGTGCTTTCTTGGATTATCATCCCACATTTTGTATCCTGGCTTTTGGAAGAAGCTGTTTCTAGGAAATTTCAAAAGACCACAAGGATATGGCTGCAGCTGTAGGATTAGCTGAAATACTGTAGAACCATTTATGTAACAAAAAAGCCATTCTGTCTGTTAGTGGTGCTAAAAGCAAAGCTCTAATGTGAAAAGCTTTTGAATTATGGTTGTTTGAAGAATTTCTGTGTGTAGATGTGTTAGAACTGTACCCAAGGAAGCCATGAATCTGAAGAGGTGCATGTACACAAAGTATTAAGGCAAATCCAGAAACTGGAATTAATGATCAAAATATGATGACAGTGACAACACCACAGAAATTTAAACTTCCTTTGTGTAAGAAGTTATTTAAGCTGAGGTTAGAGCTCTGAGTAGGCAGAAGTGATGTTCAGATTAGCATGATCTTGGTTTGCACTGTTGTGCTCAGTTGCTGCTGAAACTTCTGTAGTAATTTCATAATATTTACATCTGTACAGCATTTCTCACTGGAACTCTCCAACCAATTGCAAATATTAGTTAGCCCCATACCTTTGTGAGTGAAAGAGGAGACCTTATCCCTGTTTCTCCACATGAAGAATATTTTAAAACAGGGAATGACTTACATTTTCTAGTGTCTTCCAATACTGAGTACATCAATAGAGAGCTATGCTTCCTAGGTTTGTGACCTCCACGTAGAAGCTTTCAGAAAGTTTGTTTTCGTCTGAGCTGTTAAGAATGTCAGTGGTAGATCCAGAATCAAAGCTACTGCTTTTAATTGATAGAGTTAACGTATGTCCCTGTCCCCACTGCTTCTGCTGGTGGAGCTTGTAGATCATTCAGGCTTTTGCAGCTGATAATCAGAAATAATTGCTAGTCTGGACATTTAACATCAACACTGATTTTTTGTTTGTTTTGTTTTGTTGTTGTTATTGGATACAACAGAGGTAAACATTTTGGATGATATTCAGAAGGTTTTTAGGCTCCCAAATCCTTTTTAAGTTCTTGCCTCTCAACTGAATTTAACTTCTCAAATCCAGACTTTAATGGTAAATTTTAATATTTTAGGGGACAGCAGCATAACTAAGGCATTGATTTTCTGGTTGTGAATTGCATTTATATTATATTTATTCAACCCATGTTAAAGAAAAATGCAGAAACCTGTTTGTTCTTTCAGGAGTGCATTAGAGCCTTAGGCCGAAATAAACCTCATACACCCTTCAGAGCAAGTAAACTTACTCAGGTGCTAAGAGATTCATTCATAGGAGAAAACTCCCGTACCTGTATGGTAAGTTGATTTGGTTAACTCTTGTAACAATTGCAAGAAGAAAAGACACTGGGAATTTAGGCTTTAATGCTTAAAACTAGTCACTTGCTACTGGGAATGTGTTGGACTTAAGTTTATCCACTACCTGACACTGTATGTGGAGTGAGAGTTTCAGCCAAGATATTCCAGTTAACTTGCTCCCATTTCAGTTTTTACTGGCCTTTCTTATTCTAGTTTTCTAGCTAAGCACTTAACTAGAAACACTCTAGCTTGAGAAGTTTGTTTGTTTGTTTTTTAATAATGTCTTAATTATATGAGAGTATTGTTTGTTGACTCAGAGTTTTGGAAACGGTGGTGTAGACTGGAAGTACAGTGATGAGTTACAATCTCAAAATCACAAAGACAAATTTAAAGTTGGTATCAAAGGCATCAGAATATTCTCTATGCTGTTGAGGAGGGAAGTAATTGGCATAGATAAGATGAATAGTTGTACAAATATGCATTTGCATCAGTCTGAAAAACAGAACTCTTCTGTCAAATGATGAAAAAGACAGATAAAAGCACTGACGTCCAGTCATTTTATTTGTGCATCATTAACATTGTATAGAAATGCAAACTCTCTGCAGTAGACACTGATTACTAGGCTTGTTGGTTACTTTTCACAAACTCCTTGGAATTATTTATTTTAGAGGCCAGAGAAGTCTGCAGACCACAGCATGAAAACCATGGTGTTAGGACAGCCTAGCCTTCCCTTTAGTTGTTAGGTATGGTTCTCATTTGAAAATGGTGGTGAAATATATTTTTATTTATATTTTTATTTTCTTTAGCTTTCTGATGAAGAGACAGGGTTGTTTTCTTTCCCACTGAGACATACCTGATCTAGTTGAAGATGTTCCTGCTCGCTGCAGGGGTGTTGGAGCAGGTGACCTTTAAAGGTCCCTTCCAACCCCAACTATTCTGTGATTCTGTATCTTCATAAATCTTATGCAGGATCAAAAACCTAAAGCGTACATCTCTAGCTAGTGTATTCACACTGCTGAAGGAGGTTTGAAAAGTTAACCTCTTGGAAATTACTCTCTGCACATAGAATATTGTGAATATTTCATGAAGTTCTCACCATTGCCTTACCTCCTTAAAGTGCTAACAAGCTGTCTTTGTTTTGGTGAAGCTTTTTTATTTAATTATTACTCTTCTCATAGAGGTGTAACATTTTTTACCATTTAAATGTGTGAGAATGCCATAATAAGTTAGTTATCAAGTATTGCTTACAGATAACTTACAATTGAGAAAAAAAAATCTTTACTTAGGAAAATAGTTAAACATATGCTTATCCTTAATATTATTAAGTAGTTTTGGACTGTGACCAAAATAGATCTCTCAAATCAGTATACAGTGTGCTTGAACAGAGAACAGCCTACAAAGATAGATAGATACATACATACATACATACATAAAAATCAGGTGATTGTTTGCAGGATATATTAGATTTACTTTCCACTGAGTTGCATATTTCCCTTTTCAAAGAGTCTTTATTTTCTATAGAGTTTTGCATTTACCAAGACAGTGAGATGGGGGAAACTGACTGAATTTCTATGAATTCTTTGTGTTCCAGGTGTGGTTAAAAAAATTAAATTGAAGCTTGCACTTGACATCTGTTTCCTTGAGATGTCATTGTATAAGGACAGCTGTACATAGTAGGCAGTTTTTGTGGAAGATCTCAAATGAAGCTGAAAATGAGATGAAAAAAAATTAAATTCATCTACCCTTTCATCTGTACAAAGTGATTTATTAATGTGTGGCTTGTATTTTTTTCCAGATCGCTACAATTTCTCCAGGGATGGCATCATGTGAAAACACTCTAAATACACTGAGATACGCAAATAGGTATGGAAAATGTTATTGCTTATAGCCATGCCAGCTGTTGATCACTGACATTTGCCAGTGTTGTTATGTATTGAGCTACTGGAATAATTTTATCATACTTGCATTTCTCAGTAAGATTAAAACCAAATTACTGATCCAGGCTCATATTTAATGTAAATTTTTTTACAACTGTTATAATAGAATCAATAGAAACTACATTTAAGCCATTATCCAGAGATGGATAATATGGATTGTGAGGAACGTGGGAGATGCCACATAGTTTTGCCCCTGCTCTGCAGGCACCATCTCTTGCATTTGGGGTAGTCAGTATTTGTGGTCATTCTCTGGGGTGTTAGCTGTAATACCTTTTTTTTTTTCCCCATCCCTTGGTGCAATTTCATGCAATTGCCAGTCTGCTTCATACATTTATATGAATTTTTTTTACTTCCCAACTTCAGGCAAATATCTGAGATCCCTAACTAAAGAGTCAGTTAATCCAACAGTGACTTTATGATCACTATAGAGAAATTAGCACCTCCAGAGGTTGATGCAGCACCTCTGTACTGCTCTCTGAAAGTGTTTGTCTCTCTTCAGTAAGTGTGAAAGGAGCCTTCTCCTTCTGCAGTTCTCCTTCGTTTAATGTCTTTGGAGACAGGATCATTGGGTCCTGCCTGTCCCTGCAGTCAGACCTGTGACTCAGAGAACCCTCCGTGCTTTGCTGCAGAGAACAAAGGAGGCAGACACGCCTCTGGGCCATCAGAAACCTTAGTTTTGCCAGAAGAGGCTACCATCTAGTGGTCTGCTTGCCCCAGTGAAAGATAGGGCAAAACTATGTCTGCTCCTGCTTGGCTGGGCACCCCAGCCAGTCACTAAGTGGGCACAGAAGACTGCAAGGAAGGCTTACAGCTCACTCCTCTTGATATCCAAATGTCTCTGTGTGGGGATCAAGGGAACTAGTAGCATATCTGCTGTCTTGGACCAGTCTGTGTGATTTCCTTCCTGGCAAGGAGGAGACATCTACTCCCCTGCTTACAGTAGCATAACAAATGATCTTGCACATTCATCAAGACTCATTATGTCTTTTGCCTCTTACAGACAATATCCATTGCTGAAGTTACTCCAGAAAAAGAGACTATGAAACTAAACACCTATTTCTAGTATACTAAATAGTTGCACTGAAACTGTTTCTTCCCCTTGGCGTTAAATTTGTATGTTGTTGATGGAATAAATGCCTGTCACTGTAAAGATGCTTTGTGTGTTTTCTGTAGTATTTTAGTTTCTTCTAGCAATAGATGATTTTCATAGTACAATTAGTTTTTAGGTGCTGGACACCATTTATGCAGTGTAGGACAGGGCAGAACAGAATTTTAACATTTTGTAGCTGTAGTGGTTTGATATTTTAAAATAAGACATTTAGTGGAATTTTGAATGTAGACCAAATTGAAATCTGGAATTACTTTTCTGAAAACACTGCTATTACAGACCCCTGCACATTAGAAGCACTGGTTGTATTCAGTCTTGTTAGCGATCTGTAACTGTTTGCAGAAGGTTTAAATATGTTAACACACTTGTGTTTTAATATAAAAATAATTTTAAACTGTTAAAGTAGTACACTAAACAAAGAGTTGTCATTTTAACTGTGTTTATGAAAACATTTTCTTTTAATTTGCTGCTGTATTTTGCTGCTGCAGAGTAAAGGAATTTGGAATTAGTCCTTCGGACATTCCCTTCTCACAGGGTAGTGGCAGTCGCTCAGATCTCTCTCCTTCCTATGAGTATGACGACTTTTCTCCTTCAATCACCAGGTCTACTTCATTCTATACATGGAATCTTTATTTTTAAGTTTTCTTTCTGGCTATGTAATTTTACAGACCAACCTTTCATTAGTCCCCTTGTCTTGAGTCACACATAGCTTGTTTTTATTTTGTTGGCAGGTGATGGTTCTGCATGATCTGCAATCATCTTCCCAGTATTCTGTTTACCCTCCTTAAATACCCACACTCTGTATCCAGGCTTGCTAAGTTTCCTTCATATATTTTATTTTAAAATGGTGATGTCACCTTTATACATTTAGTGGACCAGATCTGAAAAGTTGTGTTTAGGGTAATTTTAATATCTCTAATTAAAAAAGAAACCGTTTTCATCACTCTGAAGATGAATGAAAAACAGTTTCCATTGTAGTAAATAAGTGTTACTTTTTCCTTTAAAAAAATTAAGAATATGTTCCAAAACTTGCTATACTTGCAGACTTGGATGTGTCTGTTTCATAAACTTGCTTTTGAATGGGCTTTTTTTTTGACAGAATCATTATCAATCTTTTAAACTATTTGAATGCTGCAAGAGTCTAACATTTTAATATTTTCACTTTTAAAATTATCTTAATTAAAGGATCTATTAATTATCTGAGATACTTGTTTGCAAATTATTATTTTCTACAGAGTGGAGAATTTGCTTATAGCACCTAATGGGGTACCGATTGGCTAACTTCTTTAAAGCACAGTTGAGTGTACAGAAAAAGAAAGATGGTCACATTTAGGGTGCAGAGTGAACTTTTCTCTCTAATACTACTTATTGTTAAGGATATTGAGTGTTTGGAGATTTTTGCCCCCATAACTGTTAATTAGTAAGATTTCAATCAGAAAATGCCTCTTGCCAGAAGATGGACTGAGATCCACCTGCTAGTAGTTGAAATTCAATGGTCCATGCTTTTTAGGAGTTGGACTAACATCTTTTTGCCACTGAAAGTACATTAAATTTTTGAAGCTGACATTATCATCTTTATTAAATGAATTAATTGCATATAAATTAATGAAGATGGGTTTTTTTGGTTGTGACTCTTTTGCACAGGAGTTTACTAATTTACAAATGACTTTTTCTGCTTGTAGGGTGAAGGAACTGACGGTCGATCCTAGTGCTGCAGGAGATATCCGTCCCACTGTACACCATGCTTCCAATCAGATAGACGACCTGGAAACACAGTGGGGCGTGGGGAGCTCTCCTCAGAGAGATGATCTCAAACTGCTTTGTGAACAAAATGTGAGTGTTTTACAACGTTACATGGAAAAAGTTGATGATAAATACAGTGGCAGAACAAATCCAGAGTAATGTGTATTTATAGCCTATTAGCAAGATCATTAAGTAAACACAGCATGCCTCTTCACTTTTTCACTTTATGGTATTTTGTCCGTTTCCATTAAAAAAAACAAACAAACAACTAAAAACATTTCTTGAAGGGTTGAGAGGAGAATGTTTTTCTTGTCTTTATCTCCCTCACTGATTAGGGCTTTTAATATCTAGGCAGGGTCTGCTCTAAGCTCTGACATTCTTTAGTGTACATTTTTTTCCAGTATGCCTTTATATATATTTAGGCAGTTAGAAGTATCCTGGGATTCTCATCTGTTTTACTTAACACTCGTGGTTTTGAGCATTATTTTACTGCATGCAACACCTATTTCAAGGGAGTTGGCCTTTCTTTGCATTTAGATATATGACTACCCATCATTCCTCTTCCCAGCATCCTGATTTTCATGAGGTGGAATCCCAGTTCAGGAGAGCGCCACATCATGTTCCCAGCATGTCTCCCTGGGCTGGAGTGGGGAGCTGAGAGATATCTTCTAAAGGGCATTTTCCCCTCATTGCTTATTTTTAGCTATAGTCCTGGTTCCTCAAATTTACAACAGGGATTAAAACTGGATTTGTGAAAATGCTGATGAAAGACAGAAGAGAGGAATCCTTACTATCCTAACTTCTTTTTTGCAAGACTCTTTGTCTCCTTAGACACCTCTTCATGGTGGCTGCTGTATTTTTCATCTGAGTGACTCCAGTACTATTTCATAAGAACATGCTAGTGATTCCTAGAGCTTCCCACTGGACAGTTCTTCCAATCAGATATTCTTTTATATAATTTTTCTAATTGTTCATATAAAATTAAATTAAGCTTTACAGTATGTTTTTAAGAAGATTTCAAAGGCATTGTATAAGGAACTATACTGTCTTGCTAAATCATTAATTACAGCCTAACTAGTGCTTTTGATTGTAACTCTTCATTTCTAAAGAAGCCCTTTTTGCCCCAGTTTGTAAATCCATGCTGTGTGTTCTTCCAATGTATTAATTGCTATGTACATTTTAGATTTCTCACTTTACTTTTATTCCACTTTTTCCCAAAGGTTTAATTTCATTTTGATTTCATGAAATCTGTTGAATGTAACTGCTGTTGTCTTGTTTTGAAAATGATTGTCTGTCTGTTATGATACGCACAACAAAAAGCCCTGACAGAAAACCAGAGTTAGGCATTAAAACCTGCTGGAAATTAGCATTCTTCCCTTGTGACATCCTCTTCCCACTATTTTAACTTTTTTTTTTTTTTAATGTAGAATATTCCATTTTCCGGTATTCACTAGGATTAGTGGCTGGAAATTTTTAGTGAATATGAATTAAATTTAACTCTGAACTTTTTAAATTTATTGCCCTCTCCACTCATTTCTTGAGATTTTCTCGTTGGAAGTACTAAATTCTATTTTTGACAGGTTCTGCTTTATGCATATTTGTGTTCCTTGATGAGATGGATCACATTCAGTTTATTTTCTATAGCCACAGTTCTTTCTAGACTAACAAGTGTTAATTATTGTTTCTAGGAAGAGGAAGTTTCTCCGCAGTTGTTTACTTTCCATGAAGCTGTGTCACAAATGGTAGAAATGGAAGAGCAAGTAGTAGAAGGCCACAGGGCTGTCTTCCAGGTAAAAGATGGAGGTCTGGTTTGTTTTATCCCAATCTAGGAATTAAGGTTTTCCCACTGTAAGTGCATGTTGAAGAGGCAGGATATCATCTGGTCATTCTGCTGCTGTCGGGAGATTTCTAAATTGTTTTATTATGCGAAGCCTACTGTAGCAAACAAATAGGGACAGAGCCCATAATGATTAATCTTTGTCCCCATGATGAAAGAGAAGCATATTGTGATATCATCCCAGGAATTTAGTAAAATTTTCCTTCTCAACAAACATTACTAAATAGACTGTGTTCATTGTAAGAAGAGTAGTTGTTCTCTTTTTACTATTCTTACTGTATTTTCTGTTGTATTCCTTTTCCAGCATTAATGGTTTTTTTCCTAGTTGTAGGGAGTTTGTTCAGATGGGTCTTGAAATTTTCAATTTCACTGTCTAACCTATGTCAACATACCTATGCCAAAGCTGGCAATTAATAGTAATGTCTTTATCAGCACCATTTCTGTTTGGTCTCGTCCCTCTAAGGTACTGCAGTACTCCCTCCAAGTATCTCATTGGCATACCCTTTTGTGACGTCTGCCTCTGAGATACCAAGATCTAGAATAGACACACACATTTCTAACTGCCTGTTTACTTCCTTTTTACAGATACATAAAGGTTTTCAATAGCTATTAGTCAGGGTCTGTGAAAGCTATTAGTGTAATGCTGGTCAGTGCCATGGAGCCTTTTACATTCATGAAATAAATTGTAGTAATGAGTTACTAGTTTTCAGATGGAAATGTGAGTTGCTTCTGTTCATAACCTCCAGGGAGGCTGTCTGTTTGGCACATTTGCTGCAAGAGAACAGCAGAGCATTAAACCTTTAGGGAGTACACACATTTCCTCAATTTAGGTATCTTAGTGGAACACTGATGTGTGTTTGTAATACAGTAGGATGCTAAACTACACGTTTTACAACAGATGTATAGAGATTCAGTTCTTATGAAAAACATTAGCCCTGAAGTAAAACATGCAGAAGTGTAGTCATACGCCATAGCTGCGTCCTAATGCTTGCAACTTCTGGAGGGACAAGCTGCATTAGTTTAAGCTGTTACTGCCTCTGTGTGTCTGTCCTTCTGCTGGAGATTACTCTTCCACCCAGCAGTCACTGGAAGGAAATGTGGCTGAGTCTCAGCTCCCTTTGTTTGCAGCACAGCTTGTTAGTTCATGTTGTGGGTGGAGGTGGGCTGCACCAATACAAAGCCTACCAACTGTACCAGGCAGAAGTTGTCTTCTATCAGCTCTCTCCTGGAAGCTGCTAATACAAAACATCCTTTCCAAACAAAAATGTATGCAATAGATCAAGGGAATGAATCATGCTATAGAGGATTCGTCTTCCTTTGTGTCTTGATGTACAAGTTTATATTAGCTGAGATGAACCCTATCGCAGTGTGAGCTCCATCTGTCCTGACCAAATCCCCCGTACATGGGTTTGAACTATACTTTCAATATTACTTGGGCTACTGAGCACAGAGGGAAAGACTTACTTTTAGTACTTCAAGCCCAGCATGCCTAGAACTGTCAGCTGCTTTCTTTTTCTAAATCAAAGCATTTCCAATGGGATCAGTTCTCCTGATCACAGCTTTGCATGGTTCTGTCAGCTTTAAGCTTTGGTTGCATTCTTTTTTGCCGCAAGATTTTTTTTCCTCTTTTCTTTTTTGGTAATTGGAGTGCAAGCATGCCCAAGAGGCTGCTGTAACCAACCTTTACTCTTACCTATCTGAGGAGTTAGCTCATGCAATAGTGAGCTTAAAATAGATCTTCTTTTACACAGCTTCTCTCAAAACTGGTTTTCATTATGGACAGAATTATCTTGGCTCCTTGACTGTACTAAAGACGCTATGATTATAGTCAGTGGTAACCAGCCCATACTTAAATTGAAGCCTAACTTCAAAGTTTGATACTCACCTAAGGGGACATAACTATGAGATAAAGTTCTGTTCTCTGAGTTTTGTGGCTTTGCAACCACCTAATGTTCTGAACTTGAAGAGAACTGGGGTAGCTGGAGTTTACCTGTTGCTGGTATGACCACTGGAATTAAGAAACAATGTATACAACATACAATTTTGCCGACACAGGAATAAGGTTTAATCTTAGGATTGCAATGTTATATTGAGATGATGAGACAGTAGAAGTGTGGTCATCTTGAGAAAATGTCGGATTCAGCTCTTTGTCTTGAAACTTTGCTAATGTATTTATTTGGGGTTTTTAAACTTTTACCTAGGAAACTATTAGATGGCTGGAAGATGAGAAAGCTCTTATTGAGATGACAGAAGAAGTAGACTATGATGTGGATTCTTACGCTACCCAACTTGAAGCAATTCTAGAGCAAAAACTTGACATTCTGACAGAACTCAGAGGTAGATTGATTTTAATCACTTCTGTACGTATTATTAGCAGTGTGTTTTCATGTGTCATGGAGACTTGCAGTAATAATGAGGAAAAAAAAAGTGTGGTTATGTTCTTTCTTAAGAGTGGCATTGAGCTACAAGTAGCTTGATTGGTAGCTTACTTTTTTCTTCAGCAGCCTTTCTGTCTGAATTTTGTCAGCCTTTCTTTGTTGAAAAACAAACTACAGATCATTCTTAGTGACCAAATTTGACGACTCCTCTTCTAAAATCAGCTTGTCAGCTTGGTACCACATGGAGATGAATTTTTCATTTTAGTTTCTAGCACTATTCGGACTTCAGGAGACATGCTATACTGGTAAAAATTCAAGGGTGGAGTTGGGGGCTGAGGGGTGGGGTGTTTTCCATCTGTGTTGGAAGATTCTTAAGATAAAATCTTAGTTTTATTGTCTGTGTATCTGCTGTAAGTTAGAAGAATTCATGAAGTAAACCAGACGTGGCTTGCTTGCCTTGCACCAGTATACTTTAACAAAGAATTGAAGGTACATTCCTTTACTTTTTATGAATGATGGCTTCCTCTTCAGAATACAGTTTGAGACACCAGCAGTGAAAAAAGACATTTTACGTGAAACTTGGCTCTTTGAAAACTTACTAGATACTGCCTTTGAAACAAGCTACTGGAGGTAAAGGCTATTTAAGAGATGCTTGCATCTTTACAGGCAGCTTGACACATATATAGTTTTACAGGAGGAAGAACTGTTAAGTCAAAAATTCTTTCTCCCAGCATCTTCTGTGTTCTGCTCATGGCATGTAACGGTCACTGAATATTTCAGCTTTTATTCCAGTCACTCTGGGAGTGACATCTTCATGCTGCCATTTTGGTTTATTTCTTCCCATTCTTGGGCATACTACTGGGGAATGGAGAGGGACAGGAATAGAAAAATGAAAGGATGCCCACACTTCCTTTCTCAGGCTTCTCCCATTCTTGGTATAGTTATGATAAAACCAAATGAATGATGCATTTATCTATTTATGTTGAGTAACTAACAAAATTTAATCACAAATGCTTTTCACATTCATAGAGAAACAGGGGGGAGTAGAATTTACTCTACAGGTTTTAAAATGTACAGAAGTGACTGATTGTACACTCAATACAATTCTTAGAGGCATATAAAATTGTTTGGAAGGCAATGGAAAGGAAAAGGATATATGTGGTGTGTATCTGCCAATACTCTTTAAGTTAGAAGCAGAATTGAAGTGTGAACAGGTTACATGCTGGGAATGCAATTGCGCAGTTTCCAAACCTACCCTGCCTAGAGACAGGGGCAGCATCTGAGAAGGGACTAAGTTGCTAAGCAACTTGTTTGTATGGTGAGTATTGAATTTATGCTTATTTCTATCCTCTTGTGGTTTCTAGTGTCAGCTATTTTTGTTCATTGTGCATTAGGGCTGGGAAGTGGAGCATCAGGGCTTAGTTTCAAGATCTGTGTTGAGCACGGACGGACGTATCAGCACTCATTCTCTCTTTTTCATTAAAGATAAAGTGAAATCTTTCCGGGCAGCTCTACAAGAGGAGGAACAGGCCAGTAAACAGATCAACCCGAAAAGACCACGTGCCCTTTGAAATGGGCCTTTGCTGCTAAAAGAATCCACGAACCCATACTGCTGTAGCACACATTTGTTACAAAACCCAGTGGCCGTAAGAACTCAACTACTTGAAAGTGTAAAAATGTTAGAAATGTCTGTGGAAATGTCCTGTTTCTTATTCCTGAATGGCATTTTCAGTTTTGTGTGAAATGCTCCTATGTCTACAAAATGCTTCTAGACCAGACAGCACAACCATGCGGGTTTGGAAATAGTTGCCATGTTTTACATAATGAAGTAAAACTGTGGCCATTAAAAGGTCACAGTATATCCTTTTGTTCAGTTCTGTTCAGTTTTTATTACAAAGACCAGCTGTGCTGTTTTAAATTGTGTTTGCGTGCATGCACACCTCACTAGTGGTTGTACATAACTTCTCCTCTACCGACAGCTGTGCTTACCTCTTCCCATTCTGTGCCTTGATGAAGGCTACGTAACCCTAAACATCCTTTCTGAAGCACAGTGTTAATAAAACAACATTCCTTATTTGTCAAGATAAATTACTTTTAGTATGTGTACATTTTTAATGTGTTGAGACCTCATTTTTGGTGGCTAGTTTAATCTCACAAGGATGTGCCATATCATTGAGCAGGAACTGCAAGAGCTGTTAAGAGTGGACAAACAGCTGGACACTGCATCCTCCTTATCTAGATTTATTTGACTACCATAAGGAATGGTTATATAATTTTACCATTTTTCTCTGTAATTAAAAAGAAAAAAAAGAAAAAAAAAAAAGAAAAAAACAAAGAAAAAAACGAAAAAATACAAACTAGTTGATGTATAATAAAGGGTAATGTTGAAGTACTGAGGAGAATTGTATCTTAGGATAATGCAGATATACAGTATGTGGTATGGTGTGATAATGCTGTCAAAGTAAAGGTACGAACTGACCTCTGCATATGTATAGAATAACTGTAAAAGTTTGGGGATAAAACTAAATACTTAATGGCCTTTCATATACTGTTAAAATTTGGCTTTTGATGCATGACACACTTACATGTACATTAACAGTAGCTTGCAGGTAGTTTAAGTAGCTCTGTTGCTTTTAAAAAAAAGTAGCTAATACCTATTTTTCCCTTTGTACAATGCCAGCACCTGAGAAGTGGGTGAAATTGCATCATTTGAGGATTTTGCACAATATTTCTACCTAGCATTAATAGAAATCCCATAAATACCTGAATTTTCACAAATGGTGTCATGTGTATCAGCACTTTTTAGGTGGTGGCACTCAAGTTATTTTTGCAAGTTAATATCCAGAAAAGACTGACTTTTCATGTAAGAACTTGTTGTCAAATGAAGACTTGTAGACCTCTCTAGGAGTTCTCCCTGTTTCCAGGAGTTCCTATCAGAAGACTTTCCCTTGGAACTGTTCAAAAATTACTTTTAGAATACAAGCCTGTTTGTTTGTGCCAGGCCTGGAGGGAAATAAAGGGAAGGCAATGAAAAGAGAGTTAAATGAGCCCAGAATTCTTGTGGTGTTTAATGTTTGTTTCTCCCATAGGAAGGTAGGCTATGGGAAGCTGTTGTCGCATCATGGTTAAAAATCCTCCTGTGTGTAAACATGAAAACTGAAACAACAATGTAGATTTTACATAATGTGTTTAATAAATAAAGCTATTAAATGAATTACAGATGAGAAGTTGCATCTATGAAAGCTCTGTTGTGCTCTGGGAAGGGTTTCACTTTGTAAGCACACCAGCGTTACGCTTTTGAAAAGGTTTCTGTTTTCCGAATGAGTATTTACTTCTGTCATGTAGGTTCCCCAGAGCACTTGTCCTGACTTTAGTTTTGCAGCAGGTCTTTGTAAAGAAACATGACATCTTTCTGAGCCTTTGTTCCAGACTGTCATCCATCAGTTAAAAAGAAAAAATGAATGAAACAGAAGACAGCAGCATTTGTTAGCAGGTGGTAGTACAGGTTATTGTAGAATACCAGAGGATTTCTCTGAAGCTGCTCTAGAGAAATCTTTGTTTCTAAAAAGCCTCTGATGACTGAGACATCCTACCTGCAAAACAGTGGCCTCCCTACTCTTCCTACATAAAAGCCTAGAGCAACAACCAGGTTGTGGTTTACAGCGGGTGCCAAAGAGGACAGAGGCAGTAGTATTTCAGCAGCTTTTTACTAAGCCTTGTAAATGATGTGTCTGTCAGGTAGCAGATGCAAACTGGAATTGTCTACTGTGGGGAGACTGTTAAGAGAGTCTTTGTGGCAAAGCCCCCTGTAAAGGTCAGGTCTACAGAGAGTGAAGGAGTGAGAATCAAAATAAAACTGCTACAGCTGGTTACAGCACTGGAATTCCTGTAGCCCATTGTTGTGATGGACTGGAATAACTTGAACAGGACTCAAGACAAGCTTCTCCTGATTCCTGTCTGGTAAAACAAAAGCATTGAGGAAGTGTGACTGTGACACAGAACTCCAGCACCTGCTCCTTCTGTAATAGTCTGAGCATATCGCTGTGGCTACTTACCTCACTCATAAATTGGTTCTACATACAGTGAAACAGCACTGGAATTATTAAATTATAAAATAACTGAGCAACCCAGTTTCCCAAACAAGCTCTCAATGCCTGCAAATTCAAGTGCATATTTCTGTACATGCTTCTAAATCTATGACTTTTAGAAGACTTGATGCTGGATATATAGAAAATGAAGTTATAGAGGAGTTTTTTCTTTTTCTGCCATCATCTCCATTTACTGTGGTCTTACTGAAAGTAATATGCTATATATGGAAAAAATTACTTAGGGTAGTTAATAGAGAGTCATGCCTTCACCCTTGCATGATGCTACAGTTAGTTAATAGTTACCTGTTTTCCTGAATCAGAAGACAGACCAAAGTGGATTTTTCTTTTGACAGCTGCTATGCAGAGTTAATGCAAGCCTCCTTGGGAAAACTCTGCCTTGTCCTTAATAACAAACATACATAATCTAAACTATATTAAGACACTTCTGTCAGGACACAGGCATGCAGTGCTCTAAAACTCACTGAAAGCTTTGATCTATGCTCAGATTTGTTCTTGCCTTGAAGGGTGATGTTTTCTTGTAAAAACAGCTGCCTGAATTTACAGTTGACAGAAAAACCCCTTCTGTCTCTGCTTATGAGTGGCAGCCCTTTGGGAGTTTTCTGCTGGTTCCTACAGTGGTCTGATGACAGTAAATAGGGGTTAAAGGAAATTACACTGGTAGTTTCAGGTGCCTCAGTGGTTTTGTATGTTATACCAAGCCCTCAAGATAAGTGCTCTTGTTACTGAGAAACAGTTACTGGGATTTCTCCAAGAGCAGCAGATTATTAACAGACTTGGAATGTGGGTAGCTACCAGAGGACAAATGGAAGAGACAGACAATTCAAATCAAAAGCATTTAAATACTCTTTCATACAAACAAAAATCCCAGATAAATGGAATGACTACAACTTTTGTTGCCCAGACCAAATTTCTGGGTTGTACTGAATATATGTGTAAGAATATACTGAGGTGAAGTCCATGATCAGAGAACAATCATAGATTTCAATTATGACCGTATCAGTCCATGTTATTTGGTATATTTAAAAATACACTGAGATATGGAAGTCCAGCACTTCAGTTGTGAAAGAAGTTATCACTTAAAATACAGAGCAGCAGCTATCTGTGATAAAATTGCATATAAGGTTTCAGTAAGAACCAGAGTACGTATGCTGCATTCTGCTCATTGCTTTTGTGAGAACTTGTCCCATTGCAGCCACTCTGGCTTAGGTAAGACTTTGGTGACAAAATACAAAACACCTTTCATTCTTCTAGTGGAATCTATGAGAAATGGATGCCTTCTGAATTGAAGCCATGCAGCAGTCTGAAAAAGTGAAATATCTGTGTTACCATTTATACTTCAGCTTAAGGCATTTCTGAGACATGCTAGCTGGCAAAGAACACAGGAAAATAGCATGAAAGCAGCCACCGCTGTTCAACTGCCATAAAGAATTGTTACAGATCTTAAAGTAGAAGTTAGCAAATTTGCCATTTTAGAGGTGCAGGTGTATTTTCAGCACAGTTAGTTAATTGCATCCTACCAGGTTTACTGCATTTCTGTAAAGGGCAGTAACTCTATGAATTGTCACACTGAGAAACAGCTAGGAATTTTTACCTTAAACTGGGAGAGGATTCATGTTGTTCACTCAAATTAACTGACCAAGAGCAGAATATAGTAATTACTCCAATTTCCAAATCGTGCTATAGACTACAGTCTAATCCTCAAGACAAAGAAGGACTATGTAAATCTCCAGGGAAATTACAATTTGATTACTAAAGCCATTTTTAGAGGAGAGATAGAGGGGTCTAGTACACAAACAGCAGAAATGGGGATCTTTAGCTAGTTGTTTCTCAATACTGTAAGCAGCAGTTAAAATACAAAGTTTTAAGTGTTCATTCATGCTCAGGACTAGAAGCAAGGAGTGCCTGGTTTTGAGAGGAAAACAGTTAGTACTATTCCTGTGTAACCCAGTATTAATCTGTGCTGCACAGGGACAGATGCAGGTAGAATTTGAAAAAGCTTAAAAGGAAGATAAATAAAGAGGGAAAAAAAATACCTAATGAAATCATCTATATCCATTGAACGAGCTCGTTTTTCAGAGTAACCTGTATTTTTTAGGACTGTCTGTATTTTCTGTGCAATTTTGAAGTTTTCGGGTATTTCCTGTCAATAGAAAGTAAGATACAAATTAATTCTCTATTCATAGCATAGAGAAAGGTTCATTTAAATCATTTATTCTTTCACTGCTTTTAGAAGTTCTTGTTTGACATGAAGTTGTCTTTTTTCTTGCATGGATTATTGAATTCTTCTGTTATTGCATCTGAATCTTTGTACCTGAGCTCATTCACTGTAAATGAATCACAAGAGCATTGCTAAGAAGACATAAGTTTTCTTCCTAGATTGTCAGATTTACTAGTAAAAGTCCTTGGGACATGTACTGCCAATATAGTACTAACATACTCATCTTTCAGCTTTTTCACTGTCATTAAGTGACTCTTTTACAATTTTCTCTAAGAGGGAAGTTCCTTCCTCCCTCAAACTCTCTCAGAAAAACTTTTAACATGTTAAGCTTTTCTGTGTTGATTTTTTACTCTTACAAGAAAGTCAGTATGCAGGTCAATACAAAGAAACAGAATTTAATATATTAAAAAGGAACTTACTGTATTATGTAAGGAACAATGAATTCGGTAATTATGGTCCAGCAACTGCTCTACAGCACTTGACCTGAAAGAAATACAAGTTTAGAATGAAGACTGATCTTTCACTCATTTTTTTGGCTGAACTGCTTATTCACCTTCACTATAAGAAACTGTAATGACTACACGGAGCTGTTCTTTTTAAACAATTGCCTAGTTTTCTTCTAAAAGAAAAAACTTGTGACCTCAGCATAAATCTTCCATCGTGGTTTATCCCAGATTGTCCTGGCATGCATGTAACACTGCTATGCATTTGCACAAAAGAAATGGTTAACCCTCAAACTTTTGAGAAAATTAACCTTTAGCAGAAGTTACTTACTTAAATGCTGCAGAGAGTGTCTTGTTTTTCCTAACAAAGGCTATCCTTACCAGACCATCCCACTCCTGAAATGAAAAATTTGAGAATTTACAGAAAGGAACACACAGCCACTATTAACAAGAACAATCACTACTGACAATTTCACAATATTGAACACAAAGAAACAATCTGTCAGGAAAATACCTTTCTCAAGAATACAAAAACAGTCCTGTCTTGGACAAAGCAATACAAATGGAGGAGAAAATACCTCACCCACAAAACTTTTGAATTGTTCTTTTTCGTGTCTAGACGCTACTGGACAGATCTTGCGTGCTGAGAAGGCAGGCACTTGAAGAAAATCCAGCTAACCTTGGGCAAAGCTGAAAGGGTCTTGAAGATCAAAGTGGTTTAAAAACTAACTTTAAGAATACTATTATGTAACATCTGTCTTCTGAGATGATACATACTCATTTGAAAATAAGGCTTCTCATAGATACCCCTTTAATCATAACCCACAAAGTCATCAAGCCAGAACAGTCTCTGGGAGATATAAACCATGATGAAAGGGACATTATTACTAGCAACTCTCCCACTGAGATTGGAGATGGTACCTCTATCTCGTCACACATACTGCAAGCAAAGCTGCACCAACAGATGGTGGCATGTTCAGGTAACATCCTAATGCAAGGTGGATCAATAAAGGAATGAGTACTTTGGAATTACATAAATGCCAATGAGTAGCTGGTACTTATGAGTGAAAACAGCACACAGAACTGAGCAGTAAGTGAAAAGAAAAATTAAATTAGGCATTACTGCTAGTATGTTATTGTTATAAGTGTATACGATGCTAACCTGAAAGTTGATAGGTGGTGGTGGGTTCTTTGGCTCTATTCTGACAACACTGGATTCAACTTTGGGAGGAGGCCTGAAGTTGTTCTTTCCAACCTGTTAGTCAGAAGTCAGGCAGCTGTATGAGTAAGCAGCAAATCCTCACATTCCTAGAAACATTCTTCTATCTTTGATAGCTCTGTCAGCTAATGCAGAATAAGATACCTTCATCAGATGGTCGACTCGAGCTAGTAACTGAGTATTAATAGAGAGTCTGCAGTATAGTTTAGTTCCTGGTTTTGCAACCAGACGAAGTGCAAATTCCCTTTGAAACATAAGTATTGCACACCTGAGAAAAACAGAAATGAGAAAATGAATTCTAAGTAATCAATTTTTACATCAAAAGCCAACCAACACTCTTGGAAAACACAGGATTTGCCTCAATGCTCAGAAATTATGTCTGTCACAAACTCTGCCTTAACTAGCTCAGAGTGTGTTACAAAAAAAAACCAAAAAACAACACAAAACTTGGTTAAACCATCTAAATCTCCTTAAAGCTACAACAGAATTTGATTCTTTATACTGCTAACTGGATCAGGATCAAAGAGACAGAAGCTCATCTGAGTTATGTGCCTGACTAACAAATCATTTTGAGGAATTCTATGATGAGTCCTTCAAACTCTCTAGCTCCAAAAACTGACCCATAATGTCACTAACATTAGTACTTCAGTGAGAAAAATAAAGAACTGCTGACACACTGAACAACACGCAGAAGTACCTGGGCTGTTAGTATTTTTAGACCGGACAACAGGAAGTGCCTTGGATTTGATCCTACCAGTGCCACCATTCCTTTATCAGGTGGGAAGGCATTTGAAATGCTATTATGCCCTACTTATGCCTGGAATAACCATTAAGTTATAAAACAAGTGTGAAGAGGTGCAACTCCTTTTTTCATCAGCCAGACATTCACTGATGCCAAGACTAAACTTTCTTCTCATGCTTAACAGACTGACATAAACTAATTTCAATGCTCTGGCAGGTTGTAGATTACAGACAAATTTTGTTCTGGCTCTGATCCATCAAACTGATATTTTAAGAACTAAAAAAAAAATGGTTTGGGCTATTTTTAAAACATTTTTTTTTCTATCAGGTCATACAGAGCTCTGTTCTTCCACGTACCTGAAAAAAGGTCTATGAAGCAACAACTTGAAAACAAAAGGTGAAGAAATCTGAGGAAAAGAGTACTAGTGTTAGTACAATTTCTGGGCAATTATAATTTAAAAAGAAAGAGGGTTTTGCCATGCTGTTTAGCCCATACCTGGTAAGGCAAGTTAGCCACACATGCATCAAAAAATGGTAAGTCTGTCTTCAGGATATCTCCAACCTTGATTTCCAGTTTGTTTGCCAGACACCTGGGGGAAAATACACTGTGGTTATCCTCAGAGAAGCATGTTGCCCAAGCTTTTGCCAAAGCAGCTCTGCTTCTTTAAGCACTCGCAATTTCTGGAGTTGATACTCACGTGCCCTGGACTCTCTTCTGAAGCTCACCAACAAGTCTAGGGTCAATTTCACAAGCAATAACCTGAAAACAAAGTATGTATTTGCAATTTTGTACAACTTCTCCTAACTGGGATTATAATTTCAATTATCAAAAAACCTCCATCTCTATTGCTACAGATTTAAATAACTCTTAAAAATTCCCTAGTAAACTATGCACGTTCCTTCCTCCAACAAAACATGCAAGCCTTACCATATAAAGGGATAACAGCAATATAGCTTGACAAAACCACACAAGATTTACATGAACAGCTAAAAACTCATTGGAATTATGCAAACGTTAAGAAAAACATCCACAGAGTAATTCTGCTTACTGGAATCAAGCAGATTAAGCTCCTTCTGTTAGGCTTAGTCTAAGACACAATGTGGTTAGAGCTTGGGAAGCTGCATGGAAATGCGCACTTACTTTTTTGACTTTCTCTAACATCTTTACTGTCAGGTTACCAGTTCCCGGGCCTACTTCCAGAATGACATCTGTGCGTCGCAGGGCAGCCTAAGAACAAATAGGTTATATTTCTAGAATGACTTTTAAATTAATTTGAATTTTTATTAAATTAATTAATTTGAAAGAAAAACGTATGTGCAGCTCAGTACATCGCTGAGATCAGCTAGCAGAGGCATGTGTCTGCCGCTTAGAAAGGGATGAGAGGAAAATGCTGAGAACAGGAATGTCTTAAAGCTACTTTACGAAAGATATTTGGCCAAGTATGGAAAAATAAGCAAGCGGCCATATTCTTGAAAAATCAATCAACATCAAGGCAATGAGTGCTGTACAGAAAGAAGGAAGGTCCCTCCTCAACCAGAGAAAGGCCACAGTCAGGAGAGAGGGCCGTGCAGGGGAAACGCCTTCCCAGAGAACTTTCAGCCAGCTCTGCCCGGTGCAGCGGGGCCGATGCTGCGGCGCTGGGCCCTGCCGCCGCTCCCGCTCAGCCGCCGCCTCCCCAGCGGCGCTCCCCGCTCTGCCAGCCACCTTCTCCACGATGCTGTTGACGACGAGCGGGTTCTTCAAGATGTGCTGGCCGGCCCCGGTGTTGAAGAGGATGCCTAGGGCAGAGAGCGCGGCGTTACTCTAGCGACGAGC
>NW_020799142.1:14521881-14526565 GCF_003259725.1 Athene cunicularia | reverse complement strand
CGCCACCCTGCGGGTGCCATCAGGTGCTTTTTCAGTATTTTTTACTCCCCAAAATAAACAGACACCTGACTTGGCATAAAATTATATATAAATATTGATGTCATACATTTCATGGGTGTGAGAGATGACTTGTAAAAACAGGTCTTGAAAGAAACAGGCCTGTGAGAAAAAAAAACAGCCTGAGAAAGAGCGGGGAGGGGGGGGGGGCTCTGAGCTAAGGAATGACTCAATCACAGAATCACAAGAATCACAGAATCATTCCGGTTGGAAAAGACCCTTGGGATCATCGAGTCCAACGATCAGCCCGACTATACAAGGTTCTCCCCTACACCATATCCCACAAAATCTCATCTAAATGACCCTTAAACACATCCAAGGATGCTGACTCCAGCCCCTTCTTGGGCAGCCTATTCCATTGTCTGACCACTCTTTTCTGTGAAAACTCCCCTGTTGCAGTTTAAAGCCATTCCCTCTTGTCATTAATAAACTGTGAGAAGAGACCAGCACCAACCTCTCTGCAATGTCCTTTCAGGTAGTTATAGAGAGTGATGAGGTCTCCCCTCAGCCTTCTCTTCCTCAAGCTGAGCAGCCCCAGCTCCTTCAGTCTCTCCTCATAGGATTTATTCTCCAGGCCCTTCACCAGCTTCGTTGCCCTCCTCTGCACTCGCTCCAGCACCTCGAGATCTCTCTCATTGAGGTGCCCAAAACTGGACACAATACTCCAGGTGTGGCCTCACCAGTGCAGAGCACAGGGGTGCAGAAGAGCTGAGCACACACACGACCAATGTGATCAAGCAATACCCGTTTATTACAACTAAGAAAGCCTTTTTATAATGTTCTCCCGCACACGTGAGTAACATGCAGTACAAGTCCTCAACATTGGACAGTTAACTTAGCCCAAGCTTTAAATCTTCTTATGATTGGAGAAAAAGTGCCACATCAGCCGTGCCAGGCTTCCTGCCTTGTGGAACTTTCTCTTCCACCCCAACCCCTTTTGGGGGTTGTTTGTCTCATCGAGTTTCTCCCCCCTCACTCAGGGTTACATCCGTATCGTATTCTTGCTCAGACTGAGGCTCTTACCAGTCTTGTTCTCATGCAGGATTGCTCACATGTCCATTCTCTCGCAGAAAGTCCTCTTGAATCCCAACACAGCGGGACTATCACCTCCCTACTTCTGCTGGTCACACTATTTCTAATACAAGCCAGGATGCCGTTGGCTTTCTTGGCCACCTGGGCACACTGCTGGCTCATGTTCAGTTGGTTGTCAGTGAAAACCCCCAGATCCTTCTCTTCCACACAGCTCCAGCCACACCTCCCCCAGCCTGTAGCCATGCAGGGGGTTGTTGTGGCCCAAGTGCAGGACCTGGCACTTGGCTTTGTTGAAGCTCGTCCCGTTAATGTTGGCCACCGATCCAATCTATCCAAGTCTCTCTGCAGAGCCTCCCTATCCTCATGCAGATCAACACTCCTGCTTACCTTGGTGTCAGCTGCGAACTCACTGATGATACACTCTGTGTCTTTATCAAGATCATCAATAGAGATGTTGAACAGAAATGGTCCCAACACCGAGCCCTGAGGAACACCACTAGTGATCTGCTGCCAGCTGGATTTAGCTCCATTGACCACCACTCTCTGGGACCACCCAGCCAGTGCTTGACCCAGCAGGCCGTTCATTCATCCAGGCTATGGGCAGCCAGTTTTAATATGAGAATTCTATGGGGAACTGTGTCAAATGCTTTTCGAAAATCCAGGTAGATAATATGTACAGCTTTTCCCTCATCCAATAGTCGGGTCATCTTGTCATAGAAGGAGATCAGGTTTGTCAGGCAGGATCTGCCTTTCATAAACCCATGCTGACTGGGCCTGATCCCCTGGTTGTCCATTATATGACTTGTAATGGCTCTCAAGATGACCTGCTCCATGATCTTCCCTGGCACCGAGGTCAGACTGACAGGTCTATAGTTTCCTGGATCCTCCTTTCTGCCTCTCTTGTAGATGGGTGTCACATTTGCCACCCTCCAGTCCAGTGGGAACCTCCCCAGTCAGCCATGACTTCAGGTAAATCATGGACAGTGGCTTGGCGAGCACATCTGTCAATTCTTTCAGCACCCTCGGGTGTAACCCTTCTGTTCCCACAGACTTGTGTGCACCCAAGTTGTGTAGCAGGTCTCTGACCACTTCCTCTTTAATGGTGATGACCAAAAGTAATGAAACAATAGTCACAGAGTGGATGGTGTGGAGGTGGAAGCTGATACGGCTGCCCGAATAACACAGGATGCAGCTGGAGGAGGGAGTCCTGTGGAGACAGGACAGTTCTGCTACGGTGCACCTGGTCAAGATGCAAGGGCCATCTGTCTGGTGAATGACCTTTGCTTCATTATCCACAAAATGCATATTAAAGTTAATACCCCCGAATATACTAATGAAGATGAACAAGATCATGCTAATTACATCATCCCATGAAAAACCCCTCCCCATACATGGCATACATAGGTATGTGGATCGACCTAGGGGACTGTTATGTATTGGAAGTTAAGTATTGGAAAATTGGGTGTTGGAAGCATGAGGAAGGCAAAAGAGCAAAACAGTGAGAAATTTGCGAAGCAGACATTTTCCTTGACACAGAGTGCCCATAATAAACACAGGACCAGAAGGAGGTCCAGTGATTTGTCTGATGTGGTGCCGAGGAGGAATGCGAAGCTGGTTGCAGGCCGCACAGTCCCATTCTTTCACTTCAAGGGCAGATTTATCTCCTGTTATGCTTGGTTCCCTCAAAATATTATTTTTTGTAGCAACCTTCCAAATTTGTGCCTCATCCTCCCTTTTTCCCCACACAACTCAGCTGCACCCAGTGTACCAAGTCAACCTTGCTTCCCGTCCTCCCTCTCTTTCCCACCAAAGCCAGCCGTACCCCTTGGCACCATGAAACTAATTATGTATTAATGATACAATAATGATTTGTCTACAGTCCCACCCACTCACCATACCTACTATGATAAAGAGTACCCCAAGTTTGTACCTAATTTGGAGGGACGATAATCTGACACCAAATCGGAGGGACAGACTTGACAGGTTTGTGCTCTCACCCCACCCCACCTCCCCCAGAAGGGATGCCTTTTGGTAAGATATCCTCAGCTACACCAAGTGTATCCCCGGGAACTTAGTCTGTGTGATTGCAATCGTTTTTACTTTGTTTTCTTTTGTGTCATGCTATATAGCCAACCTGCAGTTTGTGCATTTATTGTAGGCAATCTTAAAGAATCTGTGAATGTTGCATGAAAATAAACCATACTATTCAGAATCTGACTGCTGCTCCTGAGTGTCTGCTTGGGCTGGGTCAGACTTACAGTCACAGTCCCAATTGGCATACCTATTAAGGGGTAAGTCCAGCCGTCCCTACCCCCTCTGATCTCCGAGGATCGGCTAGAATACAAGGGGATTTATGTCTTAATGAATTTATCTCTTACCCTAAACGCAACAGGGATGGAACCAAGGAAAGTGTGTATAAATAGAGGGGGAACAAGCAGAGGGTGAGTCGGAGAGTGAAGAAGATGAATGCCTCCTTGAACCCTCACTGGTGGGATCAGCGCAGGAACCCAGACCAGTGATTTCTATTTCTCTATTCTATCTTCCTCCTTTCCTTTTCCCCCTTTTTCTTTACTACCATTAAGTAATACAAGGTATATTGCTTGCCGTAACTCTTTATATACTTAGCCAATTATAGTATATCCATTGTGGGAAGTTAATAAATGTCAGGACTTTGATACTTGTCTCACCCTTGTCCACTCTGTTGGGGATTTATGAATCTAAGTCACTTGTCTCCCTTGTCTGAGCAGGGCACTACAGTGGGGTGGTGATTCTGACCCTCTGTTCTGCTCTGGTGAGACCCCACCTGCAATCCTGTGCCCAGCTCTGTGGCCCCCAACATAAGAACAACATGGGCCTGCTGGTGTGGGCCATGAAGATGATCAGGGGACTGAAGCACCTCTGAGGACAGGCTGAGAGAGTTGGGGTTGTTCAGCCTGGAGAAGGCTCCGGGAAGACCTTCTAGTGGCCTTCCAGTACTTAAAGGGGGCTACAGGAAAGATGGGGAGGGACTCTTTATCAGGAATGACGGGTAATGGTTTCAAACTGACAGAGGGAAGACTTAGGTTAGATCTAAGGAGGAAATTCCCTTAGAGTGTGGTTGAGACCCTGGCACAGGTTGCCCAGAGAAGCTGTGGCTGCCCCTCCCTGGCAGTGTCCAAGGCCAGGCTGGACGGGGCTTTGAGCAACCTGGGCTAGTGGAAGGTGTCCCTGTGCATGGCAGGGGGGTGGAACTTCATGATCTTTAAGGTCGCTTCCAACCCAAACCATGCTATGGCTCTGTGATTTCTACCACAGCCCCTCGACACCCTTCTCTCCCTTGCTCCAACTGCTCAGAATAAGCACACTCGTAAAACTGTCAGAAGTTTACATTTTCCTCGCCCGTTCCCAGACACTCGCACACCCAACTGGCCAGGAGAGAGCTGCTCCCTCGCCTGATGGGAGACGCGAGCAGGGTCCCACGCGGGGCGGCCTGGCACCGCGGCCATTCCGAAACCGGGAACCGCAGCCAGCGCAGCCCGAAGCCTCCCGGAGGGGCTGAGACGGGCGGCCCGGCGTAACCCAGGGGCCGTCATTCGGCGGCCGTGAGCCCCAGCAC
>NW_020799142.1:14450330-14521831 GCF_003259725.1 Athene cunicularia | reverse complement strand
AGGGAGGGTAGGCCGGGGAGAAAGGGATAAGGCGGCCTCAGCGCGGAGCAAAGCAGCGCTGGGGGGCGGGAGCCCCAGAGCCGCAGCGTAGCGAGCGGTGCTGCTCTTCGTCCCCCGCGTAGGCTGATGGACCGTCCCTTGCGTTTCTGTCGGCGCTGCCCGGTGCTGTGCCGCGCCAGTGCAGCGTGGCTTCCGCGGTGTGTGTCGTCTTCCGTGCTGGCTGCTGTGGGCCGCCGAGGATAAGGCATCTCAGCTTTGCACTTTCTGTGGTTCGGCAGTGGCGAAGTGCTTTCTCTGAGTCAGAAGAAAAGAACCGTTACTTAATTCCAGGGAGCTCTTTACTGTTTTTTCCTCGAAGTGGTTTTCAACCTGGGTAGAACTGATGCGAAGGCCTCAGAGGAACATGAGCCATGAAGCTGTGTGGTTTATTGACAGAACTTGGCTTTGTAGTAAAGGGCAAGTGTTCACCTATAATAAAGGTGTTTATTTTCTTCCTACAGGTTGAAGAACAGTAGTTGAAGCTTTGCTGCAAAGCAGATCATTCTCTGAATCAAAGGCAGAGTCAGTGCAGCTGTGGTGAGTTATTTCTCTGGTTTGTTACCTTAGAAAACAACAATGTGTAAAATGTAGGAGCATGGTCATAAATACAGTACTGATACTGCTTCCAACTTATGCTTCCGTGTACCTTGCTTTCCATGTCTCATACATAAAGTGATGTCTGTAATTTATTTGCTGTTCTTTCAAATTAGCATTCATAATATACAGCTACCTCAGTCTTCACAAATAGTGTGTTCCCTATGGGCTTTAGTTTCTTGAGACTTCCTTTCAACACCAGTTTTTCACCGCTCTTAGCTTTTATCATCCTTTAATTGTACCATTCTGCAGAAGGGTATTTAGTGCCATATGTATAAATGACATAATAAAAGCTTGCGTTCCTGAGATTTACATATTAAATTTTAAAACTGTACCATCAGAAGCAGATTTTAACTGTGGCTAAGATGAAATGGCTTAAAGCTCTCTTCAGAGTGTGAGGGCAGACTGAAACTTGCATTTGTGTTTTTAGATCTTGCACACTAATTTGTTATCAAGTGTTCTGTCATATCTCTTTGAAAACCTGTTAAAATAAGATGAGCTAAGAAGTCAAAAGAATGATATCGGTCTTGTGAGGTTGGTAATGCTGTAAGCTTACTATTAAACCTGAAAATTATTCTTGTGTTGCTTCGGTGTATCTGTTTGACTCTGTCATCAATGCTGAACCCTATGACAATTTCTTGTGAGTTAAATCCAAGCAAATTGTTGGAATAGTCTCACTTTTTTACTACCTCTTTTTTTTTTTTTTTTTTTTTTTTGTGCTTTCCATTTAACCTGGAAGGCCATTCTTCTCAATATTTTTCATGTAATCTGACTTCCTGTAATATCATTGTCAGCCTTGCTCACTACTGTTCTTTATTCCTGTGTTTCTCCTTGGTCTTCTATACTCTGTTTTCTGCATGTTGGTTTTTCTTTAAGACCCAAGTTTTGGTTTCAGTGTTGCCTTTTTGTAAACATAAATTTGTTGAAGTTCTGTTCCTCTATTTTTGTCAGCAGTAATGTGTGTGTGGGGGGGAAAAACCCCCATAACTCTTTCCTACTTAGACTTTTTTATTAGTTTTGTTTACTATGGCTTAAATTGGGGGAAGTATAGACAGCCTTATTCATTATGTAAAGAAAAGTCTAGGGGTTTTTTAAAACATCTTGGTAATACTTAATATGAGTCATTGTAGTGATTGCTGTCATTAGTGTAGTTAGTGGCTTTAAGTAGCACCTTGAATAGCCAGGATACTGATGGTACTTTTTGTTTTACTGCTCAGTAGGAATACTAGCATATGGCATGATTGATATGGGTATTAAGATGTTAGAAAAGAGACTCATGGAAAAGCTTATGGAAGACTGGAGAGAGATTGGCTGTAACTTCTAACTGTTCCTGAATTTGACAGTGTTCTTAGAGGCATTGATAATATGTTGTATTAGTATCACTGTGAAGGGTAACATTCTTGTTACTTGTTTCAGAAGATGACTTGTTGTTCTTGTGGCTTTTCAGAATGGTAACTTTGTTTTTCCTGGTTTCCTGAAAACAAAAGTGCTGGAAAAGACAGTCTTTAAGTTTCTGTTTGAACCTACCAAGGTGCAGTTTGTAGCTTTATTGTTATTTATTAGTTATACAGTCTGCTGATAAGAAGTGTTTTGCTCTGTCCTCTTTGTAAGTGCCCTTTGAGAGTTAGTTTTAAATGTCTACATTCTCTGCTTCCACTTTGAGCAGAGTCCTCAACTTCTCATAGGTAACACTGTAGAGCCCAGATGATCTTGGTAGCTCTTGTCTCTCTCCAGTTTCTACCCCTGTTTCTTCAGCTGGGGAAAGGGAGAACTATGATGATAGAATTGAAGACTATTCTAGAAGCAATCTTGAATGCTGCTGAGTAGAAAAGGATAACAGAATGCTTAGACTCTTGCTGCATTGCTCTTAATGCAAATACATACTGGGCTACCTTATTACCAGTGAGAACACACTGTATTTTGAGTGATGTATTTACCACTTTGTCTCATTTTGTAGAAACTTAACTGAATCCATTCTTGCTCCTCATTACAGTGGAAGAGAATGTATTGAATTCTTAACAAAAGGTGACAAAGTACAGGATTAATTGCTTGGATATCAGTGAGTTGTTATGCTGCATTCTTTGAAGTCCAGAAAAAATGAAGTGTGGAGGCATTTACGGATGAAATACTTTTTGTTCCCTTGCAGATGTGTCGCAGTTCTTGACTTGTGACTTTTAAAATTTGGATGTATTTCAGTGTTATAGGAAAGGTAGCTGGATATTCTTTTGCCTGTATCAAAAGGATTGACTAATCAGGAAAACATTTAAGACTTGAAATGTTCTCTGAAATAAACTGAGTATGCAGATACTGTCTTTGAAAGGTAATTAAAAGAATGAAGAGTAGAACAGAAGTGAGTCTTGGTTTTGCCAGTAAAAGGGGAGGAAGGAGTTAGGGCATGGGAATGGAAGTGCAGCACATCAGGTGGTAATGATGAGCAATTGGTATTGGTATGTGTGGTTTCTGAAAACACCATCTCATTGTGCAGAGAGGTTGTGTTTGTGTTGCTTATCTTCTAGGTTTAACTGAGTCTGTTTTTTTTTCCCCTGTCAAGTGAGACTTGAGAATATGCTGTAGTCTCAGTTCAGTGCATATTCAGTGGGATCTTGTAGAGCAGTTTATCCTTGTTGTGTGCAATTAGGCTCTTTTCCCTCATACAAGAAGAAATTCTGGTGTGGCAATAGAGCCATGTTTGCATTTGCAGCTGTCAATATTGAACATTCTCTAATGGAAGGGATATCTTTTCTTTCCTCCCCAGCCTGCTGTGTGCTACTTAGTTATGACAGCAGTGAGTACTAGCAGCAGAAAGCAACATTCCTGAAATTGCTGAAATTAAGCAGGTATAAGCCAGCAGTGCTGCTGAAGAAGCAGTGTATCTGTTGCACAGTGAAGAAGCTGCTTGTGCCTATTCTGCCTGCTTTTTATTATGCCTTCCACTTTTACCTGTCTAGCAGTGTGGGTGTGGAAATGTCTGGGGAATTCGATCCAAAGAAAACTGCACTTTTTCCTCTCCCTCCAGCTTCAGGTATTTTAAGGGTGAAGTGCGAAGGCTTGGACAACCAGCCCAAGCCAGAGTTGACCTATAGATGAATCCTGTATATTTTATAACTGAAACCATTGTGCTAGTAGGTATTGTACTAAGTTATAACAATGCACTTATGCTGATGTGAAAAGTGCTAAAGCTTTGAAGAACTGAAGCCTGAATAACAAGCCCCAAGTTGAAGCTGCTAACTTAGTCTGTAATCATTAACAAAGTATGTAAGGTCGCTAGTGAAAGATGCAGCCTAGAATATAATCAGTGGTGAGGACAAAATGCTGAGAGAATGTATCCAAGTTGCCTTGTTTAGCCTTGTTCAAGGCTGAGAACCCACGTATTTGGACTTGTTAGAAACTCCCCTGGTCTCCCCCTCCCTGAGCCCTGGCCAGGCTTTGGCTGGAATGCAACAAGAGAATGAAACCAGAAATTTTCTGCTCAAAACAAAGGTGCCAGCTATTCTGGCTTGTCGATCTCTGGTATATAAGGCTGGACCCGCTCACAGGGACTTTGGCAGCCTCACCTACAGATGCACGCACCGTGTATGATTTCCCACTGGCCGGGACAGGCTCTGCAAACCCTCCCTGCAGCCAGGGCTGCCCAGTGGCTCCGGGTCTGGATGATGGTAACGGATGCAAGTGGTGATATATCTATATTAATCACTATTCTCTCTCTCATGTAGTAATGTTTTGATGCATTACCCTGTATTCTCCTGTCTGTTGCTTTAGGTGAACTATTCTGCCTTTTCTTACTGCATGTCTTGTATATGACACTGTTACATTATTTGGTTTTCACCAGTAAAATATGCCTACTCTTTTCGCTCTGGTGTCCGAATTTAATTGGTATCCTTAATCAGCAACGCAAAGGGGTACAGGGATGAGCAGAGGATCGTACTCTGTATTTTGGTGACTATACCTCTTTGTATCAGCTTAACTTTTTTGTACCTAGTTTAAACTGAAAATTTGAGTTTGGTGCAGTAAGTATTGATTTGAAGTAGTTTTTTATTTTTCTTAATGAAAAATAAGGCTAGTGAAAAATAAGACCAGGGACTTACCAGGAGAGCAGAAACTGTTTAGAGGAATTTCTTAAATGTTAAAAGCAGTGGACAGCTGCTTGCTCTGTTCTGTATGGGCTCTGTTAAATTTGCAATAGACTTTTCAAAATCCGAGCCATAATGAAGCATTATTGTAAGTTGTGCACCTTGCCATTTGTATTTGCTATACATGTATCAGATGTTTTTTGTTAATTTTTTGCTGTCTAAATCATACAGAATATATGGCTTCCTTAAATTAATAAATAACATAAAATATTTTATCTAAAAGTTGCACCGTCTTCAGGGAGGTGATTGTGTTATTTTGCTTGTGACAGCCTCATCTAGTGTTGTATGAAGATTGTTGTTTATATAGGGTCAAAAAACAACTGAGCAGCAAATTCATGGAAGACAACCTCTAGAGGGTTGTTAAATTTAAATTCACTGTCTCTTACTAAGAAATCCTTGAACCAGAGTTTTCTGGAGGATATAAGCGCATTGTTCAGAAATATCACTAGATGATTGTCCTGATTTGGGCATCTACTATGTTTTTTGACAGAGGCAGAACACTGGGTTAAATGAACTCTTTCTGGCCTGCTAAGGTTGGTTTGGTTTTTCTTAGGTGTTTTTTGGAGTAACCTCTGCTTCAGTATTTAAATGAAAATACAAACCCTTTCAAGAATGAGAAATGTTAAAAAAAGCTTTGCAAATATTTGTCTTTGGGGTTTTTGTTGTTATTGACTTTAGATCAACCAGCTAATTATTTTGAAATAAGATAACTAACTTCAATAAGTAAGTCTTCTAATGAAAACTGACCTAAGTACATTTTTAGTAGAAGCACTGCTGTCTTGGGGAGACCTTACTTTTCTGCATCAGATTTGAATGTAGCTGAGCAGTAATTTAGCTGACATGACCTTAGTTTTGCAGAGCAAAATCAGTTGTTACGTGAATGCTCCATAATCCATTTTTTCCTCAAATGAACGTGTCCTTGCAGTGAATCTTTAGCAAATATGTGGTTATGTGCTGCAGATTCACTGTTGCTACACATACAGTTGTTCCAGAGGCCTAAAAATCAGCTTCTCTGAAGTTCTTTGCCATTTTGTACGCCGTTATACACACACGTGCTCTGTCAGCTTACTAACTTTCAGAAGTCCTCATTGGTTTTCATCTAATAATAAAACTATAGTCTGCTTTTTTTTTAGTTGAGTAGGCACTCTGAAATTATACTTTACCAGGTCTTGTTTGATGGTGTAAGATAAGACTATTTCCTTAGACAATAATTTGACTTTTGAATGGAAACAGACAAAATCACTTTATAACATGAAGTATAATTTTGGTCTTGCAGGAACGGAGCTATGATCTCCTCCTTAGTATGAACTCTACACCTACTACTGTTATGTTTTTTCTTGTATCCTTCTTTTCATCTCTCCCTTTCCTTCACTATCATTTATAGGTGCTCTAAAATTGTTAGCTATACTATGTACTTCAATGATTTAGTGTTTATACCAGAAAAATATTGATATATCTTTTTATTGCTGTTTTTGTATGTGCTCATTTTACTTGTTTTTTGTGCTGTGAATACAAAGTTCCTATTGTGATCCTTACAAGTTAACTCAGTGTTTTCAGTGTTGTTATGTTGCTGCTTCCTGGCCAATTTTGGCTGTGCAATGATGAAGCAGCCTAAGGTACTCAAGATGTCAAAAATACCTGCAAAAAAAGAAGGAAATTAAGGATATTTCACCGAAAGACCAGTTTTACTGCCTGTCCTGACAACAACACTATGTACTAATTTATTATTTCATGATTTCTTTTTAATGGAAAAATTAAGCTAGCAGGACTTTTAGTATAACATCAAAGTCTTGCCTTGACATTGATTCTTTGTGCTGGGCACTATTCCACATAGGGTAAACCAGTACCGGTTGGATTTTGTAGTCTAAATTGGGTCTTTGTTCCCTGGAAATTCATCGTCTCTGGAGAAGTGAGCTAAGGATGTTTTAAGTTATGCAAAGCGCTTATAATTGCAGGAATTATTTTAGAGAATCTGCAAACTGATAAAGATTGAAATGACTGACATGAGTAGATATGAAGAAATAGGAAGTAGATTGGTTCTGCAGGGTAAGGTGCATGGCCCTTGGCTGGCTGCCAGGTACCCACTGAGCTCATCTATCACTCCTGGGTTCTCTACCTCCTCTGGAGCAGCACAGGGGGATGCAGACCAGGGGTTATGGTCAGTGCATCTTGTGTTGTCTCTGCTATTCCTTCCTTCTCTCACTCTTCCCCTGCTCCAGTGTGGGGTCCCTGCCATGGCAGACAGTCCTCCACAAACTTCTCCATTGTGAGTCCTTCCCACAGGCTGCAGCTCTTCATGAGCTGTTCCAGTGTGGGTCCCTCATGGGGTCACAAGTCCTGTCAGCAAACCTGCTCCACCATGGGCTCCTCTCTCCATGGATCCACAGGTCCTGCCAGGAGTCTGCTGCAGCACAGGTTTCCCACAGGGTCACAGCCTCCCTCAGACACCCACTTGATCTGGTGTCCACCTGCAGACCTCCAGGGGCTGCAGGTAGAGATCTGTTCCACCATGGACACCCATGGGCTGCAGGGGCATAGCCTGCCTCACCATGGGCTGCACCAGGGGACCTGGGGCCTGCCCTGGGGCCTGGAGCAACTCCTCACTCTCCTTCTCCACTGCCTCTGGTGTCTGCAGAGTTGTTTCACATATTCTCACACTTTTCTGGCTGCAGTGGCACAGGGGTGTTTTTACCCTTTCTTAAATATGTTATCAGAGAGGTGCTATCACTGTCACTGGTGGGCTTGGCCCTGGCCAGTGGTGGGTCTGTTTTGGAGCTGACTGGCATTGGCTTCTAGCAGCTTCTCACAGAAACCACCCTTGTAGTCCCCCAACTACCAAAACCTTGTGATTTAAAACCCAATACACAGGGCAGTTGTAGAAATTAAAAAGATGTATCACGTGGGAAATATAAAGTAGAGGCTGAGTTACTTGTTCTGTTCAATTAGTGCTATAAAGAATTATCTGATATTGTGGTTCATACTTTTGAAAGTATACTTTCTTTAACCTTAGGACTTTCAATTTTTAGTCTTGTTGAGGATGATTGGAGACTTAGAGATTGAGAGTTCTTTGTTTTTTTAATTGTGCAGGGCTATTAGTGATATAAAAGGTCTTTTAATCTTGTTGCAGTTCTGTTAAGGTTATTGTTTTCTCAAAAAATTAGAATTTTTAAACCTATTTCAGAATAAGATCTTATTTCTCTAGCTTGACCATCACCATAACGATTTTACAACTCTTTTTTTTTTTTTTTTTTTTTTTCAGAAGTAGATCCTCAAGCCTGTTGAAGAGAAACTGTGCTTAGTTGTTTAGTTAGAAAACTTAAGTATATAAATTTTTAACATGTATCTGTATTACAAAATTTACATAGGTTATAAACAGGAGTTTTTATGTACAGAAAACTGGTTTTAATTGTCAAACTTCATAGTTGCTTTTATATGTTTGTAATTTGTAATGCTGTTTCTGTGGTCATAAATGTAATGTCATCTGTAAACAATGCTTTGTTTTGCCTGTAGAGTGCAAGAGCATATTTATATTGGAAATTAGGCAGTTGGTATTCTTGGTTCAACCAATTAGCAGTTTTTATGCTAAATAGATAATGAAGGAATACAAATTTATTGAGGAAAATCGAGTTTCATTTAGGACTTCATTTGTGAAACCATCTTCTTTTAATCGATATAAAAAGATCAATTCAAATTGTGAAATTTATCTACCTGAAATGGATAATTTTCTCTTTTGGTGAAAAACTGAGAAAATACCAAAATATTAACACTCTGCCTCTGACTCTTTCAGACAACCCCATGGTTTACTTCATCTACAGCTGAAGACATCGCTAGTTGTGTTTTTTCTTAGTTTGCTGTGCTGCACAGGAGAGGTAACTGGTTTAAAATCAAAATATTTCCTGTAATTCCTTAAATCTAATAAATGTACTTGTAATGATAGACAATGCTTGCTTTCTCTGCTGAGAGATTTCTGAAAGCAAAATAGTTTAATTGGTGTACCTTGACACTGCCTGTGAGTGGGTGTAATGCTATCTTACACAGTGTAGCCTAATGAAAAATTAGTGTGGGGTGTTCAGAAAATATGAATGGAACATACCTGTCTATATTTGCTGTCGTCTTTTCTTAACATGTTTTTCCTCCTTTTTAAATGTTCTCAGTTTTTCATGGATCTCAACAGTGCTAGCAGTATTGTTTTGCAAGTCTTGACCCAAGCTACTAGTCAAGATACTACAGTGTTGAAGCCAGCCGAGGAGCAACTGAAGCAGTGGGAGACACAGCCAGGCTTTTATTCAGTCTTACTGGTAAGATACAGTGGACAAGTGCTATTAAGTAAACTTTGGGTAACTTTGAACATGGCTTTCTAGGATACTGTTGAACTATGACGTCTGTCATGACTCATGGTTCAGCTACTAGTATCCTTATGCTGTGCTGTGATAGGCATTGTCATCACCGTTTCTCAAAGCAGGATCTTTTCCCAGGCGTTCAGGAGAAGGAGAAAATCCACTTTCTAGTTGCCTGAGGGAGTGGACTCCAGTGCTAAACCTGTTGTTGGCCTGGTGTGAATTGTATAGTCGGAGGCCAAGAGGACCCTTGTCAAAGGAATTACCTTTACTACCCCATGAGGCAGGGACACTTGTGTATACCAAGGCAGTAACCATCTTTTCTTCATTGTGGAGGTGATACACTGTGATGTTTCATAGCAGTTCCCTCATGCTTTTCATTGGACTAATGCTTCCTAATATCCAGCCTAAGCCTTCCCTGGCACAACTTGAGGCTATCGCTTATTACTTGATTAAAGATTGCAAGATTAAAGATTAAACTTGATTGCAGCCCCCTTTCAGGTAGCTGTAGAGGGCGATGAGGTCTCCCCTCAGCCTCCTCTTCTCCAGACTAAACACCCCCAGTTCCCTCAGCCGCTCCCCGTACGACCTGTGCTCCAGACCCTGCACCAGCTTCATTGCCCTTCTCTGGACACGCTCCAGTCATTCAATGTCCTTTTTGTAGTGAGGGGCCCAAAACTGAACACAGGAATTGAGGGGCGGCCTCCCCAGTGCCGAGTACAGGGGTCAGATCCCTTCCCTGTCCCTGCTGGCCAAGCTATTGCTGACACAAGCCAGGATGCCATTGGCCTTCTTGGCCCCCTGGGCACACTGCTGGCTCCTGTTCAGCCGGCTGTCAATCAACCCCCCCAGGTCCCTCTCTGACTGGCAGCTCTCCAGCCACTCCTCCCCAAGACTGTAGCGCTGTTGGGGGTTGTGGCCCAAGGGCAGCCCCCGGCATTTGCCCTTATTGAAACTCCTGCAGTTGGCCTCAGCCCATGGCTCCAGCCTGTCCAGGTCTCTCTGCAGAGCCTCCCCACCCTCGAGCAGATCAACACTCCCACCCAACCTGGTGTCATCTGTGAACGGACTGAGGGTGCACTCAATCCCCTCGTCTAGATCATCAGTGAAGATGTTAAACAGGAGTGGCCCCAAAACCGAACCCTGGGGGACACCACTTGTGACCGGCCGCCAACTGGATTTAACTCCGTTCACCACAACTCTCTGGGCCCGGCCATCCAGACAGTTTTTTACCCAGCGAAGCGTGTGCCCATCCAAGCCACGAGCAGCCAGTTTTTCCAGGAGAATGCTGTGGGAAATGGTGTCAAAGGCCTTACTGAGGTCAAGGTAAACTACGTCCACAGCCTTTCCCTCACCCAGTAAGCAGGTTGCCCTGTTGTAGAAGGAGATCAGGTTTGTCGGGCAGGACCTACCTTTCATAAACCCACTGACTGGGCCTGAGCATCTGGTTGTCCCACCTGTGCTGTATGATGGTACTCAGGATGAGCTGCTCCATCATCTTCCTGTGCACTGAAGTCAATCTAACAGTACTGTAATTTTCCAGATCATCCTTTTGACCCTTTTTATATAAGTGTGTCACATTGGCCAATTTCCAGTCTGTCAGGACCTTCCTGGTCAGCCAGGAGTGCTGGAAAATGATGGAAAGCGGCTTGGCAAGCACCCCAGCCAGCTCCTTTAGCACCCTCGGGTGTATCCCATCTGGTCCATAGACTGGTGTATGTCTGTGTGATGCAGCAGGTCACCAACAATCTCCTCCTATGGATTGGGGGCGTGGTATTCTCCCAGTCTGTCTTCTGGCTGAGGAGGCTGGATTCCCTCAGTACAACTAGTCTTGTTATTAAAGGCTGAGGCAAAGAACACCTTTTAAGCTCCTCAGCCTTCTCCTCATCACTTGTTACCATGTTTCCTCCTGTGTCTAGCAGGGGATGGAGGCTCTCCCTGGTCTGTCTTTTGCTGTTGGCATACTTACAGAAACATTTCTTGTTTTCCTTGATGCTGAAACCAGATTAATTTCCAACTGGGCTTTAGACCTTCTGATTTGCACCCTGCACAGCCTCACAGCATCTTTATAATCGCTGTGTGTGGCTAGCCCCTTCTTCCAAAGGCTGTAAACTCTCCTTTTCTCCCTGAGTTGCAGCCAAAGCTCCCTGTTCAGCCAGGGTGGCCTTCTCTGGCGCCAGCTTCTCTTATAGCACCTGGGGACAGACATCCTGCTCCTGAGCCATTAAGACTTGCTTCTTGAAGAGTGCCCAGTCTTCCTGAACCCCTATACCCTTCAGGACTGTCTCCCAAGGGATTCTGTCAAGCAGGTGCCTAAACAAGTCAAAGTCAGCCCTTTGGATGTCCAGGATGTCAGTTCTGCTCTCCCCTCTCCTGGTCTCTCTAAGAATAGAGAACTCTATTATTTCATGATCACTGTGCCCTAGTCGGCCTCCAACTGCCTCATCACAGAGAGGAGATCCAGCAGGGCACCTTCTCTGGTCATTTCACTCACCAGCTGCATCAGGAAGTTGTTTCCCACATATTCCAGAAACCTCTGGGACTGGTCCTGCTCTGCTGTGTTGTATTTCCAGCAGATGTCTGGGAAGTTAGTTTCCCACAAGAAGAAGGGCAAGTGATTGTGAGACTTCTCCTAAGTGCCTACATAATATTTCATCCACCCCTATGTCATGGTTGGGTGGCCTCTAGTAGACTCCTACTACAACATGTGCCCTGTTGGCCTTGCCCCTGATTCTAATGCAAATACATTCCACCCTGTCTTCACTATACTTGTGCTTGAAGCAATCATAACAGTCCCAAACATACAGCACCACCCCACCACCTCTCCTTCTTTGTCTATCCCTCCTAAAGAGCTTGTAGCCATCAACTGGCACACTCCAGTCATGGGAGACATCCCACCTGTTTCTGTAATAGTCATGACATCCTAATTTTCCTGTTTAATCATGGCTCCAAGCTCCTCCTGTTTGTTGCCCATGCTGTGTGCATTGGTATACATGCACTTCACATGGGCAGATGTTCTGCCCTCTTCAGGTCTAAAGCTCTCTCAGTGAGCCCAGCTAACTCCTTCCTCAAGATCCTTTTTCCTCTCTGCAGCAGGCAGACCCCATCTGATGCCAAAAGGTCTGGTGTCCTGTATACTAACCCATGATTGAAAAATCCAGAGCCCTGATGGTAACACCAGTCTTAGAACCACAAGTTCTTCTCAGTTTGGTATTCTTTTTCATCCATCCCCATTACTGAAAGGATAGAGGAGAAAACATTTTTTGTCCTTGACCCCTTGATCGGTTTCCCCAAGGACCTGAAATCTTTCCTCATTGCTTTAGGCCTTCTCCTGGTGATGTCATCACCACCTACCTGAAAAACCAAGAGAGAGTAGTAGTTCTTGGATCTCACTAGAGCAGGGAGTTTTGCCCTGAGGTCCTTGACCCAGGTCCCAGGGATGCAGCAGACTTCCCTATGAAGCGGATCTAGTCTGCATATTGGGCCTTTGACACTGATCAGAATGGAGTCACCCACTACAGTGACTCTTCTGGGATTCTTTTTAGAACTGGTTTTAATACCTGGTCCAGAACAACTCAGCTTTGGTGGAGTTTGGTCTTCCTCCTTGTTTGTTTAATTTTCTTCCTCCTTCTTTTCTTCATTCAAAAGTTCCAGGGCCCCAAATCCATTGTGAAGGGCCACCATGGAGGGTGAGGAAGGTTGGGAGAGGATTTTCCTGCCTCCCTGAGCAGGGACCTGTTTCCAGCCTCCCCCATCTCTCTTCTGCCTGGTATCAAGAGGATGAGGGATCGCCTGCCTTGTTTGGAGCCTCCATTTGCTCCTGTTGCTTCATGGGTGCCCAGGTGCTACTCCACCAATCAATTTCCTTTTGTACTCCTAATACTTCTTAATCTTTCAACCTTATCTCTGAGTTCTGGCACCAGGCTGAGCAGGTCACCCAGCTGATGGCAGCGCACACAGGTGCTATCACTGCTGCCCTCCGGCAGGACGGACAGGCTCAGGCACTCTCTGCAGCCCGGGACCTGGCCCACGGCATGTTTGTGTGGCAGCTCCATCTGGGTCACCATGTTCTTTCTGGTGGTGGTATTGATTCGAAGGGAGACCATGGTGCAGTCTACTCATGGAGGATGATAAGATGAAACTAACTCAGATAAGTTCTAGACCCAGATGGACTGTGCCATGCCTTGCCTACACGAACTGCTGTGCCACAGCCTTCTGCCACGCCGTGCCCTGTTTGCCCACCCTGTTCCCCCGCTCCCTGGGGGCTGCTCTTGTCTGTGAGGGGTGTGGGGTGCTGTCACTCTGGTCTCCACCCACCCTGAGTCCACACTGCCCTTGTTCCCAGCTCACTCTTCCCACTTTGGGAGGAGGTGACTCGAGACTGTCCCCCTTCCCTGGGCTTCTGTTTTCTCGTCTTGTTGTTTTGCCGTGAGTTTTTGATGCTTTCAGAAGAGTCCCCTGCCGCTATCCTCCTCTTTGGAGTCCCTGTCCTTACCAACTTCCAGCAGGGATCCAGTGGTGGGAAGTGATCATTTGCTGTCCCTGGTTGGTCATTCTGGGCAGGTATCCTCTCAGTCTCTTTTGCTTTAGCTACTACCATAGTTCTGTCTTCAAGAGTTAACAAAGTGTCTAACACCACTTGCATATCGTTCCTATCTGGATCTTGACGTCCAATTATGGTTTCAAATATTTTCACTACCTTTTCCAGATCTTTTCTGTATGTCCCTGCTAATTTCTTCCACAATCTCAAGTCATGGAACTTTAACTGTCACTGGCCTATTATTCACTAGCCCTTGCCAAAGAGGAGCTTGTAGGACTTCCTCTTTTTCTGTGTCTTGAAGTTACATCCCTCTCCTAGTTCTCAGTGCTACAAGACTAATCCCTCCTTCATCAGAAATGGAATAATTTTCTGCTTCTCACAGTCTCTCTCACCTTGGCAACTGCTGCGCTGTCTGTCCTGGGGCTGATATTACAGGCCAAACAACACCTCTTTAGTTTCTTTTCTTGATGCTTTTCTAAAGCTAAAACCATAGGGTCATTTGCCAACGTATCACAATCATTTGGCTGTTCTGGATAATTTTGCAAGGAAAAGAACAAATCAACATAAGGCACTTGCTTTTCCCTTCCCTCTGACAAAACAGCATTAATTGTAACAGAGTATTATACTTTAAGGTCCCATTCTTTTGGCCACTTCTCTTGATCTTCTGAAATGTGAAATAGTTGCTAATGATTACAGTATTCAACTAATTGTTTTCTGGTAAGGGGATCAGTTCCCACATCCCTCCAATGTTTTAATATACATTTCAGAGTCTTTAAAATACCACTCTCAGACCCCTTAGGTGATTGACTGGACCCCATATTAGAACAAACAAACAAGTCACATGCACAAACACTGCACTATCTAACAAAAACAAAATTACAGTTATGAGCTCAACAGTATCCAATACCCTGGCTGTCACTCCAGCTGCAAGGAAACCTTAGTTCATACAGCTGCCATTCTGTGCAATCAAGCCTGGCTGTCACCCCATGAAATCGAGTCTTTATTTTTGTCCAGACCCCCCCTTTATATCCCTTATAGCCTGATCCAGCAGAAAAACATTTCACAGTAATATCTTTGAGTAATGCCATAACAAATCCTAGGGGACTTGCTCTGAATTCACTAGACCAGGGGACTGGAGGATCTTCCTGAAAAACCTTCAGTGGTGGCCAAGTCCTCATGATCTCATGATTCCATCAAGCATCAGAAGCGTTGTCCCCTCTAGGTCACCGAAACTGGGAAGAAACCTTTTTGACAGCAACGTACCATTAAGAAGTAGGCATTCTCTTTACTGCAGTGCTGGATGCACAGGGAATCTCTCTTAACTAATGTGCACACCGAAAAACAAAGGCACACTTATTATATACAATTAAAAAAAAATATGTAATTTCTGAGAAATACATGCCTATTTTAGGGAATCTAATGCATATATTAATACATTGTGCAAGCATACTAAAATTTGGGGAAGGGTTGCTGAGGGGCTTCCAGAGGGGTCTTCGGTGGTCTGTGGTGGTCCCTAGTGGTTGTTGAAGAGGTGTTTTTCAGTGTCCTTTCTATTAGTTCTCGAGTCCTTCTTTCATATAAGTCTTATCTTGGTTCATTACTCTGTCTGTAAAGTTTCTCAGGTTTCTTTTCCTGGTTTCCACAGTTTTCTGCCCTTCCCAGGATCTACACGTGAGAGTTGCAAAAATTGTGTCCTTGGGTGCATTCTTTCCTGAAACCCCTTCCATTCTTGCCCGAGGCCCCTTGCAACACTACTAGGTCACTGTTTTGCAGTCAACATTAGTAGTTAGGATGATTCTTGGCACGTATAAAGATAATGAAGAAATCTCCTGGAAACTGGATTCTGACTAGAATAAGAAATTATTATTCTTTGTGAAGTGCCACAGACTTCAGAGTTGTGTCATTAAAGAATGTAACAAGTGGTTGGTCCTAGGAACTATTGCCCTTTTATCCCCTGCTCAGTTGGATGAGATTAGAAATACGTTTGGCCTATATGTTGGTGTTTTAGTATATCAACTATTAGGGCTAGTGATAAACATCTTTTTAATCCTTAAAAATTGATGTTTAACACATTGTTTCACTTGTCCGTTAAATGCTGACTAATGCATTTTGTTTATATACACCTGTGTATATATAGAGGTGTGTGTATTTATACATATGCTAGTGCACGTGTTGATACAGTTTCTATCATGTCTGGCATGTGTTGAGTGGTTTATAACTGAATCTTTTTTTAAAACCAGAATATCTTTACAAATCATACCCTGGATGTGAATGTAAGATGGCTAGCTGTGCTGTACTTTAAAAATGGAATTGATCGCTACTGGAGACGGGTTGCCCCACAGTAAGTTCTGATTTTCTTCTACTTAACCTTCTTCAGTAGGTTTTGTTACAACTTGCCAAACTGGAAAACAGTATAAATTCCTTGGTTGATAGAAGTTACCTTAGAATATATGGTGAAACTGTTAAAAATGTTTCAACATTAGGGCTCACTAATGAACCATGAACCCTTTTGTTTCCATGTTACTTCTTACAACTCTGTTCATGTTTTACTTTTAAAACTAAGTTACAAGGCTGTTTCATATATACCAGACTTGGAAGGGGAGTCATAAGTATTATAATGTGAACATCTGGATTTTCTGATAAGTGGCAAATGTGAAAGGTAGGAATTCCCTTGGAGGGATTATTAGGGCAAGATTTCATTTAAACTGATTCATAATTCATATGGATTGTGTACATGAGAGAAGCAGTAGCTATCATGATAGCAAGTTCTGATCTTCATTTTTTGTTGTTTTGATAACACATGACAAACATTTCCAAAGAAGCTAGAAATCTAACCAGTACTTTTCAATACCACATCATTTACTTATGTTATAAGTAGTGCCATCATAATTTGTAATACCTGCAGAATTATATTCTTCTCAGAGTTCTGTGTGAAGTTATTTCTTTTTCCTTTAAAAAGTAAGTGTAATCTCAAAAAGAGTTTCAATTTTTCTTCACTGTTTTCTAAGAAACTAAGAAGGACCTGGAAGTGTTCAGTTTGTCTCTTAAATGCTAGTCATATAAATAGGTAGGGTGTAAATTGGAATTCCAGGTCCAATGTTTTATGGATTTTAAATATTTTTAGTTTAATCTAAGCTGTTTCACAAAGTATGTTACAATTTTCATTGTGTTCTTTTTTTGATATAGTTTAATGTGTTTTGCCTTACATTGTAAGCTTTTCCAAAGGTCTGCCAAAAGAGGGAAAGTGAAATTCTGCATCTATAGGACACTTTAGTGTAGACAGTGTTTCACATAGTAATGAAGCAAAGAGTTTTTGTATGTGTGGATCAGTACACAATTGTGAAACACCTGCAAGTGTTCAGATTCTCTTTTATGTGAGAGGAAAATACCATCTTTTGCAAGGAAGATGGCATGTATCTTTGACATTTCTGGTTAAAGTGATGAGGTAATGCTGCTTACATTTCTGGTACTTAGCAAGCATTATTTGAAGCAATTAAAATGTATTGTTTCAATATGTTAATATTTTTAGATAGATACTAGTAGCATTTCTGGCAAACAGAAACATGGTTCACTTCCAGCAGAAGTAATGACTGCAATTTTACTGTTTGAACTGAGGTAAAAATTGAGTAACAGTCCTTCAATATACTTTTCCTGTTATGAATTTAATGTGACTAGCTATTATTAAAGATTCCATGGTGTAAATCTGTAATAAATTTTCAGAATAACTCTAGTTCTTCCCCATTTCTAGTTTTTCTGTCACAAATTTAATGCAATTAAAGTATTAAATAAATTTTAAAAATATTGGATGTTTTTAAAGATTCCATGTGGTAAATATTTGTTAAATTTCCACTATGTCCACTTGTTTCTCCATTTTTCGTTTTCTTTCTAAACTTATCATATGTCACATCTTGTCAGTATTTTGCACTCAGCCACCTAGGTCACTTTTCTCTTAGCAGAATATGTTGAGGACATTTCGAGAAATGCTGCTTTTAAACTGTAATGTCTCAGTTTATTGTTTTGTGAACCAATTGTATTTTGGATAGCATGATTTTGGAAGGTTTCATTGTACAGGCTGAATTTTTGTTCTTTCAAAATTCTTGTCTCACATTAGCAGCTGTCCCATGTCCATCATGGGAATACCTCACAGCTTGTTCTGATCTCTTCAGCCTTCTTGAGCAGATGTTGGATTTGGAGGTGACTGGTTTCTACTGACTTTTGAAGGAAAGGATTGATTTTCATACCTGTGCTCTTCTCAGTGGGATGTAACTCAGGTCTATCTGCTTTACACAGATTTTGTGAAAATCAACAGCTAAGGAAAAGAAAATCACACCATGGCCGAATGTATTTTAAATTTAACAGATAGTTTGAAGAATTATGAGAATTGGAGGGAGGTTCTTGCAGACAGATTATATATTCATAGAGTCTTAATTCTTTAGTAATTCACAGTTAAATACAGTTTCTTCTAGAACTATTTGTCTTGAATATTTATGTACTTGTGGAGAACTTTCAGTCTTCAGGAACTTTCCCAGTAAGTTAAATGCCTCTGTTGTACAAGTGTGCTGAAGTTATTTTCAGCTGAATCAAGCAGGACTAGCTATACCTGTCTGCTGAGCATGGTTTCTCAGCTGCTACTACTGCAAAGCAGGATAATGTTGAAATTGTGAACTCTCTGGGTAAATTCAGCAGTTGAGTGTTTTGTTATTCTAATGTACATAGCAACAGAACAGTGAATACAAACAATTTTTTGGTAAGAAAAAGTGTTCCTTCTGAAATATTTTGCTCTTTGTACATGTTCACTGATGCTTTCTGTCCTATTCATGCTACTTATTACCTACTTGCCTCAGAATTAAGGCAGCATTTTCCACTGAGAGTGATTTTAGAGATGGCCTATGAACTTTTCTCCTCCTGCTTTCTCAGGCTGCTTTGCAGGTTGCTGTTGAGAAGAACCTAGGGTTGTCATAGCCTCTGTTCAGGCACAGTTTGGCCTATTTTTAAAAATTTATTGTCAGTCTCCCCCAAAGGTGATCTCACTTTATGATTTTGTATGTGTGTTTATTTTCTTCAGAAATGGCTTTTCTTGATTTTGAGTGTTATTAAGAGTTCCTTTTCTTGAAAGTTTTTTTGGTTTGACAGGTCGTTACTCTTAAATTCTGTCTGTTGTGGATTTTGTTCTCTGATTTGCTTACAATGTTGGCAACTTTAATAATACTTTGCAAATACATGTTTTTATTTGTTTGATAACTATAACTCTTTGGATTTGCGTTTCTGGTTTGCAAAATAATAGTAGTCTTTTTAGAAATATCTTTTAAAATATTTGGATACATGTTTCCCCATACCACCAACACAAAAAAAATATCAGAAACTTTGCAATTGCAAATTGTGAAAGACAACAACATAAATACTTAGAAATTAATCTCTAGAAAGACTTGTTTTAACTTTTCATTTGGTGTAATTCACTATTGAAGGCAAAGTGTGTTGAATGATACACATTCTTCTTAACTTCTGGTTTGCCCTATGACTCACACGTGGGCCTTTCTTACAATGTATGGAGGACATTTCTTTCTTACAGTTTCTTACAATGAATGGAGGACAGAGGCAGTGCTGCGCCCAGCCGTGCCTGTGCCTGCTGTGGGGGCAACCCAGTGTCGGGGTCCCCTCTCCAGCAGATGTCACTGCCGGGTTACCTACATGGTAAATCCTCTGGTGAACCGCTAGAGATTTCCATTCCCATCACGTAATGCAGTACACCTCTCGTGTCTGCATTGATTTCTTAGATATTTTTTCGTTACTCTTTTGCCATCTTTGCTAATCATAAGGTTCTGTATTTGAGGCATTCATCCTCGTGAGTCTACTTCTTTTCCTTTGTTTTGTTTGTAACGGCAAAACCTTAATTACAGCAGTTTTATTTATAGTAAGTAAGGAATTGAACACTTGCTGCTCTTAGAGTATACATATGATATGATTAATATAAATATGAAAAACTAATTAAAGCAAGGGGCCTCATGAGTGCACAGACAAGGTAACCAAAATTTTGTAGCATAACACATTTTTCTTTTTACAAACCAGGTTTTAGGAGCTTTCTGTTATCCCTGAAAGTGAGTTACTGTAAAAACTACACTTAATTGAGATTAGATTTCTTAATTGTATTAATAATAGTTTTCAAGTTTTAGAAACCACTTATAGTATGTCTGTATGTGTGGAAATGATATACTGAATTTTTTAATTAAAAAATGAAAAGGACCACAGAGAATTATTTCCCTAAAATGTCATCATGTGGCTTCAGATTAATAGCTGAAATTGTTCCCTGCAGAAAAACTTACAGTTGCAAAAATCTTTGTAAACTTTACACAAAATGTTGTTGGGCATAATTTAATTTTATGTAAAAAATATCTTAAAGCCCGTCTGCTAGTCATTTAAATGTGGTACCTGAGTGCTATAAATTACTTTTGAAAATAAGACCTAGTGTGCAGTTCTGAGTTACAAGTGAAATAGTAAATTGCCCCCCTTGTGTACTGTACTTAGAATGGTGAGTCTTTGATTTAAGAAATAGTGAGTACTTGTTATATACGGAGGGAGGGGGGAAGTTAAAATATTGTTTAAAATGTTTGATCTTAGGGTAAATCTTACCTCTGTTTTTTATTATTTTGATATGAATATTTATTATTTGTCTATGTTAGTGTAAAAGCTGTGTTTTAGGGAGCTTTAGGCATCATTTAAAATCTCATTATATAAAACTACTAGGTTAGTATCTATGCCTTAGGTCAGACAACAGGAAGTGGTTGTGTTGGTGTGTTTAATCTTTTTTATTTCCAGCCCCTAGACTTCATTGAGATGTGATGAGTGCATGCGTACTTCTAGATTGTTGCAATGTTAGGTGAAAACTCATCTTAACAACACTGCGTGACAAATTAAGTCTTTGTATGTACCAGAAACAGCTTTCTATCAGTAAATGAAAGTACTTTTTTTTTTTTTTTCTTTTTCTTCCTGATTGCTTAATCTATAAGTACCAACAAAGCATTTTTAAAAGCAGTTTGTTTCCTGCCTGCAATTTAAAATTACATGGGTCATATAAAGTCTGTAGTAGTACAGGAGTGATGTATAATATTGTAACTTTTAGTCTTAAACTGACAGAGGTTACTTGAAGTATAAAGATAGCATAAAGTTGCACTTGACTGAAAATTAATCTTTGTAGCTTAGAATTTATCCTTCTTACTAGTTTTCCTTGCATGTTTGAAGATTTAAAGGTATAATTTTCAAAAGATCCATATTTTTAAGGGTAGCTGTGTGACTTGCTTGTAGAAAAGGATTTGTAGTAGAAAAGGATTATTGCTTTTGCCAAAAGCTGTCATCTGACACTGATTGCCTGGTACCGAGCACCTTTTTGTCATTATACCTAGTATACATCGGCAAGGTCATGCTCAAGTCATCAATCCCCACAGTAATAATTGTATAATGATTGTCTAATAACAATCAGTTTATAGTTTGTACAGTTTTCCCTTATTTTCATAGTAAATCTGGGTGCCTTACTCTGAAATTTCTCTTGCCATTTGTGTTTACAAAGGTCACATTAAAACCTAAGGTTAAAAGGCCTCATAAATATTTGTCTATTTCACTGTTCCAGCTCTCTTTAAATATCTTTGAGATAGTGTAAAGACAAGGGATTTTGTCTTGATAGTTTATCAAAGTGAAATACGTTAGTTCCAAGAAAATGATGTATAAAAGCAATCTTCATCCAGTCAAACACAGATGCACAAATGGAAATGGTCAGTTAGTTTCAGTCTAGTAATAGTGACAAAAAAGATCTAAATATGAATTAATAGTTGTTTTAACTGAAAGTTAAATAATATTCTAATATATTGTGACAGTGCTCTTTCTGAAGAGGAAAAAGCTACATTGCGTGCTGGACTTATCGCCAACTTTAATGAGCCAGTGAATCAGGTTAGTGGTGAATGATTATTACTCTCCCAGAAAATGCTTTTAATGGTATATAATTTGGTTTCTCTCTTTACAAAGTGTTTAGTAATAATAATAAAGTTGGCAATGTTGCCTTTCAGACAGATCTTTATGTTGCAGTGAGATTTTTTGTAGAATCCAAAATCATAGAATCATTTAGATTAGACACAACACATTTTTTGTTGGAGTGGCAGTTTATGTTGTCCCTCACTGGTTATGCAACCGCTTGGTGAAATGGCTTAGGGAATGGATGTAGCTCAACCCAGCCCCCTGCCCCTTCTTTCCTTGAGTGGTTTTTCTTTTTTCAGCTGTCTCTGTTCTCTGATCTGACTCCCAGTATAGCCATACAAGGAAGTGTGGTGGTGTAGCAGGAACGAGCTGTTGAGAATGCTGCATAAACCCACCTAAGCAGTATTGCTGTCACATATCTAATCACAGCATTAATGAATTTAAATAGGCATAATAAAGCTTCAGTATGATAGTGTCTTGTCTTACATACAGTGACTAATTTTAACCTACAGTTTTGATTAAAATAAGAATTTATAAATTGAGTATAGAGCTAATGTGAGGGGCTCAGAATATGCATATGCTAGATGATTCAGTCTGCCTTCTGCAGACTTATTCTTGCTCATGTAAGTATGAGATTCTGCAAGGAAGTATTTGCTAATATTTTAAGCTAGGTCTTAAGGAACTTTTCCAAGAAAATACAGAAATTATTTGCATAAGGTAAAACTTAAAAAGAAAAGTTATAGCAAACAAATGATTCTGCAGACAGTTAAATTTTGACTTTTCAGGATTCCTCGATGGGATTAATGTTATTTGTAGGATTAGAGCAGTGTATCAAAATTAGGGTAATGTAGTCTTTGTAGAAGACCTTTGTGCAATGACAATATTGAGTAATTTTTTTTGATTTCAAGTGGATTTTTTTTTAATGCTAGCTGGCGTAGAAAATATCTTTAAATTTGTAGTGCGGGTCTAGTTTCAATGTAAAAAATGAGATCAATTATTACTTATTCCTTGTCATCTTGAACCATAAAGCGTGTCATTTATGCTACTACTAAGTAGTATAAAATTTATCAAATTTTAAATTTGGAAGCCGTTGCATGGTATTTACATTTCTAAAAAACTAATGTTAACTGCATTGTATGTAAAACAATTCAACCTTATAATAATTTTTCTGTATCGCCATTAGCATTTAGTCAGTTTACCTGCTAAGACAAGAGTATGGTATATTTTACAGTTATGAATTCCACTGCTGATGAAGCAGTTCTGCAGTTCTGAGTCTATCGTTGCAGGCTGAGATTGGAACCTTTTTAACTGACATTTTAAAGACTATCAGCTTTATATATTTTCTTGTGTGTCCTTATATTTTTGGGATGTAGTCTTTTAAGATGAAGGGCTTTGTGTTATGCCAGCAGCCTGCTCCTAAATGATTGATCAAACAATTACTGTAATATCGAAGTGTGTTTGCAGAGTCCATTTCCCCTTCCTTCTTCCTTGCTCCCCAATCTGTGTTGTACATATTTTGAGGTTTCCTTTCAGAGGCAGCTGTCCTCAGTCTGCTTGATATGCCTGTTTTTTGATATCCTGTGTTCCTGATGAGTGCTCTTTTCCAGTTGCAGATAGTTCATAACTTCTGCTTGTGCTTTCTGTATCACGAAGGTAGAAAAATTGATCCTTGTATCTATATAAAAAGAAAAAACAACCCAAAAATATAAGAATTAGACATAGTTTTGAGATGTGATAATACAGTTTGACTTCTGGGGAGGGGGAGAAGAAAAACAGAACATACTGTATGTTGGGAGCATAATTTCCATGCCCTCTGAAGATATTTACCATATGGGGGGAAGAGAAGAACAAAATACTCCTTGAAATGTATGACAGCAGATCTTTTTTCACTTAAAAAGCCAGTCCTCAAGGGAGATGTACTCTTGATATCCCTGGAGAAGTTGCTTCTTGTATCACATATGGAGAAGAGTTTATTTGCTTCCTCCTGCCAGTTGACATCACTTGATCCAAAAATAGATTAGACTCTCAGCTCTTTCTTGCTCTTCCTCAATTCGGTTTTCTGAAGCAGTTTTTCTCCCTAAGCAAGTGGATAGGAATGAATATTGTAGGAAGTTTTGTGTGGTGGTCAGACTTCAGATGAAACATTGAAGGAAGCCATAAAGTAGGACATGGCTATTCCCTCTTACGCCTGTAAATTGCTTGGATTCCTTTTTGGTAGCATAAGAAGGTAACTTCTTCCCTAAGCTGGAAGTGTGGTGGTGGTTGTAAGGATATGTTGGAGGTGAGAGCATCTTTATGAATTCAATCAAGGACCTTTTCAATGTCAAAGAGTAAGAACAGGGATACAAGAATATTAAATTTTGGGATATTTGAGGTAGGGTTACGAGACACTATACAAAATTTATTAAGGAATGTTTAGGGGAAGGGAGCTGTGGAGTAGCAAGTGGGGAATGGACAGGGTGTAAAAATGGCTGGTCATATGTAAACCATGACTGGTCAGTACCTGTGTCTAAACAAACCCTGCACCCAAGCACCACTGTCTGTTCTGTCTTCTGATTGAATCCCTTCACAGTCTATGTGATTTCACTCTGTTCATTGTGTGTGCATGCTGTAAGGACTAGGTGCCAGCTACTGGCAAGACTGGTGTGAGTGGGATTTGGTGCCAGCCACCAAAGTCAGATGGTGGGAGTGGTGTAAGTGCCCCTAGACTGTGGTGTCAGGACCTGGAGTGAGTGTTTCAGCTTCAGATACTGGATGGGACTGTGGCTTGCAGACACATGTGCCTGTGGGGAGGGAACATCTCTGTCTAAAAGCTAAAATTCAGGTAAAGCAGAAATAAGGGTAATATGTATTCAGCAGTCTTTGTTTGTAGAAAGTGATAGAAAAGATCACAAAGTAAAAAATGGTTCCCAAATGTTTCTTCATTTATGTGATTTCTAGAACAAATAAGTTTAGTGGTCTTTATGTAGAATTTAAACAAGGTAACCAGCTTAGCATTTTATGTAAATATTTACTATAAACAAAATACAAGACTTTTTTCTCCACATCTATTTGTATTCATCAAACTTAAAAACAGTTTGAGAAAACCCACACAGTTCTAGCAATCCATATTAGGCTTTTTGATTCAAGTTTTATCTGCGTGTTAATTTCTGCATTGTACATTTCCTAAATGATCTTTGACTTTGTGGTATCCATGTTATGTTTTTGCTTTTTTGCAGATAGCAACTCAGATATCTGTACTGATTGCTAAAGTTGCCAGGGTAGACTGCCCAAGGCAATGGCCAGAACTTATACCCACTCTTGTAGAATCTGTGAAGGTCCAGGATGATCTTCGACAACACAGAGCACTACTCACCTTCTATCATGTTACAAAGACCCTGGCATCCAAACGGCTTGCTGCAGATAGGAAACTTTTCTACGATGTAAGTAATGTGGTGCAATATAGTAGAGCATGTAAACCACATATTGTATGTGCTTGCCCCTTCCTGTGGTTAGCTGGCAGTGTATTAACGGCACGTATGTTGACTTTAATGTCCTGCCTTTGAAACAGAAGTGCTCTTAGTTTGATGTGTATATGTACAGTATGAAGTAACTGGAAGTCAGTTTCTAGGGAAATGTTTGAGATCTTTATTCATTTTGCATGCAGCTTGAGTGTTGTTATAATAACTTGTGTTAAAAAGCAGAGCATCATCTACAGAACAGTATCTGCATATCAGCCTTATGTTATCGTGCCATACAGCAGATCTTATTGTATAGGAATTTGCAGTGGTTTTGGAAGTGTGCTGTGGATTCATAATTCAAGATAGTATTTAAAAAAACCTAGGTTTTAAGCTTCCATACCACAGTGGTTTTGGTTTTTATCATCAATGGGAATATGTTTGGGGTTTTTCCAGATCAGCTTCTTTCTCCAGGTTAATTAAAAGGCAAGATGTGAATGCATATGCCCAATCTTGTCTCTTGCAGTTTAAATTCTCCAATTGTAAGAATCCACTGGTTAGAACACAAATTCACCTTTGGCTGCACACTTGCATCTCCATTCTCATTTGGAGTTAGGCAGTGGTTTAGTACAGTTAACAATTCAGTGAGTTAAACATCTTTTCCAAACATGTTGCATTTGAATTTCAAAATTTTATTTTATTCCACCATTTTAAAGAAAATATTATAGCTCAGATAATGAAGACCATTTCTGAAGGTTTACCATTGTAAGAAAAAATTTTCTGTCTGTATAATTAAAGTGAATTTTAACTGTCAGGAGTCTGAGAAACTGAGGGCTGGGTCTTGTAATAGGACAGAACTGAAATGATATGTTGGTAGTTGATGTATGTTTAGAGGAACAGTGTTTTCTCTCTCTGCCATATATAGATATGGGTGAGTATAATTTCTGTATAGGAAACATTTGTTTATGTTTTGAAATTTATTAGGCTATTATGCATAATCTGGACAATTGAACAATACAGGTTTTGGTATTCACAGATATTTCTAAAGCATTAGAGAGTGAGCAAGATAATGACTTCTTTTCTAGAGCTCTCCTAAATCAAGATGTTATGTATACGGCCTGGTTATGCATCTGGAAATGCTGTTAATGCTCAATGATAGAGTGACAAAATCAAAACCAATCCCAAAGCCCCACCTTCTTAAAATAGCCACATCTATACCATCTCAGTAGAGAAACAGAAAGGAATTTATAGTTTGTAAGGCCCAGTAACTGTTGGTAAAGTTATCATGTCTAACAGTACCTTTGCTGTATTTCCACCATCTTGTGTGGTTCAAGAACAACTTAGTTACCTTCAGTGATTTTTATGTTTCCAAGAAACTCATTAAGTTTGTGTGAACCTTTTTCCTTATGGAATGCCATGTTTCCATTGTGGTATTTTCTCTGTATAGTCTTTTATTTATACAGTGACACAACTTTAGACATTTGAAGAAAAGGCTTATTTTTTTTTTTTTAGATTTGTAAGCTAGTTCTTTTCAAAAATATAATTGAAATTTCAATTTTAATAAGCATACTATTTAAGCAGGCTTTTTATGCAGAAGTATTGGTTTTTAACTGGTGGATATGTTCAGTATCAAAAGTTCCTCTATCATCCCCTTTGTGCATGAAAATTTTCAGTGCATTCAGTTTCACTGTGTTGGGAACACCATATATGTTCGGTCTTTTGAACTTTAGGTGGGAAAAGGAAACTTTCTGAGCATCTGGCAGTATAGGGTTCATGTTTATAAGGATTCATTTTTAAAAAAAATAATGATTAAATTGGATGACTTCAAAGCCTTCTTCTTCTGCCTCTTGGGAATTCACATGTGTTGGCTGGCATGTTGACTTCTCTTGAACAGTCAAAAAAACCCTTATGGAACAGAGCAATTGGAAGCTAGAAGTTCTAAAAGCTTTTATTTTTGAAATAACAACTTTCTTTATGCTTTCAGGTAAGTAGTTGCTGTTGTAATGTTGTGGGGGGTTTCTAGTGTTTGGAAACACTTGATAAATTTTTGATGTAAAATGGTACTTGAAGATTACAAAGCCATGCTTACAGATGAGGCATCCCCTGTTGAATTCTCGTATGTGAGGTTTAACATGAAAAATGTTAGGTGTTGTACAGATTGTGATACCCTAACTTTTAAAAACGCAGATGACTTATAACTTAATTTTTCTGGTGAGTAGTACAATTATGATCTTAACTGCATTAATGATCTCCAGGGTAGAATTGACTGCTTTAGTACAAATAATAAAATGTAGTATCTCGCTATGTACTATTGGTGACATGATTATAAACATCTATTTTCATGTCTCTTTTCTGGACTTAGTCTATTTAATGAGAGTAGTGGCTCTTGGGAGTAAAACCAGTGAGTTTCATTTTTCCATCTAATAAAAATGGGTTAAAACCTGTAATATTTGGATTTTTTTTGGTAATAGCACATACCCATATAGCACATATTGGAGAAGTGATACCATGAATTTTCTGTGAGTCAGCAAAAATATCAGTTATAGGTTTTAACCCATTTGAGCCTTCCTGTTTCTTGTTTGCCCTGGTTTTAAAAGAATGCTGTTGGATTTTTACAGTTTATCTGAAAAACTTTTTTCTTCAGAAACTGAAGCTCTGCACAACTTCTGTCTTAAACTAGAAGCACTTTTCTTTACAGTCTTACTATGAAGTGCAAGAATGTTTTGCGTACCTTGTGTGCTACTGCATACACACCATTCAGTTTAGTCTCTGTTGAACTTCAGTGAGGTTTTTTATTGACTGGTCTGATTTCTTTACTGATTTGGCGATTGCTCTCTCTTTGAAAAATGGTCATAAATAGGAATCTTGACTAGGAATCCTCATGATCACTGATAGCCTATGAAATTCAACATTGAACAGGTCTGCCATTTTTGCTTTTACTGATACTATTGATCATGAACAGTTTTCATTTATGAAGAAATTTTGTATTTATTCTGCGACTTGGGTATTTTCTTACCACCAGCAGCATGCTTTGCCTGTTTTACTGACTACAGTAATTTAAGGCATCTAGCCCCATGGCTAGGTCTTTAGGTCCTGCCGTAAGACAAATTATAATTGCTAGTTGAATGATTTCAAATGTAAAAGTGTGGTGGGTCCTCCTAATGGATACTGTGTGTATTTGTGGTTCTGTCCCTCCAATTTTTAATAAATCAAGTATTTTAAGTTTTCTTTTAGTACTAAGGAACACTGATCAGGTGTTAAACAAATGGGTTTATCCAGAGTATATTCTACCATTAGGACTATTATTGCTGCTTGGAATTGTTTTGTTCGTTTTTTATCTGAGGTGTTACTTTTTACTACTATGATTAGTATTGGTGTAATCTATTTAAGAGTCACCACCACCCCCACCCCCCCCGTACCGAAAGTCAACCTGCAAAACATGCATAGGTTGAAAGTATTGGTAATAATTAAGTGATGTACTTTTGCAAATCCACAAACACATTATTGAATTATTAAGAGTTTCTGCTGTCTCACTTCTACTCAAAGGCACTAAATCAGCAGGTCATGTGCTTTTAGTTCCGTTGATGTAACGCATAGCAGAATAAGTAGTTTTGTCCTTAACTATGAAGCTCTCAAGCGCTACCATAACTGAATGAGAAAGTCTTTATCTTGTGTTTATACTTCAGATATCTTAATCAGGTAAGCACTGTTTGGAATCTGTAACATGAACTGTCTGAGATTTGTTCAGTGCTATCTGATTAGAAACTATTTGTCATTCTATATTTCAAATCGTTTGATGCAAAAAGTCAGGGTTTGCAGCTGTCAACAATATAAAGTTAGTTTTAGTGCAGGCATTGTTCAATAGAATTTGTGTTAGAGATGTAACTGCTAACTGTGTCCCAGAGTAAGCTGATTCAGATATTAATTATGCTGCTTATCATTTAAGTCTTGTAGAAAAGGAGGTGATGAGGAGAGCTGGTAGTCTTTTGAAGCCTCATACCATATTGCAGACCTGTGGCCATAATGACAATCAGATAAGAAAGGAGGCCTAAACAGTTACCTTTAAAGTGATAGTCATAGACCAAGTAGAAAGGGAAGCAGGTGAATCTACTAAGAAAAAATGATTTTGTGGAAAACATCTTTGGATCAGTACACCTCAGTACAAGAAATAAGCAAGTGAGACACTTGCATTACTTGGCATGTGATATACAAGATGGATTAAATACTGAGCTAGCCTTTAAAATTTAGGAAGTTGTTATGCTGTAGCCAAAGAAGAAATTTAAATACTGGATTAAACTGAACTGGCCTTTAAAATTTAGGAAGTTATGTTATAGCCAAATTCATGAAATCAAATGGTTGTTGGTCTGTCTTCCTTCTGCAGCTTGCATCAGGTATTTATAGCTTTGCGTGTTCCTTGTGGAATCATCATACCGATACGTTCCTACAGCAAGTTTGTACAGGGGATGAAGCTGCAGCTACAAATGCACTAGAAAGAACCTTGTTGTCGCTGAAAGGTAATAATAAAGAAAGATATTAAATATAAGGAATCAAATAAGTTACTGCACAGTGAGTAAGACTTCTTTGGTAAAGAGCATTCTCTAACAAAGCCATTCCCATTAGGAAAACCAGTAATCCTGGCTTATTTTACTTGTACCTTTAGCAAGGCTGAGGATTGTTCAGACAGAAGGAGGAGAATGTACTCTTGTTTCTTAGAATGTACCATTCTGATATGCATGTTATAAGAAGTCAAAGTCTAGGAGGTGGGAAAGCGGATGGCATAACTGGGTTCTTTTACATGTGTTGTGATTTAGGCTTGCATTTATCTATCTTTAGGCAATTAACAGAGGAAGCTGAGCTATGAATTTTGTTGTGTTAAGTTTACTTTGTCTTCAGACAAGACATAGTCTTAGGAGTCAGTTTAAGTCTTAGGTTGATGCCGAAGTAGTTACAGTGGTATGATTATGTATCCTTACTGTACTTTGCTACTTTGAAGAATTGAGATGTTTGGGTGCAGTCCTTGCAATGTCTTGAATTATTTCAGAAGGTGTAGCATGTGGCTTCTCTGGGTTTTTGGCAGTGATAAACCTGAGAATTCATAAGATGGCTTATGGGCCCTATTTGACTACTTGGCCCTTTTCCTACTGCAGAACCTCTCAGGTTGAAAACTTACAGCTTTCGCAGAATTCTTCTTGATTCAGTAATTTTTGAAGTTCTCTTCATTATTTTACATGTACTGAATTTTAAAGTAATTTCAACAAGGTTAGTTTCGTGTTAGATATGGTTGAGGCTTCCAAAGGCCTGAAATTAATTTTTTTTTTTTTTAATATTGAGAATTGGAAGACAGGCACAGTAACTGTAATTGTAACCATGTTCTAAAATCTGTTGGGACAAGGACTGAGAAATATCTACACAAATAACATATTTTTTCCCTAGTGCTTCGTAAACTGACAGTCCATGGGTTTGTAGAACCTCATTGGAGTGTAGAAGTGATGGTAAGTGACATATATCTGTTTCTAGTTCTAGATTAGAAATTTTTTGTGATGATTTCATATGTTATTAGAGCTATGTTTAGAAAACATTGAAAGGCATCCATATGTATTATGTAAAGAAAGATCAAGCAACACATTCTCAAAGTTGTCCTCGCATCTTTTGAGAACTATCAGAGAGATACTAGCTAAATCTTAAACACTGTGGCACTAATGGCATGGTTTAAAATAAAAGGTACCCTTTCCAATTTGTTTTGCGTGATAGTGACAGCCCTGTTGCCTACTGAAAGATATCCTATGTGTACTGTGCTCCATAATTTGAAGAGGATGTTTTCATTTAGTGATGAATGTAATGGCATACTTGTCCTATCAAGTTCTACTGATAGAATTTGTCTGAGGTGAAAGCTTGTAGTATACAGCCCATCTAGGGGAAGAAAAAACCCAAACCTAAGCATCTCCCTTAATCCCAAACAGTGCCTGCTTTGCTGCAGAAATGGGATACCTACGACCTACATCCTAAATTAGGAATTTGAGAATAAGAACTGGATAAGCAGATTATAAAGCATATTTACCTATACCCCCTTCTATTAGAGATGCTGTACTGTTTGTGTGGTGTTAATAAGGTTGGTTTGGATCATCTATGCAGTTTGCTAGCTATCTAATTATTTGTTTCATGAGGAAATTGTCCAAGATAATTGATTAGTTCAGTTAAGAGATAAGATGATGTCTGAACTGACTTCAGTTTGACTCAACTTTCTTCTCATAGTACAGTGCAAAATAAGCTTCATCTTTAGAAGACACATACCTTTATATTTTTCAGGGTTTTCTACATGCAGTGTTTGAACGGCTAAAACAGTTTCTGGAGTGTAGTAAGTATCTGAATATTTTTTCCTTGTATGGGTTGTTAAATATTAGAAGCTGGATGAGAGCATATTATGGTTTAGTGCATCATCAATAATCATTTAGATGCAAGGTATTTTTATGAGTGCAAAGCTATTACTTTAAATGCTGCTGAAACTGTCAAGGCTTCAGTAAAAATGTCCTTTTATAGCAACAGACTAAAATCTCACCAAAATTATACTTGGCATGATAATGCCAATGAAAATTAAATTTTAAACCATGGATTGATAAGTATCAATATTAAAGTATATAGATGCTACTAAAACTCAGATCATTTTGAGTTTTCTTAATTGAGAAAGTTTTAGGTTTTTTCTTTTTCCTGTAGTTTGCCATATATTTTTGGTATGTGTCAAATGGGAAATAAAGACCACATTCAGCTGCATGTACTTTGTCAGCTGCATGGAAGAGTAGTAGTCCAAGACAGGCAACCACAGGTTAACACAGTCAACATAAATATAAGCATAATTGGGAGGTGTTAGTGCTTTTGCAGGGAAGTTACTTGAAGCCAGCAAAAACATGGTGTTAGGCACTATTGCATGTGAACTCACTCCTCTTTCTTTTTTTTTCTCTTGTTTGTATACTTGTAGTAGACCTGGTGCAAACCATTCTTTCATTTGAAGCCTATCAGGTCATTCTTTCAGGATTCAATACTTTTTCTAAGAATGGATAACTAAACTGAATAGAAATAAATCTTTGATTTAGATGAAGATACTTGGCTCAGGAGCGTGTCTTTAGGTGAGACAGGCTGATCTGGGCTCTGAGCCTTGTTTCTAGAAGAGATGGAAACTGCTACTTTGTTCAATGCCAAAGTAAATTTTTTTTTTTTTCTCTTCTAAAATGCAGGCTTCTTTGCATGTAACTGTTTGCCCTTTCTACTGTACTATAGTCATGCTTTTTATGGCTCATTTTTGGCAAGATATTTGCCTAGCTTTAATAGACTAAATTGAAGGCCATCCCATCCTAAAGCTTAGTGGTTATTGTAGTCTCCTAGCACATGAAGACTGTGTGGTTTGAATGTCCAAAGATAAGAACTGAACTGCACATTTGCATTTCCACTTTTCTAATCTATGAGTTGTTTTCAACATGACTACCTTACAAGTTTAGTGTTTACATTTATTATATCATGGGTTTTGCCTGTATGCCTTCATTATGTCTCTTTTTGGTTGTTTTTTTTTTTTTAATGAAAAAGCTTTATATGTTTTTTGTAAATTAAGAATGTTTTCCAGTGTCCATAATGAATTATTTTTAATTAAAATTAAAAAAAAATCATTTTAATGAATTAATGTAAGTTTCTAGAAAAGCACGTAGTATTATGTAGTAATGATGTACCATAGTTTTAATAAAAGGGCATTTTCATTTTTTTCAATGCTTTTTTACTTGTCTATGTTAGCACTTGCTTGTATTATTTTAACTGTCTTTTACCACTGCACTGTCTTTAATGATGTCCCAGTTGTTTTATTCAGTCTGTTACAGTGAATTTTACTGCAGCTGAGAAAAATGGTTAAAGAATTTTTTTTTTTTACCAGTACTCATTACCTAGAATTTGACTTTGAGTTTATTCTGCCATAGAACTGTTTGCTGGCTGCTGTAACTATTGAACTACAGATAAAACGAGTTGTTCTCCATCCAGTTTAATCTTTTAAAGCTTAGCTATCCATAAAGAAAAGGAAAATCTGAAAAAATCATAGTTGTTAAATATCTGATTTACCAGGTAGAAGTATAAGAGCAGAAAATGTATGCAGAGATCGTCTAGAAAAGACTATAATTCTGTTCACTAAAGTGGTAAGTAAATTCTCCATTCAGTTACTGAATAGTTTACTGTTCTGGAGGATCAGTCCCCTTTCAGGTATGTATGTCTGTTAGAGCTATTTCAGATCTTTTAAAGAAATGGAAGGTACTGCAACTTAAAACTTCTTTGTTATGAGATATATTTTTAATTTTTTTTAAAGGAAAAGGCATCTGTTTACTCATGCTGACATAAGTTGCAGGAGTGAAGAACACATTTCTGTAGCTCAAACAAAATTAAATGCAATCCTTAAGTAAATTACTTAGCTAGAGTTTGCTCAAAAAAAATCTGGAAGCTTTGTGAAAACAGTGGTATCAGCACTGATGAAAAAAGAAGATAAACTTTTCATCCTATCTTTTATAAGCAGTTAGATTGGTATTTCTAAGGCCCTGTTAGTTCTGTTGAATAACTAGCCACTTTTAGTTTACTGAGAGAAAATTAACAACTGTCTTACCTTCTGTGAATTTTGTATTAGATAACACATTTTGAGTTGTCAGCTAATTCTGGGAAACCATTAATTGCATATATTATCAGAAGGTAATTTTAGCATTGTCACTAGATCTGTTTTTAAAAGATATAAACCCTACAGAATTCTCATTGTTTTCAGATTCTATTTTGGGGCCATGGATCTATTTAAATATTCAGCCTAATTATCAGAAGTGGGAGGCACCTGTCAGCTTCATCAAAATTGAACTGAAGGTGCTCTGACCCAACATTTTTAGTCTTTGTCATAGTACTTCTTACTTTGAACTAACAAAGTATGTGAGCCATATGCATCTTTTTACTTAGACCTGAATAGAAAATACACTTTAATAGATAATCTACCACCTGTAGAAATCCAGATGCAAGCATTATAGGCTTAGGCATTTTTGTAGTAGTAAAAGGAGATCAAAGGAATTGAGCAATGCATTCTAGACCACTAGTTGTAAAAGCTAAGCTGAAGATTAAAGTGTTTGTACTGCAGTGGAAGGGGAGGAAAAACAAAATTCCCTCATGCCTCTTTTACTTATCCAATAGGGATGAATTATCTGATAAAATGTACAGGGTTGAATTGTCTGATAAAATGTTCAGGGTTTTAAGTGTCACTGTTTTATATACTATGTTGCTAGCAAGCTGGTCTATTTGAAAATGGGTGTTTGTTTTAAGCTTAAAAAAAAGGTAATTTTGAAAATTAATCAAGAATTTCAAGGCAAAATAATGCCTTTTTTAACCATTGATACTGATTTCTTCCTGATTTCCTGTCTGTGTTCAATTTTTTTTTTCTAGAATTTTCTATAAATTGGCACTTGGTTTTGGTAATTAGTTTATGAAGGCATTTAATAAGACTTGGACAAAAAATGTTTAGACTTCTTTTTCTTGCTTTTCTACTTCCCTAACTTTTAGCTTTTGGACTTCCTGGATCAACATCCATTTTCATTCACCCCTTTGATTCAGAGGTCATTGGAATTTGCTGTAAGCTATGTTTTCACAGAGGCTGGTGAAGGAATTGTATTTGAGCGGTTTATTGTACAGTGCATGAATCTCATTAAGATGATTGTAAAAAATTATGCATACAAGCCATCAAAAAATATTGAAGGTACTGTTATTTACTAAAAACATTTTTTTATATCTTAAACATTTTACTAGTTGTTCCCAACAGTAAAACTCCTTTGAGACATTCTTCTGAAGCCCTTAATGTTTTAATAGAAATGTATTCTTCTGTCTCTATATAATTCTTATTTTGGTGGTTAAAGTATTAATATGCCTAGACACTGGCTTGCTAAAGTAATTTTAAATACACAAGGGGTGCGAATATATTTTTATTATTGATTGGTTTACTTTTAATTGAACTAATTTTAGAAAGTATTGAAGTGTGGAATTTGGTTTATTTTCATCAAATGGTTTGATGCATCTTTCTTTTGAGGAGCATTTGATAAAATGGGGTATTTGCTGTAACAAACTAATACTGATACTCTGAAATACAGAAACAGTGAATTTGACATGTAGTTGAATATAAAGCAGTTTATGTTCTGCTTTGTTGGACTGTATCTCGTTCTGAATCTTCATACACAGCTGTGCCTATGGATAATGAAAAATAGAACTGAGCTATATTAAAAAAAACCTTCCACATTTAGTTTGACATTTAGCAATGACTATATAACAATTAGCATTCTCTTTCTAAATCTGAAAAACGTTTCATGAGCATACTGGTATGTGTTAAAAAGCTTACACAAAACCAGCATTTAAAATTCTTCAAAATATTTATGTCTTTCAGTGTTATTCCATAATTCTATAATATGTTAGAATGTCATAAATCCACTATTAACAGAAATTTCTGCTTGCAAAACTTCATAGTTGTGTCTGAGTTCTTGAAATAGAAAAGTGGTCACATGAGACAAGAAGAATACTGCAAATTCTGATAAAAGCTATAGCACTTGACTTTTTGAGAAGTGGGTAATTAAGAAAAAAATGTAAATAGAAAATTTATTTTTCTTTATTTCTGACATACAGTGTTTGTCTTGGTTGTATAGCATACAGTGTTTGGTTTTATTACTGCTTTCTTTAATCAATATTAACCCTAAAAAACTCAAATTATTTTTAAGATGATTTGGATAAACTTTTTAATGGGTATATGTGAAACTTTCTTTGAGTTCTGTGTGGTTTTAAATTCAGTAATGCTAAATAAAAAATAAAAAAACAAATCACAACCAAAACCAGAAGGTAAACAGTTTTTCTTTTTGTCTATGTAGTAGCTGAAAAACATAAATAGCCTGTGAAGCCCTAACAACAGTCTAATTGTGCTGTTACAGAATTTGCTTAAAAGTAAAGGAATTTGGGAGTTTAACTTAAAAAAAGTCCACTTGAAGGTCTATTATGAAAGTCTGCCATGAAAGTGTATTTTTAATTTTTTTTCTGAGGATAAGGATTTCTTTCTAATTTTACTAGACTATTGTTTGATCATTAAGCCACTTAACTGTAATTTGGAATTTTCTGTTTTATTTCAGATAGCAGTCCTGAAACTCTTGAAGCACATAAGATAAAGACAGAGTTTTTCACATATCCAACACTAATGGAAATATGTAGGAGATTAGTCACTCACTATTTCTTGCTGACAAAGGAGGAATTAGCCATGTGGGAAGAGGACCCAGAAGGCTTCAGTAAGAAATATGCTGTGTAGTTGGTTGCAGTTTATTTAGATATTGATGTAAGAGTTTCTTATCTGCATGGCCTCTAGAAATTTCTTACTGCAATATTGGCTGGTTTATTTTCTACTGTCTTGCTACATGGACAAATATTCCCTTTAGAGATAGTTTCCATAACAAGAGATTTCTCAGTAGTCTGATACCCACATATTTAAATACTAAACTATTTGAACCATACTTTAAATAATATTTTTTTTCATTTTCTTCATGAAATAACAGCTGTAGAAGAGACAGGAGGAGATTCTTGGAAGTACAGTCTCAGAGTAAGTATTTAAATTTGAAGTAAAACCATTCAACATTTCTGGATACTTTTCTTGATAGAGAGGTGATATTTGACAGAAAGATAAGTTTGTGGTTTTAAAAAAAATAGTTAAATTTCATTAGAATACATAAGTTAACTTTGTTCCATTTTATAAATTAACTTTGTTCCTTTATCAATGTTCAAATGTGCTGAAATACACTAGAAACTATGCACTTCATATTTTAGGAGAGAGGGAAAAGGGTTTTCTTCAGCATCTGTATTATGTAGCATCTGGTGGTGATTAAACCCAGTAGAAATCTCTTCTTTTAAACTGGTAATTGATGATACCAATTATGACTGTTAGTAGACATGATGAACGAAGATAGTTTCAAATGTATCTATTTTTGTTCAAATCCGGAAATATGCTGTTGTAGTAAATCTCCCAATTATCACTGCTGTGTCTTCCTTTGCAGAGACATCTCAGAGTTTATTTGCTATGTTATATTAATTTTAAAACTAAAAAAAATGCACTCTGTGCATCTAGTGTGTTCCAAGTGCAAATGGGTATTCAGTCCAGATGACTCAGAGCTAATTGAAAAAGAAACTGTGACATACCTACAGTGGTCACTGGCTCCTCTACACAAGCTATTTCACTTGACAGCTCCATTGCTCTTCTGCAGAACTGGCCAATAGAGATACAACCATCAGACTCTTGTTAGTTAAACATACTCTATAGTAGGAAGAGTAGTATTTCATATAATAATAATTTTGTTGCAGTGTATTTAATTGTAAATTACAACCTTTGGTGTGAGTTATTCAGCATAAAATGCATTTTAATTGCCTTTATTTTGATAGATTCTAAAACATCTTTTAATTTTTCAGCCATGCACAGAAGTTCTTTTTATTGATATTTTCCATGAATATAATCAGACTCTTACCCCAGTGCTTTTAGAAATGGTTCATAGTCTACAAGGTAAGTTCTTTACATTTTAGAGTTCCTTTATTTTTTAGAATTTCTTACATTCGCTTTTGTCAAAGTTAAAAAATTTTACCTTGTGATATCTAATTTTATATAGTTCATTCACGCTATATTTTTGAAAAGACATGTTAATATTTTAGAATTATTTCTAAACCTACCATAAGGAAAATGCATTGTGTATCTAGGAAGAGGAAATTCTAAGGATTCTTTACTTTTCATCACAACTATTTTAGATGAATGGTAAAGATTGGGGCATTTCTACCTTCATGAGGTTTTATGTTTTCTTGAAAGTGGTCAAAAAGCGTAATAAATTCTGTGGCTTACTGGGAACTAACTATTCAAATGTTCCAAGGCAGTTTATGGTAATTCTGATATGTCTCTGCAAAAATCCTGGGGGGAAAAAACCTTTAAAAGAAAAAGTTGAAGTTGTGCTCTCATTTTGGAGAGTCTAGAGGACTTTTCAAATCTGAAGAATCTGCTTTAAAAATTTAGTGGTTTTCTGTATGAAGATGGAAGTCTTCATTGAGGAATGCTTCAACTTTTCTTTCTATTCTATGATTCTTGCACCCAAACTAAATTTTATAGTGGCTATGAAAGATAACAAATGCTAGCTGCTGCCTTATTTTCCTTGTCATTTCATCTTAGGTTGTTGCCCCAGGTTGTATCTTACCTAACTTAAAATATTTTTATAGTTGACCTTAGCAGAATGGATCAGTACATTCTATGAAATAGAAATAAATACTCACTTTCTGAGAGTGGTTTCTGACTTCACAGAATCTCTTCATTAAATACTTTGTGTACATAAGTTTCAGGATGGCTTGCTGTGATACTGAGAATGGTAAAAGGTTCCTTATGACAAGGTTTTATTTTGTTTTCCAAGAATTATGGAAGTTAATACTTTCATGCTAAAATGTATACATACGCTTTTTTTTTCCTCCTGAACTCCCTAATAGTCATTTCTGATTGTTTTTAACTTGAGAGTTACTGCTGAAGTACTAGATGATATTAAGAATTCATTAATTCTTAAGATTTTGGATAATCTTTACTTATACATTGTAAGTACACATGCACACGTATATAAAGTATATAGAAACTAGGTCTAGGACTCTGCTGGAAATAGCACCATGTGGTTGACAGTCTTAAGCCATTTGCAGGTTTTGAGTCTGTTCATTTAAAACACATGCTTCTGACTTGCATGTTGCTGTTAAAAATAAATTTTCAATTCCAAAGAAGTCAGTCAAAAATGGCGTCTGAAAGCTGAGATTTGATTTTGGTATATTCACTGATGAAAGTATCAAAACAGAAATAACTGAACTTGTGAATTAAACAAAAGTAGTGAAGCAGTCTTAATTCACAGCATACTTACTTAAAGTGTGTTAGTGTAAAGTTGCTTGCATTCTTTGTTTTAGTTATGCTTTTTTTCTTTATTTCATATTTGTCTTGTAGCATCTACCAACATGGAAGATACCAGTGCTATACTGATCAAAGATGCTGGTAAATTAAATTTTACTTTACCTTTGAAGTTACAGAGCTGCCTTTGTGTATGCACTTAACTTCTTAAACTTGCAAATTCTTCATATTATTTTTTTAAGACTTTTGGAAAGTAAGACCTCAGTCGTCTTTCTACTTTCACTTGATGTCAGTCTGCACTTTTCAAAATGCTTATGTAAAAAATATGGTGGTTTTTTAGCCCTTTTGTGAAACAAACCGTTAGACAGTCTCCCTTACTGTCCTTTCCTCTGCAAATAAATGAGCTACAGTGCTTCCATGGAGATATTCTGTCCATTTTACAAGTAAGGAGATTTTATGGCAAAACAGAAGAATTGTCTGAGACCTCTCATGAAACCATTCTTCATATTAGAATAAGACCTTCATTGTTCTTATGGTTTTGAACTATTTTCAAGAGTCTGAATTTTCTTCTGTACTACCTTTCTTTTACTAAAATTTCCTCCACAGTTCCCTTCATGGTCTGCTAATACCTTCCTTCAGAAAGATATGCTTTAGCTTTCTTTTTTCTATGTTATGTTCAGGTTATAAAAGTTTTTTGAAACTTAAATTAGTCTGATTATATAGTATTAAAAATTAAACATTTAAGCAAACAATAAGCATAACTGTTGTTTTTCCCCAGTGTATAATGCGGTTGGACTCGCTGCTTATGAACTATTTGATAGTGTGGATTTTGATCAGTGGTTTAAAAATCAACTATTAGCAGAACTACAGGTTTCTCATAACAGGTAAACACCTTGGTTTGTTATGCCTTCATCATTTAAATATGAACTCTTGATATGAACCTGGTAAGATATAATGTCTAATAATTGTGGACTTGAAAAAACCCAAATATTTAAATATATCCATTAAATGAGCAGAGGTATGAAATACATATAGATAACTGATAGTGTCACAGAAGTGACAGTGTTCCTGACAGCTTCTGTTTGTTTAAATTACTGTGGTGGATACTTCCAGGGTTCTGTAAAAATCTTATGTCTGTCCTTTTACATATTTGAGTTGACTAAACTTCTGCAGGACAACTACTTTTGCTCATTCCAAGAAAGCTGTTTAGACTTCCTGAGACCCCAGAACCCTTTAGGCAGCAAAGTCCAATGAAATCTGTGGAAACAGTCTCTGTAAAACTGTAGCTTAGCCAAAATAGTGATTTGTTCTTATCTACTAATTTAAATACAAACCTTCTGTAACAGTCTTCAGTTAATTTTATCAGTAATAAAGTGGGGAAGTAAGGATTTGGGTTGTATTGTAAAGTGTAAATAATTACAGTCTGGCTCTATGTAGAGAGTATTATTTAGCCCATCTGCTGTGGTTTTTCTTTCTCACCAAAGTCCCTTTCACTTGGATGCCCTTCCCATTAGTACCTTTTTTGTTTAGCAGATGTCATAGGGTGTTTTGAAAGATCGTTTTTGGCATCTCAGTACAGATGGAACTGTCCATCTCCACAACTGACAGAGAAGACAGTGTTCTTCCCTGTTCCTCAAACTGTCACTCTACTCTCAGGGGAAGGACAGTGACTGCTATTGTATGTGCTAATCCTCATCAGATGAGTTCCGAATCACCCTTTGACTCTGGTTAAGTATGTCCTATTTTTCTCATCAGTCATTAGCGGTGACCCTAATGTCCTTTGAAGAATTTTACAAATTTTTCCTTCTACATTTGCAGTTCATCTTACCAGACATAATTGTTATCTGAAATGTAAAATAATTTGTTTGCTAATACCTTTAGGAACTGCTATAAGTTGTAAATTATTTTTGATAATGAGTTACTAGCCACCTTTTTTATTTTCAAATGCCAGTTACATTTTCTTTACAAATACAGTTCAATTGCATGTAGAATGGAAGAACCTGCTAAACTCACAAATATTAAAATGCTTCTTTTCATTAAAATATACTTTTTTAAAAAAAATTTAGTTTTAGCATATAACCTTATTTAAGAGTCACAGAGTAATTGCCACAGTTGTGTACCTGATGTCTCCTAATGTTTTTATTCTTCTTAGTCTTTTCTTTGTGTGGTCTCAACTTCACCTTGCTATCTGCCAGTGGCCAAATACTCTAATAGTTAGGCTAAATGTCATAAGAGCAGGAAAGCATGGGTGATTTTGTATATATGATCCTTTGTTGTTGTGCAACACCAGCACAGATCTCTGAATAAAACTGCTGTGGTATTTGTAGCACATGCTGGCTTTGCCATTTTTATGCTATGCACACATGTGGCATCAGTAAAACTGGCAGAAGTCTTCTACAGTTGATGTAGTTGAATTTACAGTTGGGAAGACATCTGATCTAATACGTTACTTGGTATTTGTGATATCCCAGAATGAAATTCATGTGGGACAGAAGCTTGCAGTTGAAATCCAGAAGTTTGAAGCCTTGTTTGCTTGAACTGCTTCTACTGCCAGTGTCACTGGAGACCACCATGGCGATAAGGGGGAGCTGGTGTTAGTAGTTTGAATGAAGTGCTGCTTTAACAACAGCTTCAGGAATACATATGCAGTTCAGATAAAGCATATTGGAGGGTATGATCTGCTGTCCCACAAAATGTCCCATGATGATTAGCACACTTGTTCACAAACTGGTTAATGTTTTGTCAGCAGTGACTGTACTTCTCTGTGTTTTGTTTTCTTTGAAAGTTTCATTGTCTGTTGATTGTCAACCATAGCAGTAGGAGAAATACGGGATTAGTGAAAAAATATTCTCACACATTTTTAGAAACATTTCATTGCCAAATTTATTGCTTGCCATAATATTTAGTTTTGTACCAATTAAGGAGAAACTTTTCTGTAGTATGAAAATAATTTACTGAATACAGTTTTTCACAATAACTCAATCTTAAAACAACTTTTTCTGCGGAAAGTATTGATGTGACACTTAAGTGCTTTGGTATTAAGTAACATACTTTTGACTTGAATGTGTGAATGCTGTCCAGACCACTTAAAGTTACTGTGCTATTGCTATTGCAACAGAAGCCATCTTATTTTGGAATAAAAATGTGAGCTTTAGGTGCAGCAGGCTCAGTGTGGTTATACTTGGTGTATGCTCTTAGTGTAAAAACTAGTGATGTTCTGAGAGGTGAGCTTTTTCCAGAAGTACCGAATGTAGAAAAGATAGGACCTCAGAAATGAGCACCTATGAGCAGAAGAATTTCTAGGAACTTCAGTCATTTAAAAAAACTTGAAACATGCATTCAGCCCCCCAAAAAACCTCAAAAACGTGCTGTCTTTTCTCTACCAGGGGGAGAAAAACAATGTAAAGATGCAGGTAGATTGTAGGGATTGTTCACAGATATTGCCAGAGCTTAAAATCATTGCTGTCAGCAGATGGTGATGTACTTACGTTGTCATTTAAAACTATTCCATGTGGTAGTGGTTTGAAAACTACCCAATGCCAATCTCAAGAAAAATCTGTTGATTTTTAACGTTGTGATTTTTACAAGGTTATATTGGGCATGAGTATTCTAAGAATAGAAAAAGTTGTATCATCACAGCTTCTCTAACAAATAGAAGGACAAGTTAGTAAGGCAGTGTCTTAAGTCATGCTTCAGCATGGGTTGTTCATGCTTCACTGACACTCAATCTCAAGCAACACTGGAATGTTATTCCTCATTAGCTTTGTGTTCCAGTCTAGTGAACTGCTGTATACATGCTACTTCCATGACTTTAATTTTTTTCTGAAGGTGTGCTTTGTTATCTCTCTTGGTTATGGGAAAGTTTAGTAAATCACATTTATTAAATGTAAAAAAGCCTCAGTAATTTCAGTTTAAATTGCTGTCTTGATTGCTTTCAAGGCAGAAGTTCATCAAATGAAAAATACATTTAGGGTAACATGGTAAAATAATTTATTAGTTAAAATTCTGTGAGTAGGGTTCATCTCCCCTAACTTTTCGTGTCTGCAAGTTAAACACTTAAATCTGAGCTACTCTTCCTCATCATCCTTTATAATCAGTGGTGAAAAATAGCACCCCTATGGAATGCTTTTCTCAATCATTATGTTAGGCAGTTCAGCTCATTGTTCTGGTTCTCACTTCTTCCCATTGACTCTGTGCTGTTCGATTTGCGCTCCTGTTGCAGCACTGGTGCAAGATGAGGTAATCTCAGTTCTTTCTGAGAACAGTTTTAAACTGGTGACTGATGACATGAAATACTCTGGCAGTTGTAATGCAGTACTTAAACTTGCATTTTTAAATTGTATCTGACTTAAATGTTTGAGCATAAAGGGTGAAAAGCAGTAGATGCCATGATGTCAGTAATGAATAAGATATATTTTTAGTTTCTTTTATTGGTGTGCTGTGTGCAGAATAAACTGTATCTCTAGTGAGACCTTCAAGATTCAGTCATTTAGGATGAAATGTATCTTTTTCAGACTCAGTTGGTGTTTCCTGAGACTTCTAGTGAAGAGTTTTGATGAAAGAATTCTGCACTAAAGTTCTTAAGTTGGTCTTGAAAAAACTAATGGGGGAATAATGTTTTCCTAGTGATTCTTAGATTTACTTTTCATCAGAGAATTCTAGAATAGCAAGTATGATGAGTTCATGAGTACAATTTTTTTTTTCCCTTCTACTTTTAAAGATACAAACCAATACGCCGACGAGTAATTTGGTTGATTGGACAGTGGATTTCTGTAAAATTCAAATCAGACTTGAGACCTGTGTTATATGAGGCAATTCGTAACTTGCTTCAAGATCAGGACTTAGTGGTAAGTAAAAATAAGTGATGTTTTGAATTATACATTTGTTTTTGTAAACACAGGTGAAACATAAATACCATACATTGTATAAACTTGATTGAAAATTTCATAACATCACACCATAAAGCCTGTTGTGCCTTGTAAAAGATAATCTGCTGAGAAGTTGTGGGGGTGTTTAAATGTGGAGATGTTGAACAATAATGTCAGACATGAAATGAGCCCTTAAAATACTCGCTACGTGATGACTTTGGTGGGAAAATGAATGGCAATAGCACCAGTCTGGATTTTTCATAAGAAGAAAGTTGTGAAAGGTCTAGAGATAAATAATTTATAAAGAAATGAACACCCTAAAATAGGGTTATTCTGTGACTAGTCCCTGCACTATATAGTATGTAGGCATCAACATAGTTGTCTGTTAACAAAATGATAAATAGCATCAGTTGCTAAGATTGTTGAGTAAAATACTGTGGTTTTCTGCTACAATTTTGGTTTAGCAGGTGAATTTGAATTGGGAAGCTGGTTTTGTGATTTTCATTTGTTTTTATTTTTTAACAGACCTAGCAGTCAACAAATAAATAAGCCTAGCTAGTCTGTTAGTTAAATATTGGCAGTCGTAACAGTTACTTCTGTGATTCCAGACAGGAATGTGCTTCTGTGTTGATGTTATGACGGTTTTCACTTAAAGCTTTCTGAACATCTAAATGTCTAACAGTGAAGAAGATGCTGACTTGTTGAGTTTATTTAATTCTGTGCTTTTTGGGTGACAACAAGCTGTGAGAGAATCCCAAGTAAACTGCTTCTCTATTGCAAGAGTTTTTATCACAGGCTAGATATCTTCTTGTTTAATTCCTTCTTGACCTTCATGAAGGTTTTGCTTGAGTAGTTTCTCCAAGTGGTACCACTTTAGTGATGCCAAAGAAAATGTAAAGGGTACTAAAATGAAGGCAAATGAAAATGTCTGAGTTGAACTAACGGCATTTCTTATAGGATGATAGAACACATAGAATGACTCAATTGCCAAAACAAGCAACTGGTTTGATACTATCAGATATTACATTGATAATCAAAATGTTTAATGGATGTATGCATGATGCTTCTTGACTTTTGTCTTTAAGGTCCGTATTGAGACAGCTACGACACTGAATTTAAATATCCTTTTATTGGCAAAGATGTTTGGTTAGTTCTTAGTTCAGAGTTACTGGAAATTAAACCATTTTAAACTTATTATCAAATTCTTCACATTGTATTTTTGTGTATCCATTTAACATTTGCTTATTTGAGTCTTGTATCCATTTGCAATCTGTATTGTTTTTCCTTAATAGTTTTTTACCTGTAGATGACTTTGAGTTCAGAACTGACCAGTTCTTACCGGTAAGAGCATTTATATGGGCATACTCTAAGCAGATAGATCCATAGAGAAAGACAGGAAAAAACATTTTCCAATTTAATTATAAACCAGGAAAAATTAATTTCAAATTTTATTTTAAACCACACCATTTAGCAATCTCTGTGTATGTATTTTTTTTGTCTTCATAGGCCAAAATTTGTGAAGACTTATACTGCTTCTGTTAAAGTTGCTAATGTGCAATATATAGACAATTCAAAACCTTTTAGAACTATTACAAATTCCTAGCATTGTGTTTAGTACTATATATACTGTGTGTTACCAGATGGTAAGTTTCTTCATGCTAAGACAATATGAATAGTCTTTAATGATAATGTCTCCACACCAGTATGACTTTCCCTTATGTCTGTTTCATGCAGTACTAACCTGCCATTTCACACAAATATTAAATATGTGCGTGACTAAAATAGTGTCTTAAAAACATAGACTTGGTCCTATATTTCTCCTTTACAGTGGTCATTACTGTTGTTACTCAGTAAACAAAGAAATGTTACTATAAATATGAAGGTTTATTTTAATAACTCAAACTTAGCAGGTGCTCTTATTTGGTTATACTTCTATGTTAGTTGCAACTCTCTTGAGAACAAACAAAACAAATGCAAAGTGCATCTACACTGTAAACACTCAAAGGGTTTAATATATCTTTTTCAGTTCAATATATGTTTTGTCTACTGAACCAAAAGCTGGTAGACTGTACCTCTGCTTTTACCCTAACAGTGCTCTTTCTGGAGAGATGGCCTTCAGCTTTATAGTGTTTTAACTGAAGACATATTTAGACTTGCCAAAACATGAAATCTACATCTGTTCAAACTAATCACTGTTGAACTGTTTTGTAATAGCATATCTGATTTTTTTTTTAATCCTGCGTATTCAGTGATTGGTTAGTGTGCATTTTTTCAAATGAAAGAGTAACATTTTGCACACTACATAAATGTCTTTCAGAGTTCATAGATGTTTTAGAATTGTAAGCATACAGGAAAATCACCAATTCATGTCACCAATTGTATTTCTGATGGTCTAATCTGTAGTTTATTTTTCTTCTAGTATCTGGAATCCATGTTTACACTGCTCTTTCAACTACTTCAGGAAGTAACACAATGTGACACCAAAATGCATGTTCTTCACGTTCTGTCTTGTGTGATTGAAAGAGTCAGTATGCAGGTATTTTATAGATTTCAGTGTTAGATGCCTGCGTTGTTTGCATTGCTTGGTTATCTTTTCACTCTTCAGTTCTCATTTAGCTTTTGTCTAAAATGTTCTTGCTCCGTTATTACTTTAATTACTACGGGTTTTTTTGCATTGACTCATCTTTTAGGGTACAGACTTTCACTGCTTATCATTGCATTTCTTACAGGTTTTTTTAATTGTAATTCATTCTAATTGTCTTATATCTGAACAGTATTTTATTAAGTCTTACATATTAAGAGATACCTGAGTGGACAAATGCTTCACACTGCTAGGGACTGTGCAGTTAAATCTGTAATCTCTTGTTGGCACTGATAGGATTACAATTGCCTGTACAGCACTACCCTTAACTGCATGAAAAGTTTCAAGTTCACATCACAAATTTTCAGTACTTCCTTCATAGTTTTAAAATACATTCTTCAGCTTATACATAAACAAATTGAAGATATTTTTCAAAATTAAAAAATGAATTGTTGACTGCTTTTGTCTTAGGTTTTGGGTTTTTTTGTGGTATTACTGTATTAAGGACACGTATTAATACATGGTCTTGAGTTTATCTCCTCTTTCTACAAGTAATCCTCTAAGAGCCAAATGAAGCTTTCCTAATTGTCCCTTGTAGGAAAAATCCACATGACAACAGATTTCCATGCATTTTAGATCAGCTAGAGAAGCAGCAGACAAAAACAAATCGAGAAAGAAACTTTGAGTCTGTTTAGGTTAATTCCTAATTAAGTACTTTAGAAGACAAATAGATTAACTTCTAGTATTGTAGAGCATAATAGAAAAAAAAAATAGGTTGGGACAAACCTCTAGAGGTTATCTAGTCCAACTGCTGCTCAAAAGATGGATAACATCAGAGGTTATTCACCCTTTAGTCTTTTTTTACTGGAACTGTTTCTGGTCTTCCTAAAGGATGCTGTTATTTAGGAATCCTGTCTAAATGAAGAATATATTAATATGAAAATATCTCTGGTTATCAAATCAAGTATTTTTTGTGTTGTATTTACTGCTTAAGCCTTATTGCCATGTACAAATGTTATTGTAAGTAATATGTTCTTTTCAAACCACTGTGCAGTCAGAAGTTACTTCAGTCACAGAGTATGGAATATTGTGTTTCAGGGAGAGGAAAGAGGAGTAAATTAAAGCAAACTATTTTTACCATGACAAAGCAGCTCTTAAAGCAGCCTTTAAATATTTCAGAAATTACTGGGATAAATTGATGGCCTTGTTTCACACATTAAGAAACCAATTTGTTTTCTGAACTTCAGGTACGACCATATGTAGGATGTTTGGTTCAGTATTTACCACTCCTTTGGAAACAGAGTGAGGAACACAATATGCTACGATGTGCCATTCTAACTACCCTAATCCATCTTGTCCAGGTAGGGGGTCAGAATCACATAAATATTGTCAGTATCTCCTACAGTTCGTTCTCAGACATGCCTACATGTTCTGTGTGTATATATGTAGATAAAATTAAGGTACATTTTGGTTTTATAGGCTATTTCTAAATGCTTTTCAGTCTTACAGTAAAGATGGTTCTCTGGTAGTGGAGGTAAGCATGGCAAATGTTAAGAATTTAACTATTTTGTTGCCGGGGACTTCTTCAGTACAAGCAGTTCTCTAGACAGATTTGCTTCTCTTCTGGAGGGTTTTGGTTTTGTAATCTTGGAATTGAGCTTCCTCTAGTGACTATGTTGGAAAAAGCTTGTTCTGGCTTCCTGTATTTCCCAGCCAGCATTAAGATTATTGGTCTCTTCTTAAAATTGTTGTGTATGGTTCAGACTTGATTCTGCAGTGCAGGCACATCTGTTTCCCTCTTACTTTCCACTCAGTTCCCAGGGATGTGGGATTTCTGTTCTGACTGCAAACTTTCTGTGAAGATGAGACATTTTTAAATCATAGGCCAAGATATGGGCTACCACCACAAGTTTCACTTGCCTGTTTTTTTTATATTTGCCTTTTAATTCAGATTAGTGTCAAATGTTTCTTGTTTAATTCATAAATGTTAGGTTTAATGTTGCTCAAGGGTGGTGTTAGGATTGACTAATTGTGGGTCATCATGCTTAGAATTCCAATGCTTTTATTGTTACCACTTTCACCATTATCTTCCTACTACATAACCTCTGATCCCTATTACATCCTTTGGCAATGCTTTCTGCAACACTTTTATATAGCATATGGGAGAAAATACATCATTTCATCCCTTAAATTTCTTAGATTTTCTGATGTTCTCTTCTGCTTTGTTCATATGTTATGAAACAGAGATAATAGGAGCTCTGAGCTGCCTGCTTTGTATGTAATTGATTTGTATCACATCCTGCTACTTGTATTTCAATCTGTTTGTGGGTTTTTTTCTTCTTTTAAGAATTTATCTGCTCATACTGTTCTTTATAGCTATATTTGAATATCTCCTTTTTAAAGTCCTTTATAAAGGAGGTTGGTCAGAACTATGAAAATGTCTGTGAGCCAGGGACTACTATCACCTTCTGTTCCTGACTGACTTATAAGTGCAATTAATAATATTGACAATAGAGGTGAACATAGCAATTCTCAGACCATTGGATCTTTGGATTTTTTTTTTAATATATGTGTGTTGTTTGCTTCCAGATTTTGCTTTATCATATTAATAGCTATGTTGACCAATATTGTATTTAAATGGAAGTTGCTGGTAATCTTTAGTCAGATAAATGAGTTTTGATGGTTTAGAATCACAGAATCATTAATGTTAGAAAAGACCCTTAAGATCATTGTGTCCAGCCCTTGAGCTAGCCCTCTCAAGTCCATCAGTAAACCATGGCCATAAGTGCCTCAGTGTGCAAGGTTTAATCCTTGCCGGGATGAGAGAGCACGTTGCCGTTGCCCCTCCCCCACCTGCGCCGGTTGGGTTGGAAGTTAGACACAGACCCCGGCTAAAATAACAAGAAATTTAATACAACAGAGTGATAGAACGATCTGAATAATAACAGTATCAATGGTAACAACAATAAACAGCAATAACAGTGAACAAGACAAAAGATATACAGAGAAATACCACTAAATGATCAAGGAGCAAAGCCGCCACGTGTATGGCAAAAACCAACACCAGAAGCGAAAGTAAAAAGGCTCCGCCCCTGAACCTGACGTCAGCATGGTATGAATAACCCGGCTGGAGATCCCTTCCTCGTCTCTCTCTGCTGGGGAAAACTGAACCAGGACACTCAACTATATGTCTTTTATCATTTTATACCCATTTTCCTGGGCAGCCTCCTCCAGTGCTTGATAAACCTTTTGGTGAAGGTTTATTTCTTAATACCCAATCTAAATCTCCCCAGCATAACTGGAGGTCATTTCCTCTCTTTCTATTACATGTTACTTGGGAGAAGAGACCAAAACCCACCTCATTACAACCTCCCCTCAGCCTCCTTTTCTCCAGACTAAACAACCCCCATTCCCTCAACTGCTCCTCATAAGACTTCTCTTCTAGTAGCTTCACCAGATTTGTTGCTTTTTAGATGCAGTCCAGTCCCTAAGTGTCTTTCTTGTAGTGAGGGGCCCAAAACTGAGCATGTTAGTGGAGATGCAGCCTCACCAGTGATGAGTACAGAGGCATAATCACTTCCCTAGTCTACCTGGCTGCACTATTTCTGATATAAGACAGGATGTTGTTGGCCTTCTTGGCCACCTGGGCACACTGCTGGCTCATGTTTAGCCTGCTGTCGACCAACACCCCCAGGTCTTTTCCCGTTGGGCAGCTTTCCAGTCACTCTTCCCCCAAGCCTGCCCCAAGCCTTTCATGGGGTGGTTGTGACTCAAGTGCAGGACTCAGCACTGTTGAACCTCATATAATTGGCCTCAGCCCATCGATCCAGCCTGTCCACCTTCCTCTGTAGAGCCTTTCTACCCTCAAGCAGACCAATACTCCTGCCCAGCTTGGTGTCACTTGCAACCTACTGAGGGTGCACTTGATCCCTTATCCAGACCATTGATAAAGATATTAAACAGAGCTGACTCCAGTATGGAGTCCTGGAGAACACCACTTGCAACAGGCTGTTGCTGACTGGATTTAACTCCATTCATCACAGTTCTTTGAGCCTGGCCTCTCAGATCCAGGTGGCAACACCATACTTGGCCTCCACCAGTAGTGATGCCTCAGGGGACCCATGCAGTGTTGAATACACAAACACAATACACACAAAGATGATCAGAATGCTTTTAGTACTTTGGCGTCCCAGTGGGGGTTAAATAATTCCAAGGATTAAATAATCCTTGAACTTGAAATATATAGCAATATCTGTGCTGTTTACAGTAAAAATGCAAACAGAATGTACTGTGTTCCTGAGAAAAGTTTGACAAATAAAATAATACATGGTTATATTGTCTGAAGCATCCTTGCTATTAAGCACTTCTTTAATATGGATGCTCTTTAATATGCCATCCTACCTACTCCAACCCCTACTATATTTAAAAAAAAAAAAATTGTTAGACTTGCAAAGATCAAGAGATGTACTCCTAGGATGTAGGGCACTGTCCATATAGAAATAGACTGTATATGCAGACAATCTTGGAACTTGCAGAAATGCATGACTAAGAAGATAGTATTGTAGAGGTTAACAGTGGAGAAAAAGTGGAAGGGGAATCACTAGACATTTGAAAGTGGAGTTAGTTCAAACAAAGAGAAAATATATTTTCCCAATAAACAAATTATGGAACTTCTTGTTACTGGCCCCTGTGGAGGCCAGAAATATAGGTGAACACAAAGATTAGACAAATTTATGGACGATTCTTTTCCTTTTAAGACTGGTTTGTTTAAATAATTCCACAAAGAAGCCTTAACTTAGAAACATCAAACAGTTTTAAATTTAACACTTTGCAAATACAGTAATTATGCAAAAGCAGCATTCAACTAGCCTCAGTTCTCTTAAATAGTAATATTACAAATTGGGCAATAGTTACCAGTTTAAGAATTCCATTCCTTTTAGGACTAGTTTTAATTTATGATTAGTTTTGACAATAGTTACCTCTTCTTTTTTTAATTTGTTTTTTATTATTAAATGATTACTGAAAAAATTATTTACATTCTCAAGAAGACATCTTAATCTATGGCTCATGGGTCATTTGAAAAATAAATCACTGTGATCATTCTGTGAATCTCTGTGTAGCAATGAAAACAAACCCTTCTGATTCTTAGAATATCTTAAAAGATTTAGTATGTGGTAGGGTCCAAAGAGTAATAACATTTTATTTAGCTGTTAGCCCTTTAGTATTTCGTATTAGAGCTGAGACTTTTCCCAGAGAGAGAATGACTAGTGAATGTTTTTAGGAATGTGTATTGTTTATAATTCTTGTAGACCATTGATAAACTGATTGTTTCCAAAAATCTTATGTAATTTTCTCAAGACATGTTGAGAGAAAGCTCAGGAGTATGACTACTTTGTTGTATGAAATGGATGCAAGCTCAACCTTTGATTTAATTAATGCATGTTTATAATATATAATATTATAGATAATAGAAAGCAGTAACACGGATCTTTTCCAGCACTATTCTTGAAAGGCTTGATTTGAGGTTTTTGAAGTATTTTACATTTTTTTTAAATTTACTTTTATAGGGACTGGGAGCAGACAGCAGAAGTCTCTATCCTTTTCTGCTTCCAGTAATTCAACTAAGTACAGATGTTTCTCAGCCTCCACATGTCTATCTTCTGGAAGATGGTTTAGAGTTGTGGTAAGAATGTTTTTTATCAGTTTCTAATTTAAAAAATGTTATTTTTGTATCCTCAGAAGAAAAAAGTTAAGAAAAAAACTTTGACTGTATTAAGAATTTGGATGTTCTTGTTACCTTACATGGACATCATCTATATCATACATTTTCTGAGAAGAGATGAGGTTAGGAAGTTAATAAAAGAAACACAGTTAAAAATAACTGAGTAGGTAACCTATTTTCAGGCAGTTGATACTGTGATAACGAACATCAAGACAAGAAGTCTAGACTCACTATAATGTGCATGCTAACTAAGTTTGACATGCTTGACTTCAGTAGTGTGATAACCCAGTGGTTCTCAGAACAGGTTGTTGGAAGAGATGATGAGCTTACAAGGATAAAATGTAGAAGTTATTGTTCAGATCTTAAACTATTTGGTGACTGAACATAAAACAAGAAGTGGCACTATGATCAGTTTGCCATGAGCCAAACTTGTTTGTTTTGTGGTGCAGCTGACACTCTAGGAGGAGGAAACTGTTAACCTGGACCAAATTCCCTTTCCTGCAGAATAGGAATATATTGAGTTTCTCTTGAAATAGTGAAGTATTCTTTTGATCTAAATTGTAGATGGGCATTTGAATTACAAATGCTTAACCTACAAATAATCTGTGCTACGTGCAGAAAAACTAAGATTTATAATGCTGTTGATGGTGGGGCAGCAAGTCAAAGTGCAAGACCTCCACAAAATTTGAGGACTTTTTAGTGTATCAGTTCAGAACATTTATATCTTCTTAATAATACTGATCTTGAGGTTGTTATTCTGATGCCTGTGCAGAAGAATGATATTTTAAGATGTCCAAGAGCATCAGAGGAGACTGGATTGAGCTCACAGAGACAGTTGGGACTGTAATGGCTTCTTAAACCAAGAGCAGGAGAAGATACTTTACATAATCAGAAATGTTATTTAAATACAGTAATCCCACATCTAAGACTTAGGAACAAACTGGAATGTGTTGCTGTCATTTTAAGTTGAATTTAATGTATAGATAGTTTTCAAACCTCAGGAATTCTAAATTGTTATAAACAATGCAGACCATATAGTTATACTTTTATGTATGGTAATCGATGCATATTTCAGACCTCAAAAAAAACCCCAAACAACAGAGATTTGAGCTGGGTGGCATCACAGCTGCTCCTTTGAGGTGTAGACACTACATGCATTGTCCTTACACCATGAATATTCCCTCTGCCCATCTTTTTTGAGTTCCCAGGTTGGGTACTTAGCCACTCTCACTGTTCCGTTTTGGAGGTTAAGTTGTCTTTATTAAAATGCAGTAGCATGTTTTTATTTCTTTTTCTTATCTTAGCAAGACCCATGCCTATACAGATGGGTTTGTTGTAAGGAATACTGCTGCACTTGAAATAGGCTTCAAGTAATTATGTAATACATTATTTAAAGACCATATAGATGGTTATTAGAAATTACTAAGTTTTACATCTGTCAAAATGGTTGCTCAGTGTTATTCATGGATCATCTGAAATGCTTTGCTTCATCTGTTTTTAGGTTAGTCACATTGGAGAATAGTCCATGCCTTACACCTGAGCTCCTGAGCATATTTCAGAACATGTCTGCCCTTCTTGGTATGTTTTTTTTTTAATGAATTTCTGGGGGTTTTGCTACTGCTTGTAGTGTTCATGCATTAAGTAATGCTGCTGTGGCTAAAAGAACTAAGGGAGCTTGTAAAATTGTAACTATTAAAAATGAGGAACAGGCTTTTGTTGTTTGACTTTCCCATCTTTTTTTAATATTTATTACCCACTTACCATAGTTCTCTTTTTCAGTAAATTGAAGCTGCTTTGTACCCAAAAGATAAGACAAATTTCAGAGGTTTTTTTAAGTTCCTGAAATTTTACACTAAATGTGCTGAGTTTTAGTGATATTGTCTATATGGAATACTTGCTTGTTCTGCTTACAACCAGAATGATGTTTTCTAGTCTGAAGAATTGAAGCTTCCATTATTAGATTTTCTATTATTCACTTAATAGCAATGTAGCATATTTTCAAACTACCTAAATATGTCTATAAGCGTATTGGTCAAACAGCCCTGAAGTGAAAAGCCTGAGTTGTTGACAAAATCTAAACTTAGTAATGAGGATTAAGTTTCACTGCTTAGGAAATACTGATATTTTCCGGTGCTTGTGCTTTGTTATTAAAGGAAGTATAAAAATTTGGTGGTTTAATTTTATCCTGTAATTATGGTTTTGTTTAATGAAATCTTTAGCTGTCCTTTTGTAGGTTGTGGAGCTAATATAGCAAATACGTTAGTTTTTTAGAGGAATGTGTTTATAAAATTAGAGAAGTTCACTTTCTAATTGACTTGGGTTTGGTACTTATTTTATTCTGACTATAGATCAGTTGAAAGTTACATCATGGGTAGGTGCAAGATGACACCTGTTATTTCTCTGTGTATACTAGATCTCTAATGACAAAACTGCTAAGGAAAGTAGTGTTTTGTAGTGGTTTTGGTATTTAACTCCAGAGCTAGCTTTCAGGTTCCATAGCTGCCACATACTTATTATTTGTCTTCATTCATATCTATACTCCTAACCTTCCTCCTTATTCTTTGTTAGCAGTAGATAATATCTACTACAGGAATCTTGCAGTATATAAATGGTTGTGATTTACATAGTTGTGCTGCTCATATACTTGAGTTAAATTCAGAAATACTTTGTATTTGTGGCTTGTTTACATTTGCTACTGCTATTTTCTCCCCACCCTGTCCTCCCTAGTCTTCATGTGATACTTTCTAGGGTAGGCATGAATATGAATGGAAACCTCAGCATACTCTTCTCAGAAAAGGTAGAGGTATTCAGGAATAACTCTACACTTCTGAGTTTCCTTGTTTTGTGAATACTTTCATTTGGAAAAACAATTATATCCTTGAGTGATTGTTCCTTGTTCTCAAAAATAAAAGCTGTTGTATATGCTGGTAGAGCAAGTAGTACAGTTAAGCTAGGTAGATTTCCCTTAAGGTGAGGTTTCAAACACACTTTTGTCAAATTGTTTTTTTTAATCAGGGATGGGAGTGAGTGGCAAAACCACAGCAGCTAATGAGTAATCATAGACTGATTTCCTCATATAGACTTTTGGTACTACTTTACTTCCTGAGCATTTTTCTGAGAAACTTGTTTTCAGAGTGCTCTCAAATAAGCAAATAACAACCAAAATAAAATTTGTTTTCAACACAATTGACTGGCACTCCACAACCATACAAATGGCAGGTTCAAATGCTCGCGAGAGAACAAAACTATCACCATGTAAGCTCCAAAGGTGTAACAACAACCCAAAATGCTCAGTCACTCACCTAAAAAAATGAGGTGTCTCAACCTCAGGGAATTTCTGAGTGTTCTGAAGGCAGTGTTCTGACTCAAGGGGAGAGTCCTTGACTGCAGCGTGCTACTCCAGGAGGGACCAGCTCCCCAGGGGACTCCATTTATACCTGAGCTGAATCTGATCTGTTGTCAATATCAGCCGTTATTGCCTGAGAGCCTTAGTTACTGTAAAGTCCTGAGAACAAGGGCATGGAAAAAGGAAACCAATGGCTGCTACATTTCAGCAGCCAGGAAGCACCATTTTAATTGGGTAAGTGCACCTGCCACGCAGTTAAAAATTTTGATTGCTGTAGGCCAAAATGGTTTCCTGGTATATGCTTTGTCTGCAGTTCATCAAGTTTATATCAGGAGAATCAAGCTAGACAGCCTTCACGTGACATTGCTGTGGCACTGTGATATTGAAATAGAGCTTGAATCCTGGATTAGTGCTAACCTTATTTTAAAACTTGGTAGTTATAAAACCAGTACAATACTGCCATTCAGTGTCCCTTAGGCAGATACTTGATTCAGTATACTTGAAGAAGGGATGCTTCACTTAAATCCAGTGCAACAGCACAGTTTAAGCTGCAGCCCCTTGCAGAATTAAATGCGTTGATCAGTAATGATGAACTGCACAAGTTAATTAAATAACTATTCAGTGTTAGTTTGGTAATACAGGTTCTCCAGTATACAAGTGGCAGTATTCACCTGAAACTTCTAGCACTTAAGAAGAAACAGTTTCTAGCCTTCTCATCATGGTGACATAGCTGTCAGAACAGGGTGTTTTAACTGGGAAGTCTGCTGGTTTACGTTGTAAAAATGAAAAAATTCATTCAAATTTTGAGATCCTCACATTTAAAGTTTCAAAACTGCCATGTCTTCTGGGTCTTCACGGTCTGAGATATGACAAAATAGAAAATCTTTCTCTGACTGGTTCTTGATGCAGTCTTAAGTTACCAAAGTGCAAGTCAAAGGACAGATATGGTGAAGGGAAATTCTGAGTAGATGGCTACCTTGCTTATGACTTTTGGAGCAGGGTGGAGAACTAGCAATAAGGTGCTCCAGAAAAAGATTTTGTTGAAAATACAGTATAAGAAATATGAACCTCTTGACCTGTAGTTTCTGAATTTATTCTTACTGAATGGAATTACTCTAATATACAGATAATATAACTTTCTGGTGTGTTTTACTACTTCATCACCACTGAAATCCTTCAGAAAAAGTCTCCTATTAGAGGTCAACATGGTTGACCTAGAAGAGCTGAAAGGAAAGGACAGAATTTCATACATAAGATTCTGTACATTAGGGGTATATAGCAGACCCTGTCCTGGTGAAAAGGAGGAAACAGATGTGACAAGAAGTCATCAAACTAGAGATACAGAGAAGATTTTCTATCATCTTCACAGCCAGATTATAGCTTGAAGTCTTGTATAAATGCTTCTACTTAGAGGTATTCATATACAGTAATAGGGGACAAACTTCTGTGGGAATTAAACAGTGTATGTAGATACAGTGCAGCTTTAACTGAATCCAAAGGGACTGTGGAAAATAGTATTGATAACCATGTATAAGAAAGTAGATGGTTTGGTTATGTTTAAGGAGACAATAGGATTGATGGTGTATTATTCAGGTTGATTATTCATTGTGTTGTAGCTTTTGCTTCATGTTAATTGCCTTTGTGGGTCACTTGATTGTGACTGTACACAATATTTTTTTCAGAAAATTCAGGATCTGTGCAGTAATAGGCTGCTGGTTCTGATTCAGGACCCTTAAGAGCTCTTTGAGCATCTAGTATTTTCCATTGGATTTGGGAGATTAGCCTAATCATCAAAGTACAAACTTGATTTATGATTTCCATGTTATAACAGTACATTTTCTTCAGCAAAATGATATAAAACCGAATGAGATGTACTGTGGCCTAAATTATGTCTGGTGCTTTTTCAACTGTGCTATCAATATCACTTAATAGAAAGGTGTTGCAGTGTCTTTTTTTCCAGTTGGTGAATGCATGATTAGATGACCGCACATGAATATATCATTTGTTGCACAATTTTTTTAAAGTGCTCTTAAGATGCTTTCAAAGACTTTGTACTGCAAAAGCACTTGCTTGTCTGTCATGGTTTTCTGACTCACCAGTAATACTTAGAAACCTGAACTTTGAAAGCTTCTATGCTGACTCCTCTTGTGCTTTCTCTGCTGGAGCCAGTTGTCTTATTGACAAGAACATACCTTCGGTTTTCATTGACTTTCATTCCTAACGTAAATTTACAGCCTGGAGAAGTAATCGTTTGCCATTGCTTCTCCTGCATCTTTTAGGAGATTTATTTTAAAACATGCTTATCTGTTGGCACAGAATTCTAATGTGATGCATAAAAAATTGGTTTGAGATTTAGGGGTTTTTAATGATTCGTTTGTTCATACTAGTTTTTCCATTATTGAACATGCCTTTGCCATGGCCATGTCACAGGCCTGTGGCATATATCACCATGGGTATATGTCAGTGCAGTGACATCTCTTTAATTTTTGACAGCTGAAAGGGGAAAAATATAGAAATGTTTTTGATTTTTCTTTTTTAATGACTGAAAGTAATACGTGGTTGTTCCTTCCCAGCTATTTGTTCTGAAAAGAGCTTTTTGTCTCCATTTCAGGATACTACTGCTGTTGGTACTGGATGTCAGAGGAGTTGTACAAATCAGTTAGATTTGCCTTTTAAAGTAATTAATGCTATGCTTAAATAAAGATACAGGAGTAGAATGTTGCATTTGATACGAAGGCTTGATTTCACTTGCATAATTGCCCTTCCTTCAAAGGCTGTAGTGCTATCACTGATGTACAATAATCATTCACAGCATACTTATCATATTTGGTTTTCATATCAGCACTACTGCTAACATTTAAATTCTATAGAAATATAATTGCCCTGTAGAGGGGGTTGCAGTGGCTCTTTAATCCATCTCTTGGTGCAGCAGATTGAATAATGTGGAATGGAGGAATACATTATTTCTCTGAGGATGGATGCATTTCTGCACTAAGACTGCTTAAAATGGCAGCAGAATCTGATACAATTGCAGGTTGGGAATATGGCCGAAGTCAAAACATATCTGTTTCAAGAAGCATCAGGTTTAATGCGTCTGTGCTGTACCTGTAAAGGTAGTGGTAAAAAGCAGGTTGCTGGAACTGGAATAATTCCACTGATTTCCCAAAAAGCTCATATGAGTGTGCATTAATTCAGAAAGAGATATATTTGATTCAGGAAAGCCTGTCAAGAGAATTGATACATAATTGTTTATTTAAAATCAGTTGAATGTGATCTCTTTCTAGAAAAATGCTCTTATTAAGCATTGAGCTTTACTCACAAATGAGTGGCTGAAATTCTGTCAGTTCCATGACATCAGTCTTACCTGTTTTTTCATTCTGGCCTAAAATAACTTGCTACTAGTAATTTTTCTACTCATACTTTATTACTTTTGTATCAGATTCTTGTCACAGAATCACAGAATGGAAAGTTACGGAAAACTTGGTAGCACTTCATGTTTATATGACCATTTTTTTACAATTTGTCTACTGCATCAGTGTCTGAAACTTTAAAAAGGGCTGTATGCAGTAAAATAACTGCAGACCTCTAAGGACAATGCAGTAACTTCAAAAAATATGTAACACTAGTAATAGGCTACTAAAGGTAATTTACAGATGTATTGGAATCTTTTGATAAGGATATTGGATGGAAAAGTGAAAAATCATCTCTTTTCAAGTCAAGATATGTAAATATTCAAAATAAGTGATAACAAGACATGACCAGTCCAAGCACCGAGTTATGAAAGTAGTCATGCATTCAAAGCTGTTCAGTGGCCATGCCAAATAACAGGAACATTAATGTTCTTTCCAATGGGAGGGAAGAGAAGAGAAACTGCTAAAACTCTGCAAAATGTTTCAGATCTTTTAATGGAAAGCCAGCCATAGTTTATCATATGACATCTTTTGTGGAAGTTTTTCTATATAAGCATCACTTATAGCCACATCTTCATACAGGCTGTATTCATGTGTTGGTTTAAGCCCTGCTGGGACCGGAGACCACGTTGCCATTGCCCCTCCCCCACCCTCAGCTGGTTGGGCTGGAAGTGAGGCACAAACCCAGGTTAAAATAAGGAGAAATTTAGTACAACAGTGTGATAAATAACAACCTGAACAACAACAGCAGCAATGATAACAATAAACAGCAATAACAGTGAACAAGACAAAAGGTATACAGAGAAATACCGCAATGGTTACAGACCACTCGCTCGCGTGCTCCCCTTCACCAAAGCCACCAAGGAAAAAGGTTCCCGCGCTCCTGCGCCAGGACCTGATGTCAGCATGGTATGAATAACCCGGCTGGAGATCCCTTCCCCCTTCTCTGCTGGGGAAACTTAACCCTATCTTGGCTGAACCAGGACAATTCATCTAAGCCACATAAGACATAACAAGTCTTGGCCAGGCGCTGCTGTTAGTTTAAGCTGGTAAGAAACTTTATTTAAAAGTTATATAAAAGTATTTTCCTGTTGGCTCTCCAAGATTATTTTATTGGAATATTAATTAAGCATGGTGGAGCAGAAGTCCACTTACTTTACCAAGAATAATCTGTCTCCTAAACTGGTTTTAAGAAAATTTAGCAAGCCCTTTGAGGTTTTTTTCAGTTTTCTGTTTTGTTTTCAGACAAGGAGGGCTGTTTGCTTTCTGGGCTAGTATCAGGCTCCATGTGAAACTTTGAAACTTTTTGTTTTGGTATGAATTGTGTTTGTAGATGTTCTGGGGTGATTTTTTTTTAAAGATAGTCTTACAGGTGCTGCCTGAGGACATATTTTTTTTTCTCTTCAAACTGCTGCTGTACACCATCTTCTGTGTAATTGTGTCTCTTAAATGGATATGCTTTCCTTACTGAAATGCTCAAGGTATGGCCTAAAGCTGTGTGTTTCATTCTAAAGTCTCAGTGCCATTTGTGGCATCTGGGTCAGAAGAGCAGATCTGAAATCTTCGTTTCACTCCTTCTACTCAGCCTTTACTGACTCAAATGTGAGACATAATTTATCCGTAATTGCAGGTCTCTTAAGTACATGTTTCATTTGTTCCATCTTTATCTTAACCCACTATCACATCCAAAACATGATTTTTTTTTTTAATCAGCATTGGCTTTTGAGGTCACAGGATTTCTTGTCCTTCCATTTGAGAACATGAGAGCTGTTATCCCTCTCTTGTCATTTGTTTCTGTCAGGGAAACAGAAGCTGAATGGTACTGAATCGAAGATATCTTTTTTTTCCTGTTTGTAGGCATCTGTCACTTAAAAGCTGTGTGAAGAAAAAGACTGGTAGAAGTGAGTCTTTTACTTCAGTTTGGTCATGAGATTCTGAATTGTGATTTCCTTTTTTCCAGAGCTGAGTTCAGAAAACTTCACAAATTGCTTTAAGATCATCAATGCTTATATTTTCCTATCATCATCTGAATTTTTACAGGTATGTTACCATTATGTAAAGAATCATATTAACATCTTAGTTGCCTAATGTCAAACTACTTTCATGTTGGAAGAAACCATACACACAAAGATTTATACTCTTATTTATGTGTATACAAGTATATTTTTCTAATGTTAGCTCTTTACGGCACATGGTGGAAACTCAGTCAAATCAGATTTGAGAAAGATTATTATTTAGAATTAATGTTTAGTGGATGGATTTAGTACTTTGATACCTGTAAAGTTCCTATGTGTAGTAATAGGTATTGTAGTTATCCTACCAGATTAAAATTATGATCATAAATTCTAGCAAGAATTGAACTGGAGATATTGTGCCTTGTTCTCACACCCTCATGAGAAAATTCATTGAGATTGATTGTTTAAAAAAACAGCAGTATTTAAAAAAACCCCAAACAAACGAATTACTTAGATTAGATTTTAAATAGTTAAGGAAAGATGAGCATTTTAACAAACACAGTCTTTGAAGACAAGTTGGGTCTTTGGACATAAATAATCCCTGATGTGTTGAGTTTTGAAATATATGCATAGATACAAAATATATTTGCATAATACCTTCTTTTTCATTTAATTACAGATGTATGCTGCTGATTTATGCCAGTCATTTTGTGAAGTTTTGAAGGACACAACTACTGATGGCCAAGTTCAAGTTTTAAAGGTAGAGTGTAATAAAAATAATACCCAGATATTCAGCTCTGTACATCTGTTATTCTTGCTAGTGTGTCGGGTTAGAGTAATTATTTTCAAGTATGATGAATGTAGAACATGTAGAAGAAGAAAACTTACTTAGCACACATTGATATTAGAGACAGTGGTGTTTTAAACTACATATTTAAAGTGTGTGTGCATGTATAGAGAGTGTGTATATACACATGTATTTTTTAAAACAGCCAGATGGCTAATCACTGTATTGTGAAGATAATGTTATGTATAGAAAATCTTGAGAGCATTGAGTTGCAAAACAAGAGGTTTGGGTCAAAGTAATCTGATTTCATCTTTGGCTATCTGTGGACTCATGGAAGGTGTAGAAAGCTTATCAAAATTTTTTTTCTCATTGAATTTTAGAATGGAGAAGAGCACCACAGAATATACTTACACTTTCATCTACAAAATAAAAGGCCAAAATCAGTCTGATTAATGAGTTTTAAGAGCTGTACTTATTCAGTTTTCAGCTTGGTTCAGAATTCAGAAAAAACCCACATTATTTGGACAAAAATGCAACATCAAGAAATTATTCAACCCTAAAGTTAAAATCATACTTGTATATTAATAATCTGGGCTCATTTTGAGTCTTTCTAATCAAAATGTATAAAGGTAACTATCTAATTGCTGTACCTAGTCATCCAAATCTGAGTTTTGTCTGTACCCTCTCAACCAGTAGTGATCTCTTTGCCAATACAAACAACAATATTATAGCTACTAATTTTTTAATATACATTTTCTTTTTCAGTATTCAATATCAGTAAGAAAAATAATCAGACAGTTCAATTTTTAACTGCACATTTGAAAAAGTGGCAAGATAAGAGTTAAATAATAAGTCTGCATACATGTGTATTATTATAAAAACTGTTTAGTTTATTTCATGATTAAATGGGCACCAAAAGGTGAAGACTCACCTTTTTCTTCATTTCTGTATGACTGCTAGGACTTAATAGATCTAGTGCCATGCTTTTCCAGTCTTTATTGAATGTTGGATGTATGTGCGCTCTACCACATCCTTTGTGTAGCATACCTGCATTTGTACAACAGTTTGCTTTTGCCATAAGTTGCTATTGTAATGGCAACAACTGTTACAGGTTTTTGGAAGTACTAAAAAACCCTTTTTTTTGGACAAACTTCAAATGTTACTATGAAAGATATGAAATTCATAAGCTTTTGAAATATTAAACATGATACTTTAAATGTACCTTTTGAAGAATTTCAGGAAATAAAGTTGGAGTATGCAGTGAAAGATAGTTGAGTAGTAACTAGTTTATTACTCCTTTGTTTCCAGTGGCTTCAGTAACTGGGAACTGTGTTTCTTATAAAAACATGGGCTTGAATTCAGTTCATTAATAATTCAATGGAGGGGAAAAAAATTAGATCCCACCTACCTCTGCTTGCAGAATTCCAGGACAGAAAACAACAGAAGTTCTTGTAGTTGCTGCTGAAAGGAGCCTAAGGACTCTAGTTTTGGAATTTAAAAAGTCAATTTCTCTCTATCAATATTATTATTTGGAGCCTATAGTTGTGTAAATGTTTGATGCAGCAGCTTTGAACCAGATCTCTAAAATGGAATGCTGCTGCTAATATGGTATGGCATCTACTTGGGTCCCAATGTGGCCTTGCATTATCTGTAAGGTTTGTGCAGTATACTTTGAACACCTTCCTAGTATGCCTACTTGCTTCCAGAGGGATGACTGAGTTATCCAGGTAAGTATTTTTACTAAAAGCAAAATGTTTTGTCAGGTGTCACTATGCTGACTTGTTAACAATATACCCTTAAGATAAATACTGGAAACAGAAACACCTGGAGAGTTCTCTGAAATATTTTCCTACAGACAGCTTTAGTTGGATTGAAAAAAGACATTAGAACAATAAATAAACAGATGAGGTTGAAAAATGCTAATTGGGACTGGTAAGATGATTTATCACAAGATTGCGGAGGCTTGATTTGACTTGATTTTCTGATTATCCAAGACAGACAATAAAAGTTTGAAAAGACTCTGCACAAGGAGCAAATTAGTTAGCCAAAACTTTCAATACCCAGGAAAATGAGTGAGAGGAAAGTTCTGTTCATTTCCATATAACAGTATATTAAAGGTTTAAATTTGAGAGGCGTTGAAAGGGGTCAACTGCTTAACATCTCTCTTAAGGCAAGAAATACAGGGCATTAAATGAAGCTAGTAGAGACAAAGTTCAAAAAGAAAAAAAGATTTAGAGGAGACTGGACAAGAGCACAGAAGAGTAGGTCCTTGTGGAAGTCCCTCTGAGATGAAAGCTAGATGGAGACTGAGAAGACTCTTTAATAGATGTACCTTTATGGTACCTTTATATGCTGAATATCTATCAGCATGTAGATGTGTGGTCTCTGCCTTTACACCTAAGAGTGAACAGGCATCAGTCCATTATTCTCACAGTCTCTTCCCTTCTTCATCTTGGTATAAGGGGAGACCCCAAACAGCTGGCTGAAAGAAAACCTGAAGAACACGGGGGAAAAAAAACCAAACTTCTGAGAACAGCCTTAAACTGCTGGTACTCCTCCCTGCCAAACCACCTCATCAAACTGCTTTTTCTGGAGCCTTATCAAGGTCCTTCCTTCAACCCACCTTACCAGCTTTGCCAGGGTGAGGAGGTGCTTGACTAATTGGGTTTTACTTGGCATGTCAGTTTTCATCAGGTTAGTTATGCAGATCAGGTTTGCAGAGTGCTTCATTAAACTATACTTTCAGCAGTCCTGGGGTTTGCTGATATTTAATGGTAAATGTCCTGTCAGGACTTTTTAAATAGATCAGTATATGTAGTTTTAAAGCTTCAGTTAAGATTTGTAAATGTACTTTACTAATTGTCTAATTTGTTTTTGTTCTTAAGGTTGTGGAAAATGTCCTAAAAGTGAACCCTGTTTTAGGTCCTCAAATGTTTCAACCGCTTCTGCCATCGATAGTCAGGGGGATTATAGATGGGGAGGTAAGAGTTACTTAACTACTCTCTACTTTTCCTCTTGAACAGGAAAGTACCTTCTGTTATCTGGCCCAGCTTTTTCATGTCGATGTTGCATTTTCTCTTGTTTTAAGAGCATCTGGTAGATCTTTGACAGCTGTTTTAAGAGTCTGTAAAGGTAACATAATGCAAGAGTTAAAGCAAGATATCTATCACTTATTTTGTCATCTGTTTATTTTAATAAAATAATGTTGATATGCTGTTCCTTCACTATTAATGCTAATAAGGTGCTGACTGTGTTTAGTTAGATCCTTTGTAGGTATTGAAGATTTTTGCTGGGGTTTTTTAAAGATGTTTAAACTACTGCTTTTTAAGTGTATCTGCTCCAGAGAACAAACTGGACTAGAAGACTGATTTGACCTTCTTTTTCTAATTGACATATCTAATAAGAAGACCTGATGGATGTCAGACTGTTTTGTCTGAGATAGCCTTAAGATTTTGCTTGCTTAGATGCCTTTCTCTTTGCCTTCAGCAAATTTCCATGTTGGCTAAAAAGGAGTAATATCCAATACGCTTCAACTGTGTTCAACCTTGCAGTACTGGCAGAAGGGTTAAAAACCCACACTATAATCAGCAGCATCAGTGGGTAGAATTCTCTATGTTTTTGACTTTTTTGCTCAAAACATCTGCTTTTTCCAGTGTTGAAGACTTTCAGATGTCAATGTTTGGTTCCCACTGAGTTAAATATTTCCAAGATTAAGCCAAGTAATATTATTTAGTACCTTTTGCTGTACGGAACACAAAGACACTTTAAACAGTCTGCAGTTGTTACAAAACTAGAAAGTGGATTATTAAAGTGTCTTCTGATGTAAGACTGTAATAAAGTCATTGCTTCCAATTCAAAAAAGTATTAATCTGGATTAATGTTTTCAGGTAAATGTTTGCCTTATTTCAAGTACAAAATGCTTACTGTTACGTTGTTAGATTCTGGATTTAATACAAAGAAATCTGTGTCTTCTAAAATTAAAAGTAATAACAAAAGACAATAAACCTAATGAGTTTATGTCCTAGGTTCAGCTAGGATTGGGTTAATTTTCACATGAAGCTGGGAGGGGTCACAGGCAGGACTGGTGATACAAACTAGCCAAGGGATATTGACACCATGTTGACATCATGCTCAGTATCTAACTAGTGAAGCTGGCCAGGAATGGGAGGTAATAGTGGCTCTGAAAGGGGTTGAGTGTGGGGTATAGAGTGGTGAGCTGTTGCATTGTGCATCACTTGCATTATATATTGGTTTTATTAGTATTGTTATTATTTTCTGTTCTTCTTGTGTTGTTCTATTAAACTGTCCTTATCTCAACCCACAAGGTTTTGCTTTTTTTCTTCCAATTCTTCTCCCATCCCATGGAGCAGGGGGGCAGCAGGGAGAGACAGTGGCTGCGTGGTGCTTTGTTGCCAGCTGGGCCTAAACCATGACAGCTTATCCGGTTAATTTTGACACTGTTGCCTACTAGTTCTTGGCAAATACTAGTTATAGGCCTCCAGCATAAGACAGACATGGACCTGCTCAAGCAGGACCAGAGGAAGCCATGAGGATGATGGGGGGGCTGGTGCACCTCCCTTACTAGGACGGGCTGAGAGAGTTGGAGTTGTTCAGCCTGGAGAAGAGAAGGCTTCGGGAAGGCCTTACAGTGGCTTCCAGTACTTAAAGGGGCTACAGGAAAGGAGGGGAGGGGGACTCTATCAGGAAGTGTAGTGATAGGATGAGAGGTAATGGTTTTACCCTAAAAGAAGGTAGATTCAGATTAGATATGAGGAAGAAATTCTTCACTGTGAGCGTGGTGGGACACTTCACACAGATGTGGCTGCCCCGTCCCTGGAAGTGTTCAAAGCCAGGTTGGATGGGGCTTTGAGCAACCTGGTGTAGTGGAAGCAGGGGGTTGGAACTAGATGATGTTTAAGGTCCCTTCCAACCCATTCTGATTCTGTGATTCTACAGATTCTTTTATTACAGCTTCTCTCAGTGAAATATTACAGCTTCTCTCAGTGAAATTACAGTATTACAGCTTCTCTCAGTGAAATAAGTAACAACTACTTTAGAAATACTAAGCCCTTCTTAATGTTACTAAAATTGTAAAGAGTAATTTTGAACCACAATCAACTTTAAAAGAAATTTTTGAAAAGGAAAAGAATTGAGATACTCTGGTAATGATTGCTTGCTCAGTTTTGTCTTCTTACAGGCTTTTAAGTTACAATTTGTAATCTCAAACTTATTAAAATACATCAATACATGAAAGTATTTTCCATGTATTTCTGCTCTTAACGTTAAGTATTGTTCTCTTAATTGAACTAAGTTGCTTTTGGTTTACTTTTGTTTCAGAGATATCCAGTTGTGATGTCTACTTATCTGGGGATAATGGGTCGAATTCTACTACAAAATGCAAAGTTTTTTTCATTACTTTTGAATCAGATGGCATGTGAATTCGGTCAAGAGGTAAGGATTTTTTTCTTGGTATTTCAGCTGGATTGCATGTGAAAGTTTTGCATTCTTTTGACCTGAAGGAACTTCTCCCTCTGTTTTCCATTCTTGTTCCTTCCTAGTCCACTATGTAAAGGGTCCCTTTCTCCCTCTTTGGTCTTTCCCCTGAACATCCTGTAAGAAGTTTTGCATGTTCTCATAATTACCTTAAAATATCTCATTAAAAGTTTCTAAATTGTCTTCTGCTGCATCCCATAATAAGCCACATAAACCCCTTTAGTTTGCATGGTATTGCAGGGTGAGGATTTCTTTCCTTGTGCTGTCTTGATGGGTCTTGCAGCAGGGATAATGGTCTAATCATTCTCTGTTGAGTTTCTAGGAGTATCGGGTTCAGTGTGCTCCAGTTACACTGATGTGGTTACTGAGATTCTTTTGCTAGAAGTATTCTTCTATGTCTTTAAGTGAAATTTAGTAATTAGTAATTTAGTGTAATAATACAGTATTCAAACAGATAAAGACAAGGGTTTGGTTTTATTTTTTTCGTTTGTCACCAGTAAAGGTAAAGAATAAGTTCACATGTTTTGTATGGATTAGATTCTAATGGGAAAACTAAGCAATTTATGGTTCTGAATGTGCTCTGTCTATGAATTAAATGCATTTACAATTAATGGTTCTGGGGCTTCAGGGCCTGGAAGAACTTTCATAGAAAATTTTGAAAATACCTGTTGCTTGCTACTTCTGTCAGGTATACATAACTGTATGGTGTCTTTCAGTTGGTAGAAAATGTAAAATAAATTATTTTCTAAATATGCTGAAGTACTCGTATATGAAAAGGAACATTGTGTTACCCATTGCAGTTGGACCAAATTCTTGGTAACGTGATTGAAATGTGGGTTGATCGGATGGATAACATCACTCAACCAGAAAGAAGAAAACTTTCTGCGTTGGCATTGCTTTCACTTCTGCCATCATTGAATAGGTAAGCAAGTGTACAATGAACTAAGTAAGAATACTTCAAAGGCCCCTAAGATGTTTTTAAAAGTATTTCATGATTTGGCAGATAAATATTCCAATGTAAGTAGTTTTATTGCCTCTTTTTTTTTTCCAAGAGAAACTTAAAAAGGTAGAATTTTCATGATACGTTATATTACCTTTATTTGGTTTCATAGCAATATAGTAACCTTTCTTGTATTTCATGGAAAATGTCATTTAGTAAAAGTGAGGAAAGAGCACTACAAATTTTATTGCCCATTCTCATATTAATATTGAACTAACTGCTTCTCTTATCTGTGATTAAGTAGTTGCTTTAGTTGGCATGTCAGCATTTTGGTGTCCCTTCCAAGGAACAATGTTTTTTCAGTTTTCTTTCCTGTCATAGGTAGATCTGAACTTTCGTCCTGGTTTTCCCCTTTATGACATTAAATGGAAGAGTTGCTCTGAAAGACTGTGAAACCATTTTTGCACTGTAAATTTCTCTAACAAGCAGCTTTTACTGTTTTCCATTCTCTAGCCATCATCATTGTGGAATATACATGTAAAATGAAAGTTTTTAGTGAAAATGCTGAATAGTGTTACACTGGTTTTTAAATTATCACTACTTGAATTCATGTGTAACATGTTTAGGTGAGAGTTTAGTCCATACTTACCTTCAGGTTATTTTTGTCTGTTTGAAAGTCAGGAAGACAAGATTGCATGAGTTTACATTTAGTCTGCCAGATTTCAAAGTCTTAGGTATTGCCTAATGGGAATTTAGATGTTGCTCATAAATTCTAAAGCTATGTTAGTATCTGTAAAGCTGTAGAATATATAGTCATGACCTAAAAATGAGGGAGCTCTTACGTGTAAAACTTAACAGAGCTTCATTGCTTTTAATGTGCACAGAAGCTTTCCTTTTTTTTGTCCCAGATCATCAGGACAAACACCTAGTCAAAGGTAAAGGAAGCAGGTGCTTTATGAGGAAGCTTTTGTTTTTTTTAGTAAATGTAACAATGTTATATTACTTATGACTATATTACAAATGTTCTTAAAGAGGTGTTACCTAAAAGTTAAGGTGCTAAACTACCTGTCTGTCTTCCAGCTAAGTTTCCTTTAAAGAGAGGAAGGAAAAAAGAAATTGCTTTAGGTAACTGTGTTATTTAGAACTACCTTCAACTGCTCCAGATTCTCTGCTCTAAAAGTCAATTATTTCTGGCAGTCCTTAACATAATAAAACCTTCTGCAAATGACAGCTTTATTTTTCAGATACTAAAATCATTTAAGAAAACTGCTTCTCAAATAAAAAGCCTCTCTTTAGTGGACATATTTATGTCAAAGCCATGAATATTTTAGTATATGACTGATAGTTTGAAAGGGCCAAGCATACCTTCAGACAGAACGTGTGAAATTGATTCTTTCAAGTGATCCTTCTACTATCAAACAATGTGAGTTGCTCTGTGTTTCATAGGGATTATATTACATATGCCTGCTGCATCTCACTTCTGAAACTTGTCATAAAAATTTTTCAGAAGCAGGCTTCTTGTGCAAGTCCACTTGCAAAGTTTAAACAAAATTATTTTAAATATAAACAGTATTTAAAATATTTGGATTCATGTAAATTTTTTCAAGAAAAGCTTAAGTAGTTTTTCCTGTTGGAGTACCTCACTAACCAGGTTTCTGATTAGAAATTACTTGGGACATCAAATGCCAGTTCAAGGTTTATCAACTGCAGAGACAGAACAGAATTTTGTCTCCTGAGATGGGCTTGTTTGGGAAGGCCAAAGTGAGCATGAAGTTCTACCCTTGGCTTGGTTCTGAATGACAGTCAGAGATGGTACCAGTGGCAAACTCAGATTCTGGTATAAGGAAAACAGGCCTCTGCACTGTGTCTAGCACTTCCTGAGAATTTTGCTCATTTTGTGGGTTGCTTCCTCTATAGCTGGAGGAAAATGTGCATCAGGTTATTTTAGAGAGGAAAGGGAGGGAATAGACAAAAGTCAGGGGAAAAAGGAAGACAGCATGTATTATCACTCAGCTCAAAATTGCTTTATGGATAAAATGTTGAGGAAATTATTAAGTAGTTACCTTTTTTATTCTCCCTTTAAACTCTATAGTATTATTTCATTGCTTTTAGGAACTTTTCTAGTTAGTGGCCATGTTTATAACTATACATATGCGGACTTGGGACTTTCTGCTTTTTAGCGGAAGCAGAAGTTTACATCATCTTTCATTTAAAACCAGTATGGCAAAAATAATTCCCTTTGTAAAATATAGCACCTTTGCCAGTGTCACAAGTGAAGGATTTTAGAGCAGGTAAGATGGGAATTGCTGCAGAGCAGTTGTAGTTCACAGTGGATCTCAGGCCAGTTAGTTGGACTAAGCAGTTTATAAAGTGGCTGTTTATTAGCCATGTTATAGCTTTCTTATCTAGGCAGTGTCATTCAGAGGTTCATGCAATGACATGTCTAGTACCAATAGTTCCATTGCATTGTCATGTATGCATATAGTCCTTCGATCCAGCATCCTGTTTATCTTTCTACACACAGCTGCGCATTGTGTTGGTCTTTAGATGTTCATGTTAAAAAAAAGAACAACCAACTGCTTCTTTGCTGATTAGTGTGTTGTAGTACCTTTTCACTTAGCAGTGATTTCCTGGCATTACTTTGGGGTTTTACATAAATGCTACCTAATTATCTGCATTTGCTATCTGACCATTCAATGTTAATGGTTTTTGTCTGATATATGCATCCATATTTTCCACATTTTTGTACTCTTGTACCTGTTTGCCACTCCTACCTATCCATGTACATTTTCATTTATTTATTAAAAGCTCTTTGTACTTCATAAAATAAATCAAAGGCCTTTGTCTTTAAACTGATGTATATAACAGTAGGGTCCAGTAACAAGATTTAGGCAGTAAGGATAACTTACAGAGTAATGTCTCCAGTTTCAGCACATAAGGGAAGTATGCATGGACACACTAGCTAAAACAGGCTTTTTGAAAAACACTAAAGGATTTGAAGTTTGGTGGAGGAGTGATCTAGGGTGTGAGACATGAGAGGTGATGGCAACCTGGATGAGTACATTCACAAATGTCATAATTTCCTAGTCTAGTTAGTCATATTCCTGTGTGTCTGCAGTCTTAAAGGCTTGTTTGTGAACCTACAGCTTCAAGATTACTCTTGTAGTACAGTACAGTACAGTAGAGGTAGTTGGATTTTATTAGATGTGCCCTTGGTCGCCAAGATAGAACCTAGCGAACATGGTCAGGAGCAGCAGCCTAAGTTTTCTTTAGGCCATCATGGAAAGGATGTGGTACCCTCCTACTATCTCAGGTTCTATATTTTGAGGCACACATCTTCAGCATTCTTTGTATTTCCTGACACCAAGGTGGCTAAAATCTCCCCCTTCTTGTACCTATATATATATATATATATATATATATGTGCTGTCTCTTA
>NW_020799142.1:14378401-14450280 GCF_003259725.1 Athene cunicularia | reverse complement strand
GTCGTGTCAGTGATTGGCCTGGTCGTGTCAGTGATTGGCCTGGTCGTGTCAGTGATTGGCCTGGTCGTGTCAGTGATTGGCCTGGTCGTGTCAGTGATTGGCCTGGTCGTGTCAGTGATTGGCCTGGTCGTGTCAGTGATTGGCCTGGTCGTGTCAGTGATTGGCCTGGTCGTGTCAGTGATTGGCCTGGTCGTGTCAGTGATTGGCCTGGTCGTGTCAGTGATTGGCCTGGTCGTGTCAGTGATTGGCCTGGTCGTGTCAGTGATTGGCCTGGTCGTGTCAGTGATTGGCCTGGTCGTGTCAGTGATTGGCCTGGTCGTGTCAGTGATTGGCCTGGTCGTGTCAGTGATTGGCCTGGTCGTGTCAGTGATTGGCCTGGTCGTGTCAGTGATTGGCCTGGTCGTGTCAGTGATTGGCCTGGTCGTGTCAGTGATTGGCCTGGTCGTGTCAGTGATTGGCCTGGTCGTGTCAGTGATTGGCCTGGTCGTGTCAGTGATTGGCCTGGTCGTGTCAGTGATTGGCCTGGTCGTGTCAGTGATTGGCCTGGTCGTGTCAGTGATTGGCCTGGTCGTGTCAGTGATTGGCCTGGTCGTGTCAGTGATTGGCCTAGATAGGTGCCACGCTGAAAGCTAAGCACTCTCCTTTTGCCAATAAGTGTTACTAATGCTATGCTTATCATTCTTGAATTGGAGGTTGCCCAGTTTGCTTTTACTCAGTCAGTGATTTCCAAAATACTCCACTGATTTTGGTACTTGAGGATAGGCTCATTTTTGGCGGAGCTACCAGTGTAGAGTGGTACCACTCCAAAGTAGAGGAGACTCTACTAAGCTTGAAATACGAAGCATTTTAATTGGTCTTGTCTTTCTCCTTTTTAATTTGTGGTACACAAGTAGTATTTCCAGATGCCATTGTCAGTTTTCCCCCTTTGAGTCAAATGTGTTTTTCTGGAAAATTATTGTGAGGAAAAGCTTAAGAACATAAGAGGTTCTCCAGGTTGCTCTGCTCCTTTCTAATTATTATGTAAATGAATGTCTGCTTTCTTTTGCTGTGTATCAAATCTGATATGTCAGCCAGTATGAGTTCTGCCAGTTAGATAATTGGGATTCTGTGAGAAAAAGTACTTACAATATGCAATTATAAGTCTTCATTAGGTTATTACAGATTTTTTTTTCTGTCATTTGTTAAAGTTACCTTGTTAGAAATTTAATTTTCCTCTCAAGACATTGTCTATATGTAAAGTTAGGAAATGGCAAGAAAGTGCCTAATAAAATGTTACGTTCTTCAGGGTAGCTTAAAATTTATAAAGTCAAAATTTGTTACATAACTAACTTGTATATCCTTCTTTCCTTATAGGGATGATAGTCTGAAGTTCTTTCCCTATCTTCCACACCTTTTTTTAAATTCCTGTAGTCAAAGGTGTGCTCACCCATGCATCTAATAGAGTATTAGTATTAGTATTAAAAGGAGCTCTTTAAATTATGATTTTGCAGCTGTTGTCCGTGTTTGGCCTTGATTTTAGTTTGCCTGACAGGTAACGGTTTTAATGCTATGAGTGAAAAATGTGTCTTTGGTCTTAGTCTCAGTATCAGAGTCAGCATCATTCAGAGTGTAACATGTAGTATGGTGACTTCCTTAATTATATGTCACATCACAGCATTGGCAAGAAGATGCAGTCTTTAAACTTTCCTTGCTCACAGTCTCCATTAACAATCAGGTGTAGGAGAAAAATTAATGTGGACTGGTCAGGAACAAATGATCATTTCCTCTAAGACCCATAACGCTTCTTTACAAGTGAAAATGTACTGAGTGATGACAAGGGATTATGTCACTAAATGCAGTTGAACTGCTGCAGAAAACAACATGCAGTCATAAGCGATTGATTGCTGCTAACATGCTTTTGTTTGTGGCCTATATAAAGAACCCCAGAATTCTTTCCTAAAACTCTTCTAAATGTAATCTACCCTAAAATTGAATGTTTTAGTTATATGAAAGATAGCAAAAGATGGTAACATACTAAGCAGCTTTTTTCAAACATTTTATCTTTGTCCTTTGTAATGTGCAGTCTACATGTTTGCAAATTGGTTATTGAATAAGCAGTGACTAAAGCGTAGCATGTTACTAAAGATGTGTTACAATCTTGTGATTTTTTACTAACTTTTTAAAAAAGAATTAATACAGATTTGTACCTGGTTTTCCACCTGACTTTGTTCTGAGCTGTTTTGGTACAGGTACTTATCCCTCTGCCCTATACTTTGAAATATGAGACTGCTTGAGAGTAGCTGAGATTTTTGGTGACTTTTCCTAACAGTGCCAGACTATTATGATAACAAAAGTGGTTAACAACACAATTCATGTCATAGAAGAACTTCTTCAAATAAGTATTTTTTTTAGACCTTAACATTTCATATTCAAACAATTTAATGATAAGATGAAGGTTTAAAGCAAAACATCAGGTTTTGATATTAAGGAAATACCTAGTGTAAAGAATGTTTGTATTTTTTAAGGAAGAAATAGCTTTTTTATTTTCTGTATGGGTATTCTCTATAGTGGTTTTCAGGAAGTCTACTAAATGTTTGGTCCTCTTTTTGAAAATTTTTAGAAGCTATCTGTCACAAGTGCATGCCCATCCCATCTCCTAAACTAGCAGGCAGTGTGCTGCTGAAAGCTATACAATTGCATTTAGTTTTGAATCAATTTCTGGAATTTGAATTGGTTATTCTGCTTGAAATTTGGGAAATTACTTTGCTTTGAGTTCTTTAAACCTTTTGAATTGCATTCATATTGAGTACATTTCTTACTGCTTTTTTAATTTGAACAGTTTACTAAATATTGCAGTGAATAGTAAAAGCTGAAGCTATATAGTTATTGTCAGCATATCACATCTGTGGGTTTCATTGATGGCCAACCTTTTTTGTTATTTTGTTCACAGATTTATTGCTCACTCCATAGAATACTATTTTTGTAATTTTGCATGACAAATGCAGTTTATTGGTGCAATAATTATTTACTGTTAGGAGAGAAATTTGCTCTAGTGGTTTCTTAAAGTGAGCCCTTAGTTTCATAAGAGCTTTCTGTCATATTCTTTTACTAGAGCCTAAAGACAAATAAGATTTAGAGAAGGGAAACTTATTTTCTTATCCTCAATGGGAAAAATAATTCTATAGTTTTCATTTCTGTTTCTCAGCATGTTGCAAAACCTTCTTGGTAATTTAATCAATAATAAATGACAAATTTAGAAAGGAAAATAAGTTACAAAGACAGCTTCATAATTTTGAAATAGACTTTGTGATGTATGTTTACATATACAAATGTTTAGTACTGTGGGTTTATTAAACAGGAGTGGTTTTGCATTTGATTAATTTCTGTGACTGTCCTTTGTAACTAACTCTTGCTATTATGAGAATGGAATAGCACTCTGTGGAACAGAAATTTTCAGTAACTGAAGCAATATTTTTACTTAGGCAGGAATATGAAGTAGGAGAAATCTTCAATATGTGAGATTATCTCAAAATTTCTGATTATATGGATGATAATGAGAAAAACAAGGGATTTTGAGGTCTGCTAAGTTAACATTAATAAGGTGTCCACAGCAGATGTTACTGGATATAGGTAAGTGAAATAACATTAAATACTGATATGTATGCTACCCAAGCAGTATGTTGGTAGCTGAATTATTTTGAATTGTGCTTTTATCTGGAGAATGGCGTGGGCAGAAATTGGTAGGTATTTGAAATCAAAACAAGAAAGTTGTATCGTAGTCCACCTGTGGAGAATTAAAAGAAGGAAGGAAGACCTGCAAGAGGAGGTACTTGCTAAATATGTGGTGGGAGAACAAAAGATAGTTTCGCTCTTCTAAGTTCAAAAGAGTAATTACAGTGCTGAAAACTGGTCATCCTCTGTTTTGTAAGCCTTAATATACTTTTGCAATGATTATGATAATGAAATCCCTCTCCAAAAATTGGCTTTAATATGTTTTAAAGCTGGGTAACTTCAGAGCCCATTTCTAAAGTTATTACACGTTTTTCTGCTATACATAAATTGGAGTTGGATGACTGTTTTATGCTAGCTAATATTCATAACCTGGATTATATTGACTTTAATCTAACATGGATCAGTGAGAAAATAGAGGTGGTTTGGAAAGCCTGCACTGGATGCAGTGCTTGCATGTTCTTTCAATTACTTTGACCTGTCATTTTATACACATTTTGATAAATTGCTGTTGCTGAGACTTCATGCTTGTATTGACAAGGAGTCATTGTTGAACTAGATTTTAATATATTTAAAAGTAATAACATTAGTAACTTTATCAATGTTAGCATATTAAGATAAAATTCACTTCGGGTTTCAAAAATAATTTTCTCTTCTGCCATATGAAGCTGTATTCAGATATAAACCTGGCATTTCTATCACTGGACAACAAAATTTGCAGCAAAAAAATACATACTATTGGAACTGGCTAAACTTGTTTGAAAGAAATGTTTGGGATTTTCCTTACAGTTTTCAACTAGTAATGAATTTCATTGTTTAAGTACAGGACAGTTTGAGAAATGCTGGTCCAAGTTATATGTGTATCCCAGTCTTTTTTATGGTTTTCCCAAGAATTGTATCAGCTACATGGAATTTTATTTTGCCTTTTGATTTTAACAGATACTGCTTTCAGATACTTTAACAGTGTGCATTATTAATGAAGCAATACCTGGAAATTATAATCTGATAGGCTCTGCAGGCCTCCAGGCGCTGTGTTTACAGAAGTGTAAGACAGGACTTTCTCCACATTTCCTAGTGCAAATTGAAAGGAACTGTGATCTGAATTATGATTTTTTTTTTTTTTTCTTCCTCATTCTGTACATGGGATTGGAGAATTGCAAAGGTCAGTGGTGTGCTCAGAACCACAGTGGCAGCTAAGGGTTTGAGCAAAGTTTTTATGAATATTGATAAGGTACATTTAGTACAAGACCATGGATACATCCAGCCACTTAATGAGCACCAGCTTTCTTTTTATCTGGTCACTATATTGGTTTCTTTTTATTTCCATGCTGTCTGGTATCACATAGAGCTTCAGCAGTTTCTTCAGTCTGTCTAAATAAGTTAATGCTGACATTTCTCAAATAGGAGACCTACTGATATTTGCCTCTTAAAACTTTTTATATTGGGAGTTGCTTCTTTTAGACCTGTGGGGTTGTTTCACACAGAACATCTTGGAAGAAGTAATTTTTAATGATTTCTTTACCCAAGAAATCTTTACCCAAGATTTCTTTATCAGCATAAATGGGCTATAGGTGATGAAGCTTCAGTAGGAGATAATTTCCTGTTTGAAGTAATTTTTCATTTTTGATCAATCTCTTGGTATTATTGGGTAATATTTTTCTGTTACTGTTCTCTCCCGTATATCCAGGATACTTCTATAATCATGCTGGGAACTGTTCAAAACTATTTAGTGTTTTCCCTTTAAAGAAATGACATACTATTTTATTTTATTTTATTTTTGTTTATATCAGTGAATATGTTAAATACCATGAAAAAATGTGAAAATAAAGTTAAATATAATGAACAATTAGTTTTCCTATTGGTTTAATGGTCTCAGAAAAAAAGAACCAAATGCAGTTCAGATTCTGTGTCGTAACTGATACAGTCTTTGTCTAAAGTGGCCCATGGATCAGTTTTACTGGTCCTGCTGATTTCTTACTTTAGACTAGATATTGAGATGTATGTTCTACTGATTTACTACTTCAGACTAGATATTGTAAAAGGTATTGACTCTGATAGAAATGAAGGTAGTTTTTTGTTAATTTTTGTCTTTTTAAAAAACATTCTCCTCATTGCAAAATCTAGATAATTTTGGCCAGCTCAGGTTAAAAAAACTGAAGTTAAAAAACCTGAAGTATTTCTCTTGATACGGAATGCTTTACGGATTTCAAACAGAAAAAGCCAGTTATATATGGTCAAAAGCATTTTTTTAAAACTTCCAGAAATCTAAGTTTCTTTTGGCAGAATTTGGAAGAAAGCCTCTTCAAGACATGTCCTTGTCTATTCTGCTTCCTTTGTTCAAGTGCTTCATGCATTTTGCCCCTTACGTGAACTTGTGCTTCCTGTGGGAGAGCATTATGGCCAAAGCGACTTGATTCTTCTTGTGTCTCTTCCGTGGCTATGGCTACTGATGGGCTTTATCTTCATTTTGCTGAGGGGAAGATCTTGTTACAATACAGATAATTTATTTTATAGTTACATTGCTATTTGTAGGTGTAGTCTCTAATCTGCCATCTCATTTTGTTATTTCCCCTTTCCTCCTTTGATGTGACTGGATTTTGCAGATCTTTAGTCCTTGTGAAGGATAAACAGAGGATGTAATCTCCGGTATTTAAGTGAGTGGGATATTTATAGCACACACATTTGCACTAAGTGTTTATCTGCACAAGGGACAGGGCAGGAAACAAATGGTGTGGACCAAAGGTGTGGCTGTCTGAATATGCAGTCTGTTGTAGATAAATTGGTTTTAAAAAAAAGTGGTGTAAAGTGAGATTTAACAAAGTGCCTTGTTCATGTCTGAAATACTACTATGCAGCAGTTCAGTACCACATCATGTGTTTCACATCTCAAAGATTTCGTGGGTTTCCCTGAGATTGCTGGCAGGATGTGCCTTGCCAGAATGCAGGAGGTACTGGGGCTCTGCCCTCCAGACCTCCCAACTTCTCCCTCTCTGCTGGGCTGCTAGAGTGTGGCAGCAGAGTTTGGATCTGCAGACAGACAACAGCATAAGCATTGCTACTGATTTAATAAAACATTTTGGATTCTGGCTGAAAGATAAAGGATTTACAGATAATGCAGTAGTGCTGTTACAAATAGGTATGCTTTATTCTAAAAGTTATACCTAACTTAGATAAAACACTTTTGAGCTTTCCTAGTTAAAAACAGTATTTTAAAAACCACAAATCGGCAACTGTTACAAACTAAGATAGTTCTTGGTTTTCTAGAAACAAATAATTTAGATTTCCTTTCCAACAATATTCTGAAGCATAGATAAAATGGCTTCCTGTCTCAGGGTTTCCTGTATCCATGGCAACCTGACTTTAACCACTTCTTTCTTAGTTTCCTGAGCAAACATTTGCAAATCCTGGGGCAAAATGCGAGTGCTCTAGTACACGGCAATACTGCCTTTACAGAGGTTTCATCGATTCAGCTTCTAACTTGGTCCAGTGAACTGCAAAACAGCAAAATAACAGAAATAATGAACTTCACATTTGGGGTAAGGAATTGTTTGTTTATTTTGAATGTAATTCAGCTTTAAAAAAGTAAAATTCGAATTATAAATGAGCCTCCAGTGGACAGAAACTTGTTTCTAGTTGGCATTTCTACCTGAATGCTACTGAAGCATTTTCTCGGCATTCTTAACTATAATAAATAGTTAATAAGCAATATTGTGAATTTACTAGAAGCTGTTATTTTGGCAGCTTAGTTACTTTCATGCTGCAACCAGTTAAATATTTTCTGGCTAGGCTGGCATTACATTCGTTTCATTGTTCATCTACTTTGACAATTTTTTCAGTGTAGTTCAAACTTATACTTGGTTTTGTTTTTAAATTGCATATTTGACATCAGAGGTGAATATGTAAAATACCAGTCTTGAAAACAATGCTTATATTTTAAAGTCTGTACATGTAGAATCTTCAAACTTTTGAATTAATAATATTTATAAACTTCTTTTTATCTCTACTAGCAAAGTCAGAGATGAGTGAGAAGGCCAAAGACAGGGATATGTGTGGTCTGCAAAGTTCTCCACCCTGTCTGGGAGCATTCCTGCATATCCTTAATTGTTTTCTTTTGTTGCTGCTCCAGAAGGAGGCTCTTGCCTGTCCAGCTGCTTGCCAGCTCTGCACAGGGAGACAAGTTAGCTGCCGTAATTTAGGGCTTTCAAGCATCCCGCAAAACTTCCCCAAAACGACAGTTCTTGTGTACCTCAGTGGCAATAATATATCACGTGTCACTTCGAATGAACTAAGAGGCCTTCAGAAACTTGCTGCGCTCTACATGGATAACTCCAGTATTTCGTATGTACACCCGAAAGCTTTTGTGGAACTCCCCCAACTGTGCTACTTACATCTAAATAACAATAATATTAAGCGCCTGGATCCAGGAATCTTTGAAGGTCTTTCCAATCTTCACTGTTTATACCTTCAGAATAATCAAATAGCTTTTGTTTCCAGAGGATTATTTAGTGATCTCCTTTCTGTTAGATATTTAACACTTCAAAGAAATCGTATCAGTGTCATTGGAAGTGGGACTTTCTTGGGAATGTTAAGTCTCCAAACACTTAATTTAGCCAATAATAAGATTTCACGGATATCAGATTCAGCATTTCATCATCTTGAAAATCTTTCGTATTTGTTCCTTGAAGGTAACAATTTAACACTTGTGCCATCGAATGCTATTGGAAGGCTCAAAAATCTTGAAAGACTGTCTTTGTCTCACAATCCCATTGGATCAATACAGCCTTTTGCGTTTAAAGGACTTAACAAGCTTAGATATCTGTCTTTAAAAAACGTAAAGCTAAAATGTATTGCTGTAAATGTGTTTTTTGGATTAAACAATCTTAGGCAGTTAATCTTAAGTTATAATGATTTAGAAAATATAAATTCCAGCACTTTTACTTTATTGAACAATTTAACATATCTGCAGCTAGACAGAAACAAAATAACCAGTATTGGCGATGGTACCTTTGAAAAAATGGGACAGTCACTTAAAATACTCAGTCTAGCATTTAATAATATTACAGAGTTACAGCCTGAAGTTCTCAAGCCCTTAGTGTCTTTAACTCATCTACAGGTCAGTTATAATCCTTGGAACTGCAGCTGCAAAATGCTTGGGTTACTTAATTGGCTAGCATCATCACCTATTGCTGTAAAAATTCACTGTCAGAATCCTCTGAGTATGCGTGGTAGACCTTTGCATTACATTAAGTGGACTCAGTTTGCAAACTGCAGTAGCCCTACTGCGAGCCCAGAAACAGCTTGGAGTCTAGGATATGTAGGTGTCCATCACAGCACTACCACTTTGCTGATGGCATGGCATAAGGGAAACAGGCACAACACATTTGAACACTTTGTCAATGCAGAAACAAAATATGTTGCTTTCTGGGAAGGAACTACAGCTACATCTGCTAACCTGTTGCCCTATGAAGAAAATGCTGCTGAAGTTCCATCACGGGCAACTACAGTATTATCAACATTACCAGTGCAAATACCAGTACAGATTATACCTGTTAACAGAACCGTAGAAGGAAAAGTATTCTTTCCAACAGATGCTGCTCCTGTATCATTAAAAACATCCCTATTTTGTACACAGCAGGTTGAAAAGCTGAATCAGGCTTTTGACATTTTACTAGCCTTTTTCATTCTGGCTTGTGCTGTGATCTTGTTCTTAACTTGTAAAATTATTCAGTTTAGGCAGAAATTAAAGGTAATGGAAAACTCAGGGGAAAAGAGAATAGAATATTATGGGTTTTATCAGCCTGGCAGATACAACATAACTGACCCAGTGCAGTCTCTAACTCGGAATTCAATGGAGCATTCAGAACTGGACCAAATCAGGCTGCTCAAGCGAACAGCATCTGAAAGTCAGGCACAGGTCATATTGTTTGAACATTCGTCACTGTAATTTATCTAATTTGATTTGACGTTAACTTTATTGTGATCTCAAATCTCAAGAAAGCAGGAACCTAATTTTCTAAAAATACATTCACTGATTAAAATGAACTGGTTGATACAATTGTGGAAAATGGTATAATTAGGGTTCTGTGTCATGTGCTTCTTCAATGTTTTGAAATTGATTATTTTTTAAATTAGATGACATTTAGATCTGACATGGGTAGGTGTATTATCCTCTGTTCCTGTTGTAGGAACCTTTCACCTGTAACTCAAGTATATACGCAGTATAAAGTACACATTTATTTTTCTTTTACAATACTTAATAGCATAAGTTTCTATAGAAATTCCATAGCTAACTGGAAGCTTGAAGCAAGCAAAATATCAATTTTTATCAGGCTCATGAAGCTAAGAAACCCATGGGATGAGAAAAAGAGCAATGCTTATTTATTGTAATATAGTTTCAACTCTGCCTCTATTAATAATCACTGGGGGGGGGGGAAGCATATTTATATCTAGCATGTTCTCAAGGAAAAGAAGAATTTAAAACAATACAATTTTTATTGATACCAATGATATTTTAATATACAAAGTTGTGTATTCGGTCTATATTAATGAATATATTAAAGTGATTTTTTTCTGTATCTGTATCATTTCATGATAATACCTGAAAATGGAGTTAATAGGGAAACTAAATTTCTATTGGATTGAAAAATTGACCATGTTTATGTCTAGGGTCATAGAGCTGGTTAATTACTGTAAATAAATGATATTTTGTCATTTATATAGTGAGGGAGTTTTGGGCTAGATAAGACAAACTGAAGAAATATGCTACACTTTAAATATATAATTCTGGATGAATTGCTGATGATATTTACGTATTTCCGGTGTATATTTGGAAATGTCAAGTTCAAGTCAAAGTACATTTTCTTAGTGAATACCTAATTTTTAGACTTCATCATCAAAAGATGGATATTATTTTTACTATACAGTTTGCATTTGTTTTAACTTTCAATTTCTATTTTCAATAATGATGTTCTGTATACATGATTGTCAGGTTATATCTAGTGTATTGTAGCTTTATTTTCAACCTGAAATTCTGTATGTTTTTTTCACTTCTTACTCCAGTAATTTAAACTTTATTCAAGAAGAAGTCATAAAAGTATGTTCTAAATATTCCAATCTTGTAAAACTTTCAGCTAGCTGAATGGCATATTCTATATGTCTTCTATAGGCCTGTGCCTTAGACTTCAACCACTTGATTTGTAAGCAACACAAGTTACAGTTAGATCGTTTTGCTCAGGGAAAATTAAAAATGTTTTGGTAGTCTGTCCTCCATGGGGTCCATTTAAGTTATGTAGAAGTATCTTGCTGTTCCAGGATCCAGCCTGGGGACTGGGGTGTTCTTCAAATGAACCAGAACTGCTCTTAGAGTTCTTGTTCTAGCCTGCCCACTTTCTGCTGGTGTAACTCGTGTGTGGCCATGTTTTGCTGTTCTCTGTTGTCCTGTTTGTTCATTTCCAGGAATCACACATATTATTTGCTGCCAATATATATATTGACCTTGACTGCACTGCATGGGTGCAAATGTGCAAGCGTGCCTCTGTTGTTGCTTGTTATGTTTGTCTGTTGAATGTGATAAATCATTAATTTACTATATTGTAATACTATATATTACTGTAGCTTACTGTATAAAAGAATATTATATTAATGTTCTCTTTTATAGAACACTTAATTCAACTACTTGGGCAAAAGCTTAAACTATTTTGGATTGCTTGAGAGAAACAATTTCCTCATAATTTTCTACTTGTAGATCAGATGTTAAATGTAATGGGCAAATGCTTTTTAGGAGGGAAAACATTGATTGTAATTAATGCTTAACTTTTTTTTGGTGGCTAATCCATTACTGTCTCTTTCTCTTCAACCAATTTTTGTTACTTTCAGCCTCTCCTATGTAATTCCTTGTGATAAGTGATGAATTTGTTTCCATTTAATAACAGCTGCTCAATCAGTGATTACACAGTAGTAGGTTCTGCAGTTTTATGGGCTGTGTTTCTAAATTTTCAATTTCATATGAATGTATTCAGAAATAATGGACATTCAGTGGAAACTAGTTACGTTTTCACTGCTGGAAATGATGCTGTGCCATTATTAGAGGAGTTTTGGGAGTGGGAAAAGGTTGAGGCTGAACAAATGTAGTTCTCAAAGAAATCTGTTAGGGGATAGCTCTGTTTTAGGCTCTGATTTCCACAGTTGCTCTCTACAGAAGAGCACAAGAGATTCCTTCTGAAGGTGCATCCTGTCAACTGACAAGCTGCTCTAGGAGTTTTTTGCCAGGTATGAGTCTCACCATCTGTACTGATGGAGCATGAAAGAAAATCGATGCTGTCGACTGTTTGTGCAAGCAAAGAACTGAAGCAGTTGGAAGCCATCATTTGGAGTGGAGTCATTCTCCAATATTCAGCTTGCCAACAGTTTGGATTAGACTAACAAGTAACTGAGAGATTCATTCTGCAGTTCTGGGGGAAATGCCCTTCTTCTTTTAGTAGCTTTTGTGTTTAACTGTTCACACTAGGAAACAGATCCTTTCATTTACATGTGTGATTCATATGTCTTAACTCTTAAAAATCATTAAAGAATATGTTAGAAGACTTAGTCTGCCCTCATGAAGTGACAGGGCACTTTGGGATCATTAAGCTTATGGTCAGCCATAGGACTCCTTGCAAATGTTGCCTTAGCTGCTACACTGCTGATTTAGGAGCTCATTAGCACTATGCAGCTCCTAAGGGGGGTGTGTGTGTAATAATAATTTACATTGCTTGGAGTAAATTCAAAGTAATCTCCATTTGCTCCACACCATCTCTTTCCTTGGCTAATGGGATATGATTAAAGAATTAATTAATCTTTCTCAAATCTACTGTGCACTAGTAAAGATATGAAATTCAGCTTTTTTCTTTTTTGGTGTTTATTGCTTTATCCTGATAAATGTAGAAAAGCAGAAAAGATTTTCTCCTTTTCCTTTTAATGTCTAAAAAAGTTTGTTTTCTCATGCAGAATTTTTCTTCCCTTTTGGATAGGCTGAGGAAGATGCATAGCAGATACGGGGACCATTTTATTTAAGTAACCCTGAAAATTTATCATGGTATATGCTTTAGGATGATGATAAAGCTTTATTTACAGTGGTAGTATGTGTAATTGTAATCTAAATTCTAAAATTTTGCATAAAACCTTAGAACCCAGTGTTGAATCGATAGCTGAGTGTATTGGAGATGATAAACAGAATGAGAAAAAAAATATTAACTTTTTTCAGAACAGATGTGGTCTTTTCTTTGAAAGGCTTTTATTGTTTTATCTGTCAAATGATGCAATCTTAGAAATAAAAAAAAAAAAGTTTGAAATCTTTGAAATTAAAAAAAAAAGTTTGAGATTATTCATCTACAAGCTGCCCTAAGTGTTTGCTACATTTAGTTTTCATTATAGGCAAGGTGAATTTTATTTACAGACAGTATAAAAGATCCTTTTTCTAATAAAAAAATAAAGTTAGTGTGTTAATTACATTATTTGAAAGTGGGTTCTGGAGTGATTTAGATCTAACAAGTTTATAGAAGTTAATATCCTCTAATTCTGGGCCTGTTTGCTAATTTTTGCTGTGTTCCAAATGAGATTTTGTCCTGATAACTTAGGGAAAACGGGTAGTTATAAAACCAGTTATAACCTGATACCGGTCTTTGTTCCATGCTCTTCTGAATTACCTGCAATCCAAGGGGAGAGCTGCTTAAATGGTGCCTTCTTCCTGAGTTAACATTTCAGTATGGACAGTATTAACTGTTCTGTTTTGAAAGTTCATCTAATATATTGTCCCCGTCTTTTCTGAATTTACTCATATGACTATAACACACTTCTTGCAACAAGCAGGCTAATTTTAGTCTGTAAAAACATATTACGCTAATTTGTATGAAAACGAGGCCTAATGAATTTTTACAATGCCATTGAACTTTAATTGTGGTTTCTTTTTTCAAAGCACAAAGAGCTTATGCTGTCTTTATTTTTCACCAGCATGTGTCTTGTATTCTAAAAATAGTTGCATTGTTTAATAATGCCATACTTGGTAAACATTTCAGTGAGTCTTTGGTAGGAGGAAACTTCATGTCCCATTTAAAGGCAGAAAGAGGAGGGAGAAAAGAGAAGGTATTATCTTTACTGAAAACTGCAGGCAAGAGTTGCCACGTTTTGAAACATTTAGCTCTGCCTTCCGCAAAAAAATAAAAATTAAAAAAAAATCACTGTGAATTTTCCATCTTTCACTGAAGAAAGACATAAAATATCATTTCTCACTTATGCCATAAATGTAAAACATCCTCTGTAAGTAAAGAAATCAATGATTTCTTTATGTGCTTTGGAGTTAACTATCAAGAACAGTACTTTGGGTCTTCAATCACTACCCTCGTTGGAAGTATCACAGATCTTTGGAAACAAAAGTTACTAAAATGGGCCTCCTTCTCTACTCCTATCAATCTGAAGTTTGAAAAACCCCCAGAAAGTTAATGGGCACTATGCCTATAGTATTTATTTACATGAATGGTTAATTAATATCCCTGAATAGATTGACCATAATTAGTTCTGCAGCTGATGAAAAAGTTATGCCTTCACTGGGTCAAACACGTTTCTCCTCCCCAGTATAAAATTTCTGTGGCTGTTAGGGGATTCTTCATGCAGCTTCGATGGAAGAAGTGTAACTACCAGGTAATGGATAGCAATCTGTATTATTAATCAAATGGTGCATACATACAGGGCATTGTTTACTTTTCAAAGATGCAAAATGTTTGCATTTGTTCTCTGTTGAATGCCCTGTGTCCTCTGTTGGAATGAATCTGAAGACAGCTGTTTCCTTTCTCATGTTGGAAAATATTAACCATATTAATGGCATTTTCCTAGAGATGTGTTTCAAAAACAGTATGAGGTAAAAGAGCTTTAATGGGAGGTGTGCTAGGTAGGAATCTCTGAGTCGAGAGTCAAGTAAGGAAACCTGCTCTATCTCCAAGGGCTCCTTCTGCAGGCAGTGCTCACTTTCTCAGTGGTGCTGTGTGGTTGGAAGGCTGTTTTCTTGCTGTCTGCAGAACCCCACAGAGATTGTCTCACAACATGTAATACTTCGCTGTTTTGGATGAGATGGGGAAGCTTTTAGGCAAGGGTGAAGGTTTCTTTTAAAAGATAATACTTGACAATGATAATAAGAATAAGCCAGACTGACTGAAAATGTCATTTTTCATTTTATGGAATTTAAGAGTTTCAAGTTTCTTTATATGTAAAGTACAGTTCAGATCCTGGCATTTCATAGTAGCTGAATAAAAAAGGGAAAAAAAGTAATCCTTTGGAAACAAAGTTGTCATGAGATGAATCATGATCTTACCAAACAAATTTAAGAAATTTTTTTATTCTTACTATTCTAATTTGATATGCATTTTTTCCAAAGCATCCATTGCTATATGGAGTCTGTTCATAATATACATAAAATTTTGTTGTACATCTGACAAGTTTTTCAAATGCAATAGCTAATGTACAAGGAGCTACAGTTTATCCAGTTTTTCAGTTTTCATCCCAAGGAAGAAAAGAAAATGAAAAAATATTAATAAATAGATTTGTCTACATTAGAACTGGAAGGACCAAACTAAAATACATGAACTTAATTTTCAGTACCTTTAGACAAATGCGGAACATGTCTGCTTCTGTCTAGTAGACAGCAGGAGCATCTTTCTAGGAAAATTAAGCCTAAAATTCCAAACAGGTATAATAAATTGTTTCAGTCAATGCCAGTCCCAGGAAGAGAATTGTACTTTACAATCACCAGTTATGACATTTCTCTTTCTTTGCTGCTTATAGCTAGAACTCTTGCAGTCTTCTTGAGATGAACATCTTTTCACTTGTGGTATGACTTAACCTTTTGTAGTTCACAGAGTAGGAGTCCATGCACCAAAGGCCCACAACAGTGCATCTCTGACATTAGACCCACAGCAGCAGGAAATTCAGCAGAAATAGCAGTCCCAGCTGCTTTCCATTAACTAGGAGCTGTGTCACCTTCTTTTTACATCATGGGAAGATCATGTTTCTATGTCCTTATACTACAGGCACATCAATTCTCAAGGCAGGGTCAAGTGTCTAAATGTAAGTGTTTAGTGTCATTTTGGGTGATGGGGAGGTATCCAGTCTGGCCTTTAGCTCATGTTGGTGAAATGTACTTATGTCTCTCAGGTCCTGAGTGATACCTACCAGCCCTATGCAGTTGTCTTAAATAGCCTAGTGTTTCAAATGGCGGGATGTGCCTGTGTTTTCAGTAGCGAAAACCTACCTCACCTTTCTCTCTATAGTCAGGGCTGTGGTGTTCATGCAGAACTGGGTGCAGATATTTTTCACCTTGCATGGGGAGTCATTCAGCTGCTTAGGAGGGTGAAAAAATACTCCTAAGTCTGGACAGAGAAAACAATAAGAGTCTAGCATATATACAAGCTGTCCCTTGCTCAGGGGTTTCTGTATAGATTTTGCATTGAATAGTGATGAGAGAAAATGTGTAAATGTGTTAGAAACAGAAGCCAGGACTCTGACCTCCCTCCTAGCAGCAGTATGCCCTCCCTGCTCAGTTCTTGCGTCCTGTGCTAATGTATTTTTTCTTTTGTTCAATTTGCAATTATTTCTAAGTTTTCAACAGTAACACATGAGGCTTTATTCTATGTAAGAATAATGTTTATTGAGTATTTTTAAAGCCTTTATGAAATTAAAAAATAAAAATCAGCTGCTTGGTAGCATGCTCAGCTAAGCATAAGCAATGAAAATACTGCTTAGCAAATGTGCTCTACAGTTATTGAGCAAATTTCCTGTTTAGTTCATTTAGCGAAGTCACTTTCCTGTTCTTTCCCAATGTTATCCAAGATAAATTTTGTTCTTTTCCAGTGTTATCCATGATAAATTTTGTGGTATCATCAACATTTCAGTGGAAGGCCTGCATGATGTTATGAGTGAAGATCCTGAAACGGAAACATACAAAGAGTAAGTGGAAAATCTAATTTTTGTGGGTTTAAAAGTAGTAGTACTGTTTTCACATATAGTGTTTTGATTGGAAAAATACTTAGGCAGTTGACATACAAGAGTTCTGTTTTCACAGGAGTGAATGTTTTAGTAAGATAGGAAATTTTTGGTCTTAAGAAAAAATAATTTTAATGATGGGAGGAAGGGCTTAAAATGTCAGTCTTATGTTGCTCATTAAGTTAGCTACTAAATGATGTGTTAAAATGTTTGTATGCTTAGATTTGATTTTTGATTACTTGGCTATTATATGTAAAATTACAATCCCACAGGCTTGTGTGCTTATAGGGTGGTCAGTCACAGTTTCTTTGAGTGTGGCATCTGGAGTCTAACCAAGATCTTTTCCTAAATGCTGCAGCCTCATTAAGTGGTCCTAGCGTACAATACTTCATGGCCTGGAGAGATTGAAAAACCTATCCCACAAGGACAATTCTCTCCCTTCAGTTGTTCCACTTAACACACCTGATGCTAGAGGCCATACCTCCAGAGTTTCCAGACCTGGGAGCAAGAGTTTGTGGCAGGAAGGTGATGCCAGGGGTGCTCAGAGTGCACTGCTGCCCAGAAACACACTCATCTTCTGCAGACTCCCAGGTTACTGTGATACTTCATCAAACCTGGAAAAGTAAAAAACCACTGAATAGTAAGGATTTTTAAGACAGATCTTAATGGTGTTTTTTCTAATGATTACCTGGTTTTAGAATGATGGAGAGTTGTAAGACATTAAAAACAGGTGGTCTACAAGATGTACCTACAGACACTATAATAACATTATTTACTGGATGCTAAGAATCAAACGTTTTCTAACTTTCAGATAATTACCTGGTGATGGAACAAACTATATCTGAACTAATTACTTGCCTAAGGGGATGTTTGCTGGCACAGAAGCCAGTTGGCACAGAACAGCCTGCATGCAATCTATTAAGTTTTCCTCCACTTAAAACAGGTGGTATGCACACTAGTGTGCTCTGACGATGTCCATACATGCTGAGCCTGATCTGTGCTCAAGAACTGCTTGCAAAAGTACTTTTTTTTTTTCTATCTCTCAGTAGAAATGATGTAACTTCAAAGTCTGGCAACGTGCTTTGGCACTGTGTTCTATTTACTATCAGAGACAATGTCAGGGTCACTTCTATTTCAAAACATGTTACTTTGCCTGCACTTGTTAAAAACAGTTATCAGAGAAATAAATAAAACTTTTTCCTAGTACATTTAATATTTTAAGCTTGAAGGCCTGTAGAACTTGTCACTGTACTTTTCGAAACTCTGGACACTGTTTTTGCTTTATAAAATATAGGCACACTGAACCAAGGATGTATTCCTGTTGACAGATATTGAATGGGCTGTTTGAAAGATTTGGACATTTGTGTTCTACATTTTGACATCATCTGAAAGCAAATAAAATGAGAGCAGTCATCTGGAGTTGTGTGCTATTCTGTTTCTGCAGGTTGAAGAAGAATGATTTAAACATGAACTGGCTCAGGAAAAAAAAAAAGTGTACTGTGCTGGCTATCAATAGTATCTAATTACTGTAGTGCAGAGACTAAACCAACATATATACATGTTTAGCTTAGGAAAACCAAAGCTGAAGCAATATAGAACTGCAGCCACTAAAGGATAAAGAAGGGGTAAATAGGCACAGGGAAAACCATACAAAATAAATGATAGCGATGGTTTAAGTGTGAGCTAGCCATGAATACATTTAAAATGGAAATGTGAAGAAACCATTGTAGTTAAAGCAATGAAATTTTGGAAGAGCTGTTTCAAATGCAAAAGTGGAGATAAAGGTCTTGCCAGTTTTTAGATGGAATTTTGATCAGATTCTGAAAATTATTACACGATGCCCTGGCTACAGTACAAAGAGATTACACTCAAGTTTTCCTAGCATTTATATTTTGCATTACAAGAAAGCTTTACAGATTTGAGATTTTCTGGAACAAGGAGCATTCCATTGTTCTAGTCTTGTCTCACCAGTATTCACATTTTTTCAATTTCATCTTACTTTTTTATTCCATCCTCTCCTAGTTTTTTAAATTATTCTCTGGGACCTGAAATTTATCACCATCTGAAAAAGTTAATTCAATCTTATTTGGTAATTTACATATTTTTGTCTCCTTTTTAATAAACTGAGTTGCGAGAGGAGACGTGGTTTTCTGTCTAATTTTGAAAAAACTTAACTCCTTTGGAAGTGGCTTCTATGTTAGCATTTGACTCTTCCACCTTCCTGTTTAGCAAGTGTTTCATACAGCTCTAAACACGTTAACAGAAAACTGAATATATAAGCAGAGTAAATCTTAACATTTTCACATAAAATCGCAACTTCTTCTTATTTCATAACTTTAAAACAAATTATTCATCTTAGCTACAGGAACATTTCACTTGCTAATGGAACCCAGCAATTAAAAATACACAGTAGTGCAGGGCTGAACATCAGCAATAATGTGCACCTGTCCTGGTGCTTTGTAATATGTAGATTATGTGCCATGAAACATACCTAGTATAGGGCAGCAAGTTGTTGTCACCTGAGTGATTTTTTAAATCCTTTCATTTTTTAAACAGATTTTTTAGGAAAACTTTGGTAAAGTGGTGGAATATGTATGTATTCTTTCCGTGTAGAGAATGTAAAGTGAATGGAAGGCACGTTTGCTGTAGGATAGTTTTCACCACAGTCTCTATAAAGTCCATTCAAACTGTTTCAAGAGACAAAAGAACCTCTGGAATTTAAGATTTTTTTTTTTCTGGTTTTATACTTACTACAAAAATAATAGTTACAATTTGGCTATTACTCATGCATATTGATACCTACCAGTTGAGGGTGAAGCAAAACAAAAAATAAGACATTTAAAAGTATTGCTTTACATGCCTAGAAAAAAACTCTTTAAATAAATAACTGCAGAAGCTAACTCATTTCTGTCTATCTAAAATATGATTGTTCTGTGTCTTGCAGATTTTAGTGTCTAGAACCAATAGCAGTGACCACATTAGTTTTCAGATCCTCATTAAAGATCTCACAGGAAAACATGGATGTTATGAGACATCTTTGCTAGTTTTAGATATGTGCCACTTTGATTTTCATGTTGATAGGATACAGAGTGCTTATATGCACTTCCTTGGAAAGACTGAAAAATTCAGGTTAGGACAGTATATTTTTCTATATTTTTTGAAACCCATATAGTCCATTTTCTATATGCAGAATTGCATTTTTAAGCCACAACTTAAGTTAAAATGCGAAGGATAACATTGTTATGTGGTTTAGGTAACACAGAACATGCATTCAGGCTTCTTTAGATTCACTGTTCTCAGAAAAAAATTACTTGCTTGCAGATTGTCTGGCTTTCATCAAACTCTCTTATCTGTCCTGTTTTTAAAAGTGCTTTAAAATAATTTTTAATGATAATGTGTGTTAAAAGTAGTCTTATTTCCATTCTTAGCTGCATGTTGATGTCTCATTTTGAAGAGCTCAAAGTTACAGAAGATGAGGAACCTCCCACAGAACAAGACAAAAGGAAAAAAATGGTAAGTTTTAGATCTGTGTTCAATTATAGAACTGATTATGTGATTCGCTTTCGTCAGACTAAATTCTTTGCCTCTGGATTTGGATCATCTGTTGTTCTTGGAAAATTCATCTCTTGAATTAATAAAAAAAGGAAAATGTTTTGATGACAAAGTTTACAGCCACAATGCTTACGCTTCTGCTTTGCTTTGAAGTCTTGGAAAATGTTGCCAAAGTAAAGATCATCTGTTCACAAAATCTGGACATTATAATACTAAAACACTATAAAAAGCATTTACTGAAAAATGCAGGGAGGTAAAGCTTACTGAAATGTCATTGCAGACCAAATTTATCATATTTAAAACAATCCCAATTATATTGGATTATGTGTTTTACTTGCACAGCTATTGATCCATATGCTTGCATAGAACCTTTTTCTAATGAACTCTTAATAAGGAGCATTGATTTAGATGAAGATTAGGTACCATGTAATTGTGCTATTTTTGTCCAACCCAGTCTGTGAATGTTTCATAATTTTAACTTATTTTTGCAAGAGATCAGAGAAAATGCTTCCTCACACACAAACTGCAGAGTACAGATGCTGTGGAATAAAATAGTCTGAACTGCTTTGTCATTGAATAATTGCGAAACATGGGATTGGGTGACTGAGTAAATGTGTGTAGCTCTCTTGTGCATTTGGTTTAACTGACCTATGTGTATCCAAAAGAATACTTCTGGACAGTCCTTTAGCATTTTATTTCTTGTGGAAGCAGATAAGAGCTCGGATGGCTTTTGACAGTTTGCATTATTATTTTTTTTTAAATCACTGGATGCTTTTTGGTTTGTTAGTAGGCTTTTCTTTTAAATACTAATCAATATATGGTTCCTTTATTAAAAAGGAAAATTACACTTAAACTGTTGTGTATTCTTCTGCTATTAGCAATGCCTTGAGAGAAATTCCTAGTGTCTTGCAATTTCAGATATAAACGAAATACATAAATATTATTTTCTATGGTCCTTTGTATTAGTTCTGTAATTCAGTTACTCTTAAAAGCATCTCTAGACTGTGTTAAATTAGGTTAAATTTTCTTCCATCTTGTGGGTTTAAATTAAACTCTAGACATTTATTGCAGAATGATATTTATTCTTAGCAGTTTTGGATAATCTCTTGACATATATAGGCAGATATATCTTTATTGATAGGGATTGATGTATCTATATCAATAGGAACAGAGATGTGTTTGGTTTGTTAATCAGATTTAAAAGACAAAATGAATTTAAATGTGCCGTCTTTTCATGGGTTTAGTTTTCTTTGAATGTACTCATATTTATTTTTCCCTGGCTAAAGCTTTAGTAACTTTCTTGCAGAAATTGTCTTAATTTTTCAGTTACAGGTTGACTTTAATAGTTTGGACATGTATTTAGGAACCTGTTAGATTTGCTATGGACTACCTTCAGCATAGATATATCAGGAAAAATGTAAAGTAGAGCACAGTGATTTATGACCTGTATTATTCTTCCCTCCTAAATGATACAATGCACCAGCATGCTGTTGAAGAACATAGCCATAATAAGGACCTGTTCTGAGGTCACATGCAGTACAGTCAGTGGCCATTTGAATAAAGATAAATGGCTATGCTTTGGTAAGGAGGAGCCAGAACCAATGACGTGACACTGCAGGCTTTGATTTACATGGGCAATACATCTTCCCTTGCATGTCACTTGTCTTTTTCTTTCTAATGAATTGCTTGTGAGTTGTTCCTCAGATATTCTTTAAACATTCAGCTTAACCACCTTTTCAGCCTTTGTTTCCTTGGAGGATTTACACAGAGTATATTGTCATACATGAACTTTGAAGCTTCACTTTCATTTCAGATCTCATAATCTAAGACGTAACTATTTCCACAGTTACTGTGTTTTCTAGATTCCGAAGCATTATCTGAAAATCCTGTTTTTCTCCTTTCAGTACTCTTGTAAGAATAGCTTTCTGTTTTACTCTTCTCATTCCTGTACTTAGCTCGTTATTGACAACATATTTCAGACTTGAGCCTTCTATAGTCATTTTTTTCAGCTAAATTTACTATTCATTGTATTCTTATTTCTAAGTGATTTCTCACAGCTGTTAAAGCAAGCAAACTCTTAGTTGTTTTGTGAATGTCTGCTATAAATTAATTCTCAATCACAGCTGAAATTGCTCAGTCTAAAATTTTGTGGATGGTGCAGCAACTGAGACATGACAGTTCTAATGGCTGTTTATTTCAGAATAATACAGGTTGTTTCAGTAGGTCACTAGTAGTAGAAGTGTCAAATAATGATTGGGATTGTTAATCATGGCTTTCAAAGCACAGCTAGCTGTTGATTTGAAAAACTGGATTAAAACCAAAACATTACCTGGGCCCATTCCTTCCCACCTATACTGGAAATTTCTTCCTCTCTGTAGGAATATCAGTGCACACACTCAATTCATGTAACATTTGGAACAACTGCAGTAGCAGGTACCTCTGGTGAGATAAAAGTGGGAGCAAACATTTGAAGTGAGAAGAGGAAAATCAGGAAGGACCTAAAGGGAGTCCGTAATAGATTTAAAGTTTCTAGGCTCCTATCCCACTTCATTCCTGAGGAGTTTCTACCTTCTGTATATTCCATTGCTGAATCAGCATCTTGTATCAGGGCTTAGAGCTTAAACCTCATAACACAATAATGAAAGGATAAATGGAATTCTCTTTCAAAATAATAATGCTTTGCAACTTCTAAGGCCACTAATTTGAGAGAAGAGATAAACATGGTCCATGCTAAGTATCACTTCCCAGTGTTAGCACAGGGTCTACATATTTTTCTTTGATCTATCTCTTTGTCCTGTCATTGGCACCTCTCTTTATTATTATGCATAGCTCACCATTACTAAAGAGAGCTTTAGATAGAACAGCGCTTTATAAGTTTATGATCATCTTATGTGATTGACAGTTGTAGATACTGCTATATTTTTGCAAATATGTTGAAGAAAATGTAAACAGGTGGAGAGTAATTCATGACATGGAGGTCTATACACTATGTGCAATGCAAGTGACTTATTTTTATGTGCCCTTAATGTATATTTTTAAGAACTCTGGTATCATTATTCAAAAGGGAGTCAAGCTTTAGCAACTATTTATTTGAAATCGTGGAGCAGAAAAGTACATTCAATTAAAAATCTTATTTAAAGTCTTATTTAAACTTGAATTACTCATGCTGGTGCATGTTTTAGGTGATGCTTATATGTAATACAGGGGTTTTTTTATTTCAACCTAGTATGGGAAGAAGCTAGATTGTGATTTTACATCTTCAGGAAAATAAATAAATAAATGAGTTACACTGTAATAAGCTAGATGATCAGGTTTTATGTGATAATGTTGTTTACTAGAGGTAATACTTCTACTTCACTGTTTGGGGTATAATTTCTCTTTATGCAAATTATCCACAGATCTAATACAAGTCCTACTGAAATCTTTTAAAAAGCTTTGATATTGGGAGCCTTTCATACTGTTTGGCTCCATTTTATAATCACTGTTTAAAGGATACATTCCCTCCTTAAACTATTTTTCCCATCTTTCCCAGAGCGTCACAGTCACTAACCATCATGGTAAATATGTATAATTTTATGTCCAGCATTCTTGCTTCCTCTTTAGTATCAATGTATCCATTCTTAAACTGAAGAGAATCTCTCAAATTCTAGAAATCTTTTCAACAATTCAGCAAAAATTTTCAACAAAAACAGATATAACCAAAACACTTCTCCAAATTTTACCTGTTCTTGCATTCTATTGCCATTCCATTGACTTGTGTCATCTCTTGTAGTGATTAGATCACTGTTTTAGTACAGAATATTATATAATTTTTTAACGGAAACTGTGATTTTTGACTGTAGTGTTGTCTAAAGAGATCCACCTAACAAATACTGGTTCAAACAACTGGTAATTCTGCAGAATGCCACTGATGATGGCAAGCAGAGTTTGGAGGGATGAAAAGTGGTTGTTGTGTAAAACCTCTATACTGCTTTTCTGATTTAAACTGCTCTTTACTACCAGTGAGATGGCAGATTGGTTTCTTCAGTCCAGCCCCAAGGTAAGCACCTGTGTCCAGTTACAAGATTAACTTATAAAGTAACTAGATTCAAAAGCTAGTCAAAACAGGTTTTCACTGAGCAGTGTAAAGCACGTTTAGTAGTGTGTATTTCCTTGCCAAACTTCTGTTTCCTGGAAAGTAAGCGTATTTTGCTCTTAAGAGAAACAGGAGCATTTCCAGTAAAAAAACCTGGCCACACGCCTAGGAACTCAGCATACATACTTCCATTCAAAAATACAGTCCCTGACACGGTGTTTACAGACTTAAGTAGTCAGTGTTAATATTGATATGGTTGTGTTCCATGCTGAACTGATGTTGGATGCTCGGTGCTTAGCAAGCTGGTGACTCAATGAGTTTACTGTGCTACCAGACTTAGGATTTTGATTGCTTATTCAGCTAAGATTGCAAATGATTGTCTAATATTGCTGACAAACTAATTATGCCAAGTTATTTCATTTGTTTTGATAGTTCTGAATACAAGTTCTAAAAATGCAGCATGAAAGGAAAGCAAATGTATTATTGTTGCAAAAAACTCTTTAATTTACTTGAAATATTTTTGACTATCTGAACGAAATCAAATTAGTGCATTAACTCCTTAATTAAGTCTGAAGACTCAAGTGCATTTGGCTTACAAATACTAGATGTGCTTCAAGCAGCAAGCATTAATCATACTACAAAAGTCCCTACTGGTTGACAGTGATGCTTTTTTGAACTGTGAGTGATGGGTTTATGCTTGTTACAACAAACTAAGAGTGTTTGCATTAGGTTTGCATGACAAGGTTTTGGTAGTGAAGGGGGCTACAGGTGTGGCTTCTGTGAGAAACTGTTAGAAGCCAATGCCAGCAGGCTCCAAGACCCACCGCTGGTCAAGGCGAAGCCCATCAGTGGTGGTGGTAGCACCTCTCTGATGACATATTTAAGAAAAGGTAATAAAAATCCATGCACATTGTGTTGGTTTAAGCCCTGCTGGGAGAGCATGTTGCTGTTGGCCCTCCCCCACCCTCAGCCAGTCGGGCTGGAAGTGAGGCACAAACCCGGGTTAAAATAAGAAGAAAATTAATACAACAGTGTAATAAGCAATCTGAACAACAACAGTAGCAATGATGACAACAATAAACAGCAATAACAGTGAACAAGACAAAAGATACACAGATAAATACTGCAAAATGGTCACGGATCAGCTCCCCGCCACCAAAAAGCCAAAGAGAAAGTAAAATCAGAGTTTGCCCCCCTGGACCTGACATCAGCATGGTATGAATAACCTGGCTGGAGATCCCTTCCCCCTCTCTCTCTGCTGGGGAAACTCATCCCTATCCTAGTTGAACCAGAACAACATCTGCAGTCAGAAGAGAGGAGTGAGAATATGTGAGAGGAACCACTCTGCAGACACCAAGATCAGTGAAGAAGGAGGGTGAGGAGTTGCTCCAGGCACCAGAGCAGAGACCCCCCCTGCAGCCCCCGGTGCAGCCCCCGGTGGGGCAGGCTGTGCCCCTGCAGCCTGTGGAGGTCCACGGTGGAGCAGATCTCCACCTGCAGCCCCTGGGGACCCCACTCAGAGCAGGTGGATGCCTGGAGGAGGCTGTGACCCTGCGGGAAGCCCACACTGGAGCAGGCTCCTGGCAGGACCTGTGGCCCCGTGGAGAGAGGAGCCCACGCTGGAGCAGGTTTGCTGACAGGACTTGTGACCCCACGGGGGACCCAGGCTGGAGCAGCCTGTTCCTGAAGGACTGCACCCCGTGGGAGGGATCCACGCTGGAACAGTTCGTGAAGAACTGCAGCCTGTGGGATGGACTTAAAATGGAGCAGTTTGTGGAAAACTGTCTGCTGTGGGAGGGACCCCAACTGGAGCAGGGGCAGAGTGTGAGGAGTCCTCCCCCTGAGGAGGAAGGAGCAGCAGAGACAATGGGTGATGAACTGACCACAACCCCCATTCCCCATCACCCTGTGCCACTGTAGGGGAGGCAGCAGAAAAAATTGGGAGTGAAGTTAATCTAGGGAAGAAAGGAGGGGTGGAGGAAAATGTCTTTTAATGATTAGTTTTTAGTTCTCACTATCCTACTTTGATTTGACTGGTAATAAATTAAACAGTTCCCCATGTTGAGTCTGTTTTGCCTGTGACAGTAATTGGTGAATGATCTCTCTGTCTTTATCTTGACCCACAAGCCTTTCATTATATCTTCTCTCCCTGTCCAGCTGAGAAGGGGGGGAGTGATAGAGTGGCTTTGATGGGCACCTGCTGTCCACCCAGGGTCAACCCCCCACAGTTTAGTAGAATTTCTCACTTGTCCCAATAGAACATATATTAGTAAATATTCAGCAGAAGTGTTTCAGTTACTTTCCTATCTAATGGAAAGAGTACATATAAAGTTCACTAGCTTTACTGAATTTCTATGAAAATGTGGAATTATAATACTTCTGAAATCAAAGTATTTATGTACCGATGTTGCAGTGCATATTGTAGACTATTCCTGTAACTCCCAGCATTGTGCAAATCCAGCAGCTCCGTTAAAAGTTGTTTTTTATTCCTGTAATGTATTATGTTTTGCCTTCACTTTGGTTGTTTTTTCAAGATTACTTATTTTTGGTGGCATTGCAGAGATGACTCAGAGGATTATTTGGAAACCCATTGTCACCTGCCATGGGGCAGGTGCTAGAAGATTAGCACCTCTAAGAGATGCTAGAGAGCATCTCTATAATTATTATTTTAAGAGGTGATAGAGATAGCTCAGACTTGAAGTGCCAGCAAGCTTTGCAAATAAGCAAGTATTCAAAGCCTTTATTTTCAAAACAATACAGCATTTTCGTTCAGAGTTTGAAAACCATCCTTGGGCTGCTAGAAGAGGATTACACTTATACTTGAATTCTATAGTAGCTTGTTAAAATTGGGAAAAAAAATTGGACTTAAGTTGAGATTTATTAGTGAACATTGAGAAATGAGATGTTTATGTACCATTGACTTAAGTCTGTTTTTTTTTTCTTTTTTTTTTTTAGGTATCAGAATAAACTATAACATTAAATTGTTGATAAATTTTAAGGCAAATTGTTCTGACTTTCCATTCTAAATCTGAGTACTTAAGGATCTATGGTAGGGTCACATAAATCATACAGTTAACTAAATATATAATGAGTTGGTTTGTGGGTTAAAAGGTTGTTAAAGAATGGCTTTTTGGTGGTGCTTCCCAAGGTGACTAGTGCTGCATTATCAGGGTCACCTGTAAGTGTCCCAAATTACAGTAATTGGTTAACAAATGCAGATTATTTGGAAACTGTTAGATTCTTTGCTTGGCAAGACAGTCTTTATCCTAGATTATGCTAATGCTGTTACAAAAAGATATTACTAACTGTGGCAAATCTTGGTTACAGTAGCTGTGGTTTAGAAATTTTGTTAGAAAAGTCTGTTTGTATTCTAGAGACCAGCTTACATTTACTGAGAATTATTACAGAATACTAAACTGTTGTTTGCAACTATTCCCCTTTTCAAGAGTGTAATGTTAGAAATAAATAATAAAAAAATCATATCTTACCTTTGAAATGTAAAATAGCAGGGTAGTAGAAAATGGTGAAGGATCGAAGGCTAAAAAGACAGTATTAGGAATACTGAGGGAATGATTGAGAGATTTACAGTATGAAAGGTGAGATGACTGTAATAAGAAAGAACTTGAAAGCACTGATGGAAGAGGCTAAAAAGCAGCCTCCTTTTTCACTGGAGTTGTTCATGAGAAATAAGACTAACTTCTCTTTTGTGGTAAATACAGTGGTTTTGAATGCTTTACTCCCATCTTATATTTATGTGGCTATCTCAGTGTTTCCCCCTGGTTTAGGTGTAATATTGTTTAATAAATAAGTAAGTAATCTTAAGATTTAATGTCTTTCACCCCATATTAAAATTCAAATATTTCTTTTTTAGATCCTGCCAAAACAACAGCTGTGCAAGTTTAATATGCCTCGTTTCTTTGGAAGTAGCAGTATAGCAGGGTATTATGAGCTCAGAAGTCTTCTATTTCAGTGGGCTTTAAGATCTATCATCACACTCTTTCCTGACCTTCCAGCATAAATAGTAGTGTTGTTTGGTTTTGATACTAAAATGAAGAGATTACAGGTCTGCTGTAATTGCCCATTTCTTTCAACATTATACTTCTTTATGATCTGGCAAGTTCCAGGTGTCCCCACCTCCTGTCCCCTTTCATCCAGCCTGATGGACTGAGGGACAAATGCTGTATAACTCTGTGTCCTTAGCCTGATCACACCTGTCTTCTGATACTGAAGTTATGGTTAGGTCTTCTGTCAGTGTAGCCCTTTCATTCACCTAGCAGTTAACTGTGGAAAATAGTGACAAATGCTCTGTCCCTCCCTGCCCAAAAGAAAACTGCATAATCCAGCTGGACTGATGAGGTTGTATAGGTACTAGTACTGAAGAAGTGTCTAATTTTTATGCATATGTACAGTTTATTTTAGTTTTTGTTTGTCATATAATCTAAACTAGTTCAACTTTTTCAGTGTTTTGTTTCCTTACTAACAAAATGTTGGTTATATCATGCCATTCATGCCATCTCTAAAGTGCATATCATGGTAATATGTGTTTTCTAGAAGTTATGAGAAACTCACTCAGCAGTAATTAACAAAGCAGCTTTAAAATTATTTTACTTTATAGAAGGGTGAAGTCTTACAGAAGACTCAGTCCATGATTTGAGACTGTTTCAAATAGTTTTAAACTGATACTTGCTTTTGATAATAATTAATTTGATCTTTGCTTTGCAGTCTTCTCCCTCTTCGTTTCTCAAATAAGTACAAAGCAGATTTCTTTCTTGAGCTGAGGTTATAAAAGAGATAAGTAAGTTGTAGTGTATTTTTTAGTGTTTTATTATATATTTTTCTCTTACATGTTTTCTACAGCTTGCACTGAAGGACCCTGTACACACTGTGTCATTGCAGCAGTTCGTCTATGAGAAGCTAAAGGCACAGCAGGAATTACTGGGAGAACAAGGTTTTCAGGCACTTATGGAAACCGTGGATACAGAAATAGTTGCACAGCTACAAAAATTTTTACAAGGCTTCTAAATAAGCAGAAACAAGATTTTTATGTTCACTTTAAAAAAAAAAAAAAAGAAGGAACTCTAGCCTTCCATCTTGTCTGGAAGAGCCTACTGAAAGCTAAAAATAACTTGTGCTAAATAGAAAATAGGTTTCTGTTGTTGCTATCAAACTGATTTTGGTAATGCTTTATTTTTTAACATTGTACTAAGGGTTTTATCATTAAAGTAACACTTCCGTGATTCCTGATGTGGTATATGCTGTCTTAGTACCATTTTTTTTGTACCATTACTGGCTTTTTGGTTAACAAAGCTGCATCATAAACTGAGAGGTCTGAAGGAACTTAGTAATGTATATTAATGAGAAGTGTCTATTAATCCAGGAGTATAGGTCAGTATCAGGAGCTGCTTGTCGTGATACTGTATATCTGTAACTTCATCCCCTTCCTGTTACCATTTCTTGACTGTACAATGCAAGCATACAAGCAGAAAGAGTTAGGAAAGCAGGAAGACTGTGAGCAGAAATATTCCTTCATGAGAGGCAGGTAACTGCCATTTTAATTGTCTCAGAGAAAAAGAAACTTAGATTGCAAGTCTTAAATTGTATTTCAAGAGGTGTTAGAGAATATCAGTGTATATCTCTACTTGAAGATGTGGGGTTTAATTTTTATTACCAATTTCTTTATTTCTATTATGAAAAATGTCTTGCTTTCTTGAGTTCCTTCTATCTAGCTTTTAGTTGATATAACACAGAGAAACTCACCAGAGATATATGAGTAATGAATTTCAATTAAATCCTGGCTCTACCTGGACTACTTAAAATTGCTGTTGTTCAGTATCTCAATTCTTTGGGTTTTTTTCATCAAAGGCATCAGGATACTTCATAACTGTTACTGAAAAGTTCAAGCCTAGATGTTCACAACTGAAATAATTATTTGCAAGGTTCACTTTTAGTTTTAATTATTTATTCGTTAGCTGGACAGCTGCAGGAATGACAGGATAAAGTTGCTTCTTTGTAAAGGTAAAATTCTTTGACAAGGTAAAGCTACCATGTCCTTTGTACCTTGCAGTTGGGAGAGGGAAGAGAAGTCTCTTTCCCATTTTGAGATTTTTCATTTAGGTTCTGATCTCCCACCTTCAAAGATGAAGTGAACTGAGGGGATTAGCTGTTTAAAGACACCTATATGCTTTTGGTAATCTTACCACATATAACCAGATGCTTTTAAAAATCTGAACCTTTTTCTTTACTGACTCTTTGGGCAGAAGTTCAACCATTCCAGGGAAGCCCCAGAGGATTTGCAGGAGGGAAACCTGGCTCCTGAAGTGGGTCTGCTGTCTTGCTGAGGAAGAGCTGTTGCAGTTGCTCTCCAAGATATATTACTTAAGCAAATATTGCCCCAAAGAAAAGGGTGTTGAGTGCTAAGAGTTCATCCTTCCTCTTGTGAAGTTGTCTGTTTCCCAAGGTTTGAACCACAATTTTTGTTTGAAAAGGGACCACTGTATAGTGTGTACTACTTAGCAAAAAAAAACCCAACTTCTCTTGAAGATCCTCTTTGTTTTCTTGTTGATCCCAACAGGTATTCAGACATCTTCCAGGGTACCAGGAGCGATGTCTGAAGTAGTCACAGCTTGAAACTGCAAATTGTAACAGATATGCTTATTTCCTCTGGTTCAGCAATGATAAAATCACTTCCGTGGAGCAGACGTGCTATCAGGTTTACAGTCAATATCATTCAATAATGTTTAGTGTGCTTGACTTTTAAAAAAATTTTTATTTAGTTTAGAATTTTATTTAGTTTAGAAATGCTTATGATGCTTCTAGTTTGAAGTTCATGGTCGTCTTTTAAATGAACATGCCACATCTTCACTCAGCAAAAGCAGCAGCTTTGTAATTACATGTTTTCAAAGATCTCCAAACTCATTTACTTGTCTTGCTTCAATGCTGCTGCTTAAACAAAATAAATGATTACTAATTTTAAAGTGTTCACAATTTCTGTCTTACTGCTAGCTACAATTAATAATGATTACTAATCATCAGATAATCAGATTTCATTAGTTCTGTAGAAACTTTTCATAAGGTACAACAGGTTGTTCATACCAACTTTTGCTGATGCTGGGGAAAATGAAATCAAATTAACTGGAGTCAACCTCCTTAAAAAATTTACTGGGGATTCATAAAAAGTGCTTAAAAATTTACATCCTCTGCTGTCCACACTGACTAAGCACCATCTTATTAAGCTGTGTACTACTGCACTGACTAGTATAGACTACTTTCTTAAAAACATTGATCATGAAGGAATTTGTTTTCAAGTTTACACAAAATGGGTGATCAGTTTCCAAAGAGTGGCATAAAAAGAAGCGAAAAGGAGAAAAAGTGAATTTCCTGGAAACAAGCAAATTCCACCATCACTCCTTAAAACTTGATTATACAGAATAAAATCATCCCACATTGAGGTATGTGTAATTTCAGCAGTGGCTGTTGGCAGGTGACAAACCATATCTCCTGGGAGGGAGCTGTGCAAGTAATTGACTTTTTCATCCTATTCCCGAAGAAGGGAAAAATGATGGGTTGGCCAAACTGTTTTATTTGACCCAAGGTTTAATGTTTATTTCTTTCTTTAGATTTCTTCACCTGCTTTTAATAAAATACAAACTGACTTTTGAAGTCAAGCTGTCACTTTAAACATGTCAAAAGCCTAACACTTACAATAACTATTCTTAGGTAAAACAATCTGCTAAACTCGCATGTTGCTTTAGATTGTAAGAAACCAGTTTTCAGTTTTTGCATTTTATTAACCTTTGAAAAGCTTATCCAATTCTATTATGGAATGTAGTGCTAATAAAGGGGCACACTGGTGTTTAAAACAACAACAAAAAACTAGTCATGTTGACTGTGATTGTGGGTTGTCATCACTTCCCACAGCAATTTTAACTGCCCCTTATCAAGAAAGATTATTAAAGCAGCAATTAAAAATAGACAGAAAATACTTAAATGAAGTGTTTGACCCAAAAGTTACATTTGTTTTTCCAATATTTGTGCCAGCAAAATCTTTGGTGTTACTCCGGGAAAGTAACAGAATGTTGTGGGACCTGTCTTGTTGTCGGTGGCTATGATTTAAGCTAAGAATGTTTTGTAAGATGTTCAGGAAATCAATTGAATCAGTCATATGGCGTAGAGAAATATTATCTGTTAACTTACCAACTTGAGAAAATTGGAATTGCTGATAGGTATATTCTGAACAGAAAAAGTGTAAATTATTATTTTGCTGCATGGCAGTGTTTCAGAAATACACCATGAATAATTTCTGAAGTTCAAGTATTTTAAGTAGTCTTTCTCTCAGTGGGAAATATTCTAATTTTTGTTGTTATAATTTGATTTTCTTTTTGTTAGACAAGGTTGACAGAGGTATCTTGCAGACACTTTTCCCCATTTTTCCAGGATACTCAGAAGACTAAAAAGCAGAAATATGGGAATTTGTACATGCATACAGAGCTTATAACTTCTGACCTGTTAATTGAGCTTGCAAGGAAAACTTTAGAACCTAAAAACTTCACTTTGACCCTGACGGTTCACCCACCCAATCTTTAAACATCAAGCAGGTATGCAGAGAAGCACACAGATGTATACTTGTATGTGCAGTTTTTGTCTTGTTCAACTGCTGAAATGTTCTGTCCTGTATTTCCCCACTCTTTACTATTAGAAGTTGCTTTTTGTTTTACTTACTTCTGTAGCAAATGCCTGATGGTTCACTAGCACTTGTGTTTTTCAATTTTTAAATACATAAATTGAATCCTTGTATGCAGGCCACCGAGCACTCTGGTCAGGGATAAAACAGGCAGAAGATTGATTAATCCAACAGCTGTGGGTGTAGGAAACAGTGAGCATCCTATATTCTCACCTGCCTTCAAGGCCATTTATGCACTTTATTAAGTGATACTGTATTCAGCATGTGTCATTAGTCCCAGGATTCCAAGAGTCCTCTTCTAGTGTTCTGCTGCTAGCCATGCTCATTTGCTGAAGCAATTTGATGTATTGTCTCACTTTTGAATTTAGGCCCAGAGCCCTACAAGCAGAATTGTTCTGCTCTGCAGCAGTTCCTTTCCCTCTTCCACCTCTTGAAATACCTGTGCAGAAATCAAGTTTATTTGTGCCTCTCTCCTGAGGTTCTGCAAGCACAATGTCAAAAGCGTGGCTGAATGAGAGGAGTTGGACTTTCAGAAAGCTGCAGCACAGAGGCTGGTAAGGAGGCTGGGTGGTCATGCAGTCAGAGATGAAATTCTTATGTCTAAATAACTGAGAGGTAGAAAGCAAGAAGATGAATAAGCAATTTTCAACACAGCAAAAGATTAATAGCAAGATGCCACAAGGTTTTGTATTAGCCTGATTCTTACCAAACTTTATTACTGGTTTGGAAGCATTGATGAATAGTGAACTGGCAAAAATTGCCAGTGAAATAGGAACTGCAAGGAACATATCTGAGCAGGGTGGTGTACCAATGCAAAGGCAGATGAAGCTTTGCTGCTGTTTAATACTGATCAGTCTTGCAACAGATGTTTAGAGTCAGCCCTCATGTGTCATGTTTTCCCTGAGGTTGGTGAAATGGAAACCTAGAGGATCCACATGAGGGAGAATTTGAACAAGCTTACGCTGCTGGAAATGAGATTTCACAGAATCATTTTGGTTGGAAGGTACCACTTGAGATCTAGTCTACCCCCCTGCTCAAGTAGGGTCGACTACAGCAGGCCACCCAGAACTATGTCTGGTTTTGAGTGTCTCTACAGACAGAGACTCCACAGCCTCTCTGAGCAAATGGTTTCACCACACTCACCTCAAAAAAAAAAAAAAAAAAAAAAAAAAAAAAAAAAGTGTGTTTAGATCGAATTTCATGTGTTTCAATTTGTGCTACTGTCTCTTGTCCTATCAGTGGGCACCACTGAGAGAAGTCCAGCTCCCTCTTCATTCCCACCCATCAGGTGTTTTTAAATGCTGCTAAGATCCCTCAAGATTTGAGTCCTCAGTGTGGAGAGGTTTGGGGGGAAAAGTTGCGGAGTAAATGATGGGCTGGAGAAATCCTCCTTCTAATGCATGTGAAGCAGTGAAACTCAGTGAATCTTAATGTACTTGGTGTGGAAAAGAAACAGGACTGTTTGTGGGTTAGAACAGACAACTACTCAGTGGTAGAGTATGGAGACTGAATGGACCCATAGCAACAAGAGGATATGAATTTCCACAGACTGAAGGGGTCTTGCAAAAAATTATGTAAATGAAGAAGCAGAAATTGAATCTTGATATTTCAGGAGCAAGACCAGAAAGAGGTAAAGACCTTTTCAGGAAAGGTGATGTGGTATTTTATTTGGGTTCCTTGTAAAGGGAGGACTTTTGATTTAGGGAAAGGCAGACTGGGGTTTGGAGGCTTTCTGCCTTGAAACCTACAGCTGGCAAATTAATTGTGGAAGAAATTACTTGATCTTGTAGCATTTAAGGTTAAGTTTGTTCACAAAGTCTGTGCTGAGGTTGTAGAGTGAAAAGAATAATTTTGTCCTGTTTTCTTAGGTGAACTTGCACAGTTGGAGACAGATGAACCCTGAATTTTGTTGTTTTGTTTGGAGGTGTCTCGTGCACCCTATGCACATACTTGTGTCACAACACAAAAGCAGCAGTGTTGGCTGGACCATTTGTAAAACAATAAGGAAGATATTTACCTTAGTTGGAGTTGGGAACATTGACTATTTTTTCATGACAGCATAAGCACACCCATGGATCTCACTATCTCTGGAGTTCAAAGCTCTTACTTTAATATGTAAGGATATAAGTGTGAGTTAAACACTGAAGATGTACTGATGTCTTATTGCCCACAGGCATTGAGTAGAATAATCTGGTTTAACTTGCATTTTGTGTAAAATCTGTTTGTAAATAGTAAAATAATGACATAAATATGCTTTACAAATGTATCAGTGTTATTCTGTTCTGCCACTTTCTCACAGTTTCATAGAATCACTGGATCATTCAGGTTGGAAAAGACCCTTGGGATCATCGAGTCCAACCATCAGCCCGACTCTACAAAGTTCTCCTCCAACATCTCATCTAAACGACCCTTAAACACATCCAGGGATGGTGACTCCAGCCCCTCCCTGGGCAGCCTATTCCACTGTCTGACCACTCTTGCTGTAAAAAATGTTTTCCTAATGTCCAGTCTGAACATCCCTTGTTGCAGTTTGAAGCCATTCCCTCTTGTTCTGTCACTAATTATGTGTGAGACCAGCACCAACCTCTCTACAATGTCCTTTCAGGGAGTTATAGAGAGTGATGAGGTCTCCCCTCAGCCTTCTCCTCCTCAAACTGAACAGCCCCAGCTCCTTCAATCTCTCCTCATAGGATCTGTTCTCCAGGCCCTTCACCAGCTTCCTTGCCCTCCTCTGCACTTGCTCCAGCACCTCGAGATCTCTCTCGCATTGAGGTGCCCAAAACTGGACACAATACTCCAGGTGTGGCCTCACCAGTGCAGAGCACAGGGGGACTGTCACCTCCCTACTCCTGCTGGTCACACTATTTCTAATACAAGCCAGGGTGCTGTTGGCTTTCTTGGCCACCTGGGCACACTGCTGGCTCATGTTCAGTTGGTTGTCAATTAGAAACCCCAGATCCTTCTCTTCCAGACAGTTTCAAAGCAACATGAGTGGTACAGAACACTTGAACCTAGCATACAATACCAGAGGCTGTTCTATTGTTATATTTTATTTTGAAGCTTTTTTTATCATTTATTGTGAAGGATTCCAGGATGCTGTTTCTGTGTTAGATTGTCATTTTCCTATTCTTTTTACCAAAGAGTAAAAAAGTTGGTTGATTTGTGGGTTTGGTTGGTTTTTTTTTGAAAAGCTACCTTGAATGTGTATTTCTTAGGCCACTGTTAATATACTTCATTACCTTTACAGACATACATAATGTTAGCTAAAAGCTGCAGCTAATTAAGAACTGTGGCATTAGAGAATCCTAAGATCTAAGCCCTAGATCTTGGGAAACTGATGGACTGGTAGTTAGAAATTGAAGAGAAGATTTTCTCAGGCTTTCAGAAATATTCTACATTTCCTATGGTGGGCACTTGAGAATTATTCTATATGATACTTATTTACTTACTGTATTTTTAAACAGTGAGTAAATCTCCAGTTCTTTCTGGCCTGGAGATTGGGATGGTAACATACACCTCACAGTGTCACTCCTGCAGATAAATTTTGTCTGAATTGCACACTACTGCCAATGACTCTATGGTAGAGTTTGAACACAACTAGCTTATGTTCTCTGCTGTGTGGTTTATCTGTGCAGCTCAGGGTAGGACAATTTCAACTGCCTGCTTAAAGAAAGCAGGTGAGTACAAGATAACCTCAGCAGGAGCTGATGAGAAATGGACTGCCTTAGGGAGGAAGAGGATAGAAAAAGTGCATTCTGGAGGAAAAGTATAGTTGAAAAGAAAAAGGAAAGTGATGAGAGTTGACATGGGAACAGAGGCAAGAAGTCAATGAGACTAAACTATGAAAATGATAAATACAGAAGGATGTAAGCCAAGAAAAGCGCAGGCAATAGTGTCAGAGTAATAATGTTCTGTTCTGTACGTGTTAGTATGTGTGCATGCACTCACCTGTGTTTCTGTGACTCTGACCAGGTTTGTTACATTTTTCAGAGCTCCCCCAGTGAAATAGGCCTTCTGAGCACATTCAGAAGTTTGACACAGCTTCTCTGGTTTTGGAGAAGGAAGCTATTTGGTGCTTGATAGCAGTAGAAATCATGGCATATCAAGTTATCACTTGGCAGAGTTGGTATACTGTTTGTATATGATCCTCCTGTTTAAATAAGAAGTACAATGCATTTGCTTAACCCACCATGAACTCACACCAAAGATGCATAGGACTGGAGCTTCAGAGCTTAACAGCAGCAAATCAGTGATAAATTACCAAGTGGTGATAAGAGAATTGTTCTTGATCATTTTCACATGCTCCAAATACAAATGTAAAGCCTTACCATAGGCATCACTAGTGAAAAAGTTGGCTCTGAAGTATGGGTTTGATTAAGGAAAAAGAAACAAACAAAAAAATCCCAGTAGAATATTTGCCACGCTCTTCAGAGAGTGAGTGCTTTATGTGATTTTTATCTGGAGTGTCAGTCTACCAAGAAATTAACTCAAAGTTGCTTTAAGACTTCTTTCAATAGAAATGATATAGAAATATGTATTATTTCCCCTTGCCAACAGTTATGTTTGCACTTCAAAGTCAATAAAATCTTTGAGTAATAAAATCCCAAGCAAACCTAAATCCAGGCAAGTACAAGGTACTTTGTGTGCAGCTTCCAGGTTAAATTGAAGTTCTAACTCTTCTTCATTTTGCAATAAATTGGGATAAAATAATTAATACAAGCTGTAAAGCTGTAGAGCCCATAAATAGGATAGATGACCTAAACAGAATTTAAACTGAAAAAGCTGTGACAGTAATAATCTAACTGTAAGAAATTGTTAAGAACTGTAGTAGAGGTAAATGATACCTAACCCAGGGCATCCATTCCTCTCCAGTCTGTCTTTTATAATGTGAAATTGCAGACCATAGGTCAGGAATAGACATATTATTTGTGCTTGTAGTAAGGCATGGGAGGGTTGGTTTGTCTCCACTGAGTTGTTTTGGGGCCCATACAGCAGAATAATGATAGTTTACTGTGTGGGTAGTGTGACCAGTAGAGAACATAGTGAAAAATGGTACAGATATCCCAGTCATACCAAGTAGAACCTTAGTAGTGTTTTAAGGCTCCATCCAAGTCGGAGCTGCTGTCCTTGCTCCTGCAGAGATGTTTTGTGTCCTGTGCTTCCAGAACTAGCGCTCTGGGATTCTGCTACCTCCGCCTGCTGCTTTGTGCTTTCCCAGAACCTGGCTTGTGGGTAACAGGCTCTGCAAAAACAAGCTCAGCTCTAGCAAAACTGTTGATCTTTGCTCCAGAGCTGGCTTTGATACAGATGTCTTTGCACTATTGTATCTAGCATTCCCAAGTCAAGAAACGTGGTCAGAAACATCATGTTTGTTCGGTCTGTGTTAGGGTAGGTTCAAATAAGGCCTGTTAGTTATGGCCCCTCATACCAGCAGTAGTAGTCCTTACCTGTCCGAATTAACCTGGAATTTATAATTTATGCCCAGATTACTTCATATCCAAGCTAATAAGCATTGTCAAACCAAGCCTAGTCAACATCATGGCAATGTTTCTGTATCTGCTGCCTTCTTAATATGTTGAGTGAATGTTCTAATGTATCACTGAAAACAGTTGTCTCAGCAACACTAAAGCCCAGTTAAAAATACCTCGGTGGGGCTAATTTGTCCACAGTTGGCCTGCACTAATAGCTGTGGAAAGGAAATGGGGTTCTAGATAACATGAAGTGTGGGCCTTTCATTTGTAGTTGACCCAATTCTGCTTGGGCTCATGTCATTTTCAGAAAATGTACTGAAACTTAGAAGTTGTGTGAAGAGCAATGATGATTTATCTCTTATGGTGGGGGGATCTTACTGGAGCAACACAAACCCTATAGATTGGATGAACAGTGAAAAGAATTAGAAAACTGCTTCATGCTCACTCATACTGGCTCTGTGTGGAGCTCTGACTATACATATCATTTATATAGCTGCAGTCAAGTGTTTTACTCATTGCTTCTGCCCTCAGGACACGGAGGTGTTGACCATTGTATGCTCCTGTTATGCAGCATCAAGGGCTTGACGTTGTGTCACTCCATGTGGTGAACTGCAGTGACAGAGGCGGTGGTTAAGGCACTGCACACAGAAATGCTGCAACTTTGGCTCTGGATTCATCTTGGACCTTGTTACTGTTCCTAGGCACAGTATGTTGTGTTCCTCTGTCATGCTTCACAAGTAAGGGTTGTTACTGTCCTAGTAAAATAACCTAGCTAAAACTATAAGACACTATTTCATTATGCCTCTTGCTTTAGATCATATTAAAATGACAAGCAAAACCGAACAGGTGTGTGCTAACTCAAGAGCTATTAAATGATGTGGCACTAATGATCTCTACCAAAAATACTGGAAGTACCAAGGCAAATTCCTCTGGTTAAATTGCTGGAATTTGGAGCAGACTGTAAATTACAGCGTGTCTCAAGGGGTGGCACATGCATCAGACCTGGGTTTAGCTAGTTGCTGTAAAACTTGCTGAAAACATATATTTGCCTAGTGACACTCTGCATAAGCAGAGAACAACCTCTCTGTAATAGAGTAACCCTTGAACAAAGCTTCCTACTTAGGTACCTGAAGAACAAAAGCAATATAAAAGGGAAAATGGCAATTTTTAATGGTAGTACACAGGAGGAGGAGGTATTATCCTGTATAATTATTATAACAGATGATAGCACATCCTAACGGTGTGATATGATTTTCTGTCCCTGTAACTAATGAATGGAAAGACACAACTAGTGTTTCTGAACACAAACTCTTGTTTCTAAATATAGTATGACAATTATACCTGAGAGGTTATTGCTTTTTGATATTCAGGAAGGACAAAGGGGGTGAATCTATTGGACTTGCTTACATTAGCAGGTTTTACCAGACCTCTTTATTCATCTCTACAGCTGAATATGGGCAATGCCATTAACACCAAGTATTGCCAATCCATTACATCATGTGTCCCATTGCACCACTTCTGTGCTGTTTCTGTACTAATATAGAAGCTGTTAGCAGAGCTGAAGTTCTGCTAATAAAATATTCCTTCAAAACAGCAATGTAGAAACCTATAAATACTTCAATATTTAGTTTCATAAGTTAGTAATTTTTTCATGTATGGGAAAAGTATGTGATGGCAAATTGTCTCACAAAGATTTCACAGGTAGGATTCTGGGTTGGCTCTATTATTTATGATTAACAAAACAAGTGCTTTTCCTGAGTTTAAACTTTTGAAACAGAGTAGTAGGATGCAGAATATACATACATAGGGTTTGGGGTTATTTTTACTTTTATTGAGAAGGTCAGGTATATTAGTTGCTGTAACTTCCAACTATTCAAAATATATCTATCCTGTCATTAGAGATTTCCTGTCTCACTGCATTGCACAATCGCTTTGCACACAGTGTGGAAAAACAAACTATGAAAAATATGTAAAAGATGCTGAGCTGACTTCTCTAGTGGTATGAAATGTTTCAGCACACAATGAGAACACGGATCTGAGTGATTTCAGCAACTTGCTTACTGGACTGCTTGCAAATGTCAGTCTGTGCATTAATGAGGCAACAAGTAGGTTGAGAAGAAAGATACTGACAGTTCTGGTCACACATTTAAGGTAAATGAGGAGTGTGATGTATAGGAATAAGTAATTTGTTTCTCTGGGGAAAATATTTGTGTCAAAAAGCATCAGGCAGTGTGAATTAAGCTGTTTACCAGCTGCATATTTTTTTTAATATGTGTGCTTAAAAACAATAACCTGAAAATAGGTGGGCATTTTATAGCCTCTGCAGTGTTCAGGGGGCATCTGTTTTGTGCAGCCTTACTGATAATGGCATACAGCCTTCATCTAGGTTTTCATTCTACAGGTGTCACAGATCAAAGAGATGGTGTTTATTCGGCAAGACATTTTAAACCAAATTGCCAGCCTTTTTGTCCTGTGCGCTTAGGAGTTATGATGACTGGAGAGAAGCTTGTCGCAATGAGTAGTTTTGCATTTTTAAAGAAACATTACTTAGAGAGCTGGGAAAATGTGTGTGTATTCATACAGCTTCAGAACCAGTATGTGGCACATCTGAAAACAGCTTTACTTTGTATAGTATTTTTTTCCATCATAAGCTTAACAGTATGCAGTATTCAAACAAGAACTGCCTTGGTTTACTGGATTTTTGGCTATGACACATCTGGCCAGCCTTTTGAAATGTGTTAATAGTTTTAATGTATGCAAATACCTCTGAACTTGCATAATTCTCGACAGAGGCACAGAGTGAGATGAGCCTTCTGAAGTATAAATAGCCCAGAGTAGATATGCATACATCAGAGTTAGTCATCTCAGGTCCTCAGAAAGGGACAGTCTGAAATAATTCAGATAAATCAGATGCAAAGGTAGTAGTTTCTCTGCATTACCAATACAGCAGTGTAGATGTAGATACATTTGCTCCGTGGGGGAATGGACCATTTGTACTTAGAGGAATGTTGAACTAAAATTTTCTATATTTTATAATGTGCAAAAAAAGGCTGCAATAGCATTTTTTTTAGTTTGTTGCTGCTGATATCTCTCCCGAAGCTGTTTAAACTGTTTTTTCACATTTCCCTATGGCTGATGAACTCTATGAAATAAAGGATAAAGCCAGGTTACTTCAGCCCCTCTTGACTTTATTCCACTGATTTGCACTGTGGCTCTTAAAATATACGGATACAGTTTTTCATTCCCATTTTTCTATTAATGCTAATCCTACATTTGAAAATCTGTTGTTGTGTAGGCAGAAGTAGAACTTGGAATCATTTGTATCTGCCAGGCCTAGAAACATTTTTCAGTAAGGGAAAACTGATAATCAACTTGTTCCAGGTATGTCTTTTGCTATACTGTTTTCTTAAATCCATCCTTGCTGTGTGTGAATCTTAGTGTTCTTCATAATTGTATCTTACCTCAGAAAAGCCCAGTCAGTTTTGGGTTGACCTGCAGTTCTTCCTATGCAGAAACTGGGATTTCCTAGAGCCAACGCCTCTGAAACCTGTGCAAATCTTAAGGTACTAATATAGTAACAGCAGGCGCTCACACTGATGAAGCATATTCAACTGCTGAGCCAAACATAAGGCTCAAACAAAACCAGCTTCTGTCAGTATAGAGAGACTTCAGCAGCAACTTTACTTTCGCTGCTTCATTTTCTTTTTCTTTTGTTTTCTTTGCTTTAAGTCCTCTTTTTTGCAAGGTGTTTTTTTTCTGTGAAAAGGAAAGAAATTGTATGCTGATGGTTGGGTTGATGACATAAAGGGTTTTAGGAGAGTTTTAATCTTCTTAACAAAATGGCCTTCATATGTGGCAAGGGGGTTTCTTGATAGGCTTTTAGTGAGAATACAATAGTATTACAGAAATAATGACATGAATTGCTTATGGAGATATGAGATATCATCATCATCATCATGATGCAATGGTTTGTTGAGAATGCTGTGGTTTGAGTGCTTGTGAACAAAGTCAAGGCAGAATTTAAATGTCCTTTTTTTAAAAAAAAAAAAAAAAAGTATTAACTGAAAAACTCCCCTTGAGATGGTGGGAATTTGACATCAGATATTTGGGGCAGTGTATTAATATAATCCTTAGAAAAGGATAAGCAGAATCTTTGAAGGTTTGGAAGTTCAGCTCCTGTGTTCCTATAGAACCTGTTGATGATTCTTGTCAAGGGCCAATCCTTTAAAAACAGTAAACACTTTGGACTTCTTACCATTTGGTGCTTTTCTATAATAAATGCAGCGCGTGTATGTGCATATGTTGAGTGGGAGGTTCATAGCTGTTCCTCAATTACCTATTATGGACACTCCTATTTTTGTAGTATTACATTTATTTGCTGGAGATAGTTCTGTAAGTTTCTAAACCACTGTTGGTGCCTTCGCCTTATTTTGATGGGTTTTATTATACAGGTTAAACCAGCAGGCATAGAGCCTTAATGAACTGAATCTTGGTCTCATTTTGGTTATCAAACCTCAGGAAAATCCTATTCATCATCTGCAGTGTCTAGTGAATGACAGTAATGGCTGCATAGGTTATATTAGAGATTAATTTAGTGATGATGATGATGATGTTTAAAAAGCTCAGAATAGTCTCATTTGACTAACAGATTTCAGGGATCACTGAGTTTCAAAAGGCACATATAAGGTCTAATGGAACCAGAATCAGCTTTGTTGAACTTAATGTTCACACTGAGTAAAAATTGGGATGAGCTGATAAAATAATAAAAAATACAAACAGATAAGTACTGGTGCACTTCTGTATGCACTTTCTCACTTCTAGAGTGAGAAAAAGGATGTTAAAATGGAGAGGGAAAAAATGTAGGTGTGCTGCTTTGGTCCAGTTAATGTAGAATAGGAGAAGGCAGAAATTTGTGTCATGTCTAAGTCAAGACAGAAGAAGAAATTTTTGCTCTTGAAAATTCTGGTGGGATTTCAGTCCTGTTTTGTAAGATAGTTTGGTTGTGTTGAATTTTAGGTAAGCATCTGAACTTTTGGGATCTTCAACTGGGTGCTTTCTTTAAGTACTTTCTTTAAGCTCATTAAGTAAAATCTTGTGTTTTTCTAAAATATGGAAGCTCAGTGATGAATGTTTGTCTCTTTGACAGACCAGTTTAGGTCAACAGGACTCAGGATTTAGCACTGAAGCTTCCAGGAAAGCCACAAAGTCTGCAGAAGAGCTATTTCTCATATTTTTCTGAAGCAGGAGCTACTTTGAGTCTCTTATCTGATGATGTGGGTAACTTTCATTCATGGTTACTGTATTCTCTGTAATGCTTTTGCCTTGTAAGATTTTATTTTCTTACAATACTTTCTCATACCAAATAATATGTTGAAGCTTAAAGCTGCAAGAATTTTTTCTTATGCTCCCTAGAGCCAGAAATATTTCAGTTGGTTGAGTTACGTATATCTCTATCTGCATATACAGATATATATATAAAATTTTCTTGATTTTAAAAACAATATTGTATGAGTTTAAATGTATAAAATAAATTATTACAGAGATCAAATGCTACAGAGATCAAATGCTTTTCTACTGTCTGGTTTATTTGATGTCAGAACACAATATGGAAGGAATTTTAGCAACATGTATCACATGGACCAAGGGTGAATCCACTGTGCTTCCGTGTATTCAATTGGGCTGCTGGGCTCTGGCCATACCCTGTCAAACTCACCCTGTTTTGCAGCTGGCAAAGAATGGGTAGGTCTGAGACTGCCAGACTAAATCTAGATATTACAGAAATTAGCACTGCAGATGGTACACCTCCTTTTGATACTTTGGCTTCTTTATGTTGAAGAGTGAGCTGTGCATGGGGGAATGGAGGTAGAAAGTGTTAGGGTGACAAAGCAGTTGTCTAGGAAACAGAGGTCATAAAGCTGGAAAGCATAGGGGGAGAGGCATGCTGATCCTGGTGTACTGTGTGTCCTTCATACCCTGATTCAGCTGTGAGAGGCAGTGCTTGTCCAAAAATGCAGCCTAAACAGGACTCTTCCTGCCTTGTTATTACCACAGACAATTTTGACAGTGCTTTAAGATGTGGTTGGGAGGCTGATGTGCTGGGTATATAGGGAGAGAAATTCTGCTTACAGTTAGGTTTCCTATTCACATCCTTATTTCTCAAAGGCAATCTCTTCTGGGGCTGAATCTGCTCCTGTTCCTGTATCCAGGAGTCACTTGCTCCTTATCCCCTCTTTTGCTCCCAAATGCATTCCTGTAGTAGAAAGCTGTATGTTGCAAAGATAGGTGCTTTCTCCATATGTCTGACCACTGACACATTTGAAGCTTATGTAATGCTTGAAGAATTTAGCTGCAACAAAACTTAAATTCTTTCCCCAAAAAATAAACCTGGAAAACACCAACTCTTATTCCTTCATATCATTGCTTATAGAGAGAGCTAACTAGCAACTCTTGTTAGAGATGAATGATTTTTGTTGATAATGTGAACCTAGCAGTATGATTGTATTCAGCAGTTTGTGGGTTAATTGATACTATATTTCAACTCAAGAAGCAGTGGTTCTTTGCTGTACCCCCTGGTAACAATTCTAATTGTCTTGCTTCCAGAAATCAAGCATCTGCATTCATTAGGCATTTCGAGTGTTATGTTGACTTTTCAGAAGACTCTCTTGAAATGCAAAATTATGCTTAGAATTGTGTCTTTGGCTTTGTCTCAGAATTGCATCTTTAGTTTTATGAGGATTGACTCGGATCAAAGCTAGAAATTTCCCACCAGGCATTTCTTAATTTTGTGATGCCTGCCTTAAGAGTCTTCATTCAGTTTACTTTTTTATAATTTTAACATATCTACATTTTCTGAACAACAAATTTGTTAGATATTCTAGGTCACTTAAGTTCATTCATTTTGAAGGTACATTTCTGCTGACATACCTTACCATCTTATGTTTCCTGTAATATGTGCAGTTTAAGTTATTAATAAGTGAAAGCAAGATTAAATGTATAAACCACAAACCTGAACAAAGTACAGAAAGATCAAAAGTGCCTGAGGAAGTGACACCTTATCTCTTTTCCAAAAAACTAGTTTAAAGGACAGAAGGTATCAGCACAGAAGAATTCATTTGCTCAGAAGAGCTTTAATTTTTTTTTTTCCCCATTCAGTTTGGAAACACAAACTGTAGCAATCATTTTAAAAGATGAAAATGTTATGAGATAATCACTTGTTCTTTCCTTACTATTTTTTGGATAAACTGTGATTATAAGAGAGAGCACATAGTTCTCTGCAGATAAAGTACAAATAGGCTTTACTGTTCCAAACCATTTCTCCTCAGTGTGTTTCTGACCCTAAAGGTGAAGGAAAAAGCTGCAAGTATAAAAATAGTGAGAGGGAATTGCACAAAGCACTGGCAAAGATACTGAGTTTTCAGGAGAATTAGCTGGGATGAATTAATAGGGCATTACAGTTCTAATCTATGATTTTGAGCTTCTAGCTGCTGTTGCTTTGCTTGCAGACTCTGGATGAGGTTTTTAGTTCAGAGGTCTAGCAATTGTTTACACTCCATTGCTCACAGACTGTTACAAAGCTTCTCTAATAAACAACCAACCACCACAAATTAAAAATGTACTGGCAACACAATTATCTAGCCCTCTGCAAATTACAGGTGCGAATGTCCATGAGAGGAGAACAGAACAGCTTCCCAGGCTTTAATGACAACCCAAAATGCAGAACAAAGCCCCACTCCCTAGGGTTTAACGAACAAGTGAGGGCTCTCAGCCTGGAGAACCTGCTCAGAGCAGTGTCATGACCCAAGGGGAGAATCCTCAACCACAATATGTTGCTCCAGGGGATGAGCTCAGAATGGCTCCTCCAGGGGACTCATTTATACCCAGCTGAATCTGATCTGTAGTCAAAGGCCCCAAGTACCATGAAGCCCCAAGAGCAAAGGCAATCAGGAGCTGCTTTCACTTCAGCAGCCGAGAAGCCCTATTTTCGTTGCGACCTGCCACACAGATAAATGTATTCTTTACCCACCTGTCTCAGCAGGATGAGTAAGGGTAGCTTGAATTGATGATTACAAGCACTGCAGATAGATTCCACATTAGTGGTGACTCTGCACTGTGCTTGGAAAACCAGTAGGATTGGAACATATGTCTGCAGTAGCTGCTTTTTTTTTTTTTTAAATCCATCTACAAGTATCAAATCTTAAATTTGCATACCTATTTTTTCAGGTACACTGATGAGTTTGCAGTTTGCTTTGTGATGCTCAGTTTCCAGCTATGAGAACTAGACTAATATGAATTTTACATTTAGAGTTAAGCATGATTTGATTGCATTGATACCTAACTTCTTGCAAGTGCTAACTGGAATCTTGACCATCTTTTACTGGCAATATATATATATATATATATATATATATATATATATATATATATATATATTGCCAGTGTTACCTGTATGCAGACATAAAGATTTCTCAATTTTCTGTAATTTTTTTACTTTTAGCCAATAATGCTTTCATCATGGGTATTACCCTTTATGGCATGTGTAACTAACAGTCTCTTTCCTGGCAAAATGAAGTAGAGGTGTGAGATTCTTTGCTTTATTTTCATTGCCCAGTGGCCTGATATATCTTTGGTCAACAATTTTGAATCCCGTCATTCAGCTGACTTTTTCTCTTGGCCTGTAGGTCTCGAAGAAGGATTTCTACAAGCTTCAGAAACAGAACACTGAAATTAAAAAAAAAATCAAATGGATGTGATCGGTGGTCAGTTTTGTGTACTCTTTGTGTTAGTGGTTTCTCATATTTTAGCTCTTAGGTTATTCTTTCCTGCATATGTCAATACTCAGTGATATCCAGACTTCACTGTGCAGTGGTATTTATGTTAGTGTGGGTCAAGGATGGATTCATTGTACAAGGCAGGATTTCTGTTGGTTTCTCATCTGCAGCATGTTTTCTGACTTGCACAGAGAGGGAGAAGCAATGAAGCTTTTCCAGCTGAGGGAGCAATAGCACAGCCTGCCCTCTTTCAGGTTCATCCTTAGAGTGATGGTAGTGTCACCACTGCTGCCGTGACCATCTTCACTGGGAGTAGCAGAGCAGGCCCTGGGCACCTTGCTCTTGTTCTACTGCAACAACAGAAATGTGATGCTAAGATCTATCAAGTAAATGTTACCTAAGGGGCTGCCAGTGCTTACCATGGGCTTCTGTGTTCCTGCCCTGCTGGCTGCTCTGGAGGAAGACACAGTGGTGTCCTGCAAACACAAGGACCATGCAAATCTACTCCATGGCTCAGGGAATGACTGTGTTTATGACAGGGTGACTTAGGGTCAGCTCAGTTTGGAGGTCAGGAATTGTTCACAGGTTTGTGATGAGGATTTTTTTTCCAGTGAGTCTGTCAGTTGTCCTCATTCTACCCTCTATAACAGCTTCGTTGACTCCACTCATACTTCTTTGCCATGATGTCTTTTTCTCCATTAATGAACTTGACATAGAAAAGAAAGAGGTTGACCTGTTAGTCTATGCTTTTAATAGTGCTCTTAAATAGAGTGAGTCCTGGAGCAGCACAGCCCTAAGCAACCCTTCTGGAGATCTTGCCTCTGTGGTGAGGAACCCATTTCTTCAAACAACACTAACGGGTTCTATGGTGTAGACTATGATATATATTACTGGGCAGCCCTTATTGGCATAAGTTCATTTGCATTAGCAGGACTGATTGTATGTTTGCCAGTGCAAAACACAAGTATGAATCAGACTTGAGGCAAGTGAACTAAAGTGGTTAATTAGGCTGAGTGGATGTTATTATGACTTATTAGATAGAAATAGTTTTGAAAGTATTTTTTATTTGTAGTTTTACAATCAATTTTGCTGATATGGGAAAAAATTATAATTTAAGAAAATGGATATCGTACATGAGGGCTAATCCGTACAGTATATCTAAGGAGATAAATTTGTCCTGATAATTGTCAGCATTACTTCAGCTGTGATGAAGAAAAGGGTACTTACAAATTCTCTCACCATTTACTAAAATTATTGAGTCTTAATATTTCTGTCTTAATTCTGGAATTTTATTAGTAATGCTTCATTATTTTTGAGTTGTGTTTGGAGAGTTTTCTCCAAGGATTGATTCAACACAGTTACTGTCCTTCTTTATAGCAGGACCCAGCTCAGGCTTGGCTCTGTTGGGAATATATAAAAGGGAGAAGGTGCTTGTCAGGAGCAGGTGGCACTGGGGACTAACCTGCTGCCTTGAGGGAAGAGGCAGCGGGAGGTGGAAGGGGTGAAAGCCTGTACCTGGAGAGGATGGTGTTAGCTCTACCTTGGCTACTGCCGTTCTTAAAGTCCTGTGTCAGCCCCTTGGAACCATGAAGATTCCATATAATAATCTAAAATTATTTGCATTCAGGCCAGGGTTAATGGAGTGTGCAAAAGAAAGTCCTTATTTTGCAGCTTGCTAAGCTTTTTACATCTACCCTCAAGACTATCTCAAATGAACAATAGCATATTCCACACTGTACACATAAATCCCCAGTATTACCAAAATATAAATGTTTTCCTTGAGAATTTCTCTCCAAAGGCTGTGAGGTCTGTGAAATGAGCAAGGAAGAGAGAAAAAAACAAATGAAACAACCAGGAGTTACTCAGCTGCAAGATATTAAACCCATTTCCAACACCATTCTTTAGAGATTCATGGAACAAGCGCTATAGGTCCATGAACTGGAAGATTTTTAATTCTGTTAACTTCTTAGATTTTGAGCTGCATATTTTATCACCTTTTGCAGATTCCACATTCTGTGACTCTATTAAGGAAAGTCAGGTGTCTTCTGTTCTTCAGCTCATGGCAAACCTACCAGCTGCTTTTCTTCCTTTTGAAACTTGAAGATATAGAAGTAAAGTTTAGTAATATCAGTGTTTGGACGTGTAGAGCAAGAGCTTATCTAACTTATGATAATGAAGACAAAAATCTGAAAATTATGCTTCTAAATGGGAAAACATCAATTGTGCAACTCTTCAGTAAACATTATGGTGCATGAACATTTGTTTGGGGCCTTAAAATTTATTAAACAAAAAGAAAAAAATAAAAATAGAAAGCTTTCAGACCAGGATAAAAGAAGTTTTGCAGAAAAGAGAAGTGAAAAAGGCTTTTATCATGGGCTGAAGTTTGCCCAGATAGTCAGCCAAAGATTCTGGTGGTTTGCTGCTGCAGTACCAAATGAAAATTTGGCCTGACAGTCTTCTTCCCATTTTCAAAGTGCCAGGTTTTTTCCTCCAACTGCGCTCTACAGCCACTGAGAGGACTGTAGATTTACTGTTTCTCTTATAATCCTACTTGCTTATACACCTTTTTGGTGTTTAACAGCTACATATTACACTCCTATGTTATTGATCCCCTTCCTAATTGTAGATAAAAATGGTGCTAAGAAGCATTGGGCTAGGAGATGACTGAGTTTGACACCCTCCTACATACAGCCAATAGAGGTGGTCTTCCTCAGCTTTTTTGCCCGCTTTAATGAGAAGAATTCCTATACAGCTGCTGCCAGAGCCATGACTGGCAACCAGCACAGCAGTGTTAATGCAGTACAGCAGCTGAAGTCCTGTCCTTGGCATGGATAACCTGCCCATGGTGATAAAGGTGATTGTGTTTGTAGTTAGCTGTGATTGTGCTTAAAATAAATGTTAAAGACTATGTCCACTTGTCTTGAGTTACTCTGCACAGGTATCTTCACTGCAAGTTCTAATACAGACTGAGCAGCCTTCTATTTCAAAACTGTGCTGTGTAGAAACTGATTAAAAATGTCACTGCTTCATATATTTAATTTAAAGTTCTTGCTAATCACACTGGACCTTCATTACATTTTGAGTTTTTGAAATGCAGCTCTTGTTTTCCCTGCTCTTAACCTTCCATCAAACACATAATCTCTGGTATAAGTAGATTTATTAGCAGTTGTTGAAACTTCACCTTTAAGAGATAAAATTATCAGTAGGTAAATTAATTTTCGTAGCTTCTGTCATTGAATCATTACTAGGAAGACCTGTTGGCTTGGCCGAGCTTGCAGGACCATCTGTCTTTTTGTACATAACTTCAGCTACATTCTCTTCTGTAGTAAGAAATCAGTAAGCCAGCTCTGCCAATATGTACTTTATTTTTTGTTTGAATATTGAATAGGATAAGTCAGCTGTAGACAGACGTGATGTTCACCCAAACTTTTGTAATGATTAGTTAATAAGAAAGGGTGATGTTAAATCTGTCTTCACAAACTGTTCACTGGTTTTGTGCTTGCTTACTGTACCTATTCATCAGCAATGCCATCTCAAGCTATGTATGTGTTGAAATTAAAACATCAAGGCCAAGTTATTAGGTACAGCTTAGCTACAAGTAACATTATTAACATATAGCATTGTGAAACAGTGCTGCCTGTACTGGAAAGAAATGTCTAAAGAGGAGTTTAATGATAAATACCCCTTTTCTGGTTATACATCAAGGAAAGACCTAGTATGTACAGAATTAAGCATGTCATAAATCCTTCTGGCCTAAGTTGTTTTGGAAGATTATCAACAAGAAATCAGCATAGATTACTTTTAAAATTTCTTTGTCTTTTACATTGCATATAGATTGCATTTGAATGATATATAGATAACTCCTTTCCCCATCTTTTTACATTTGTAAGCCTCAAGTAAAAAGCTGTTTTTCACAGGAACTGAAACACTCCTAGTAATCATGCCACCAGTTATCATCATGGCTCAGGATAATAAGCAAGGAGGCAGATGAGAAGGCAAAACAAGGTAAGTAAATGATCCATATTTTGTACCTCCACCTCCCGAGCCCTGTGTAAAATGAAACAAATCAGATAAATTTATGTATACACATAAAACTCTGTATGAGGTGGTTATGAACAGCGTGTTCTGTGCTTCAATTTTACACAGCAGCAGTGGCACTTGAAATGAAAGCAGGTTCTAAAAATAAATGTCAGGGAGACCTTGAAATACAAATCAAATTACAAGGGTGCCAGTCAGTCACTTTGCTATTATTGGGGAACTTTGCCTATGTGGAAAATCATTGATTTCATACAGTTGTCTTAAAATAAAACCAGTTTGCACGACCTGATCCCAGATGATGCTGTAGAATGTTTAGCATGCAGACTACTGGTCAGATATCCCTAAATGAGCAGAATGCAAGAACTTTAACACTCTGTGAGAGCTCTCAGACAGGCAGGTGTTATTAGCTCATCATTCTGAACTTACTACAGTGGGGTGGTGAGGTGGACCTGTCATTCCTGCCAGTATTTTGTAAGGTTTGTGATCCACTGTGGGTTACTGAGAACCATTTTGCACATGCCTCATCTCCTGCATATGGAAATGATCTGAGACAGAGTAGATGCCACACAGAAATTTTCATGTGTTTCATTTTTATCTGTTCCTGAAAGCTGTAGGAGGAAAGAGTCACAGGTAGGAGATGAAAATGGTTTGATGATTTGTGAGGAAGTAGAACATCTATTCCCAACTATACAACTGCTTCTGTCCTTCCAGCTGGTGTTTGACTGGTCAGTGAGAGGATTTGTGGCAGAGCAATCCATTGCCCTGTGTTCCCCACAGTGTCACAGTGCTCAACAGGAATTACTATTGCTTTAAGCTCATATAACATTTCTTTGACGGTGAAAGGTTGCCAACTTGTGCTGGAGCAGTGTAGGGTAACGTGGCTGTTCTGCAGCTGGTGCAGGGACAGGAGAAAGGCCAGGAGCAGCAGCAGCAGACATGGCTGCAGCGATTCCTGTCTCTGGATGAACACGTACGTTTCTATTCCAGTAGAGTTGTCGCATGTCTGAAAACATCCTCGTACCTCATCCTGGTGACTATACACATAATGCTTCAGATGTCTTCAGGTTCTCCTGAGAGCACCTTTTGAAAGACAGGCATGACTTCTTTCCCCTCATAAGGCTGAAAAGCTACAGTCCAGTCACTCAGACAGCAACCAAGTGCTGGGTCACAGACCTGGGTACAGTGTGCTTCTTCATTGGAACAAGGGAAGCCCACATACTGACTCATATTCTTCTTGCACCTATAGTATGTGTGATGTATAACTTGAAATATTATATAATCAGTACTTAAAAAATAGGTTATACATGTACTATTTCTTCAATTTGGGGTACACTGCTGATAAAGACAAGATGAAACTATAAAAATCAACTTTATTTTCTATTTCATAAGACTTTTCTTTCACGTTGTGGTAAACATTTGCTAGCCTTCTTCCTAGCAGAATTTTCTGTCAACCTGCTCTTCCTTTCCTGAACTAATCTTACAGTCTTTTTCATCAGGCTCTCAAGTTTAGGAAATCAGTCTCTCATTCTCTCTAGCACCTGCAAAATAGTGTCTTTCATAGCCACTATGTTCTGACTTTTCTAAAGTTGTGAAAGAGGTGTTTGAACTCTATCAGTGGTTTGTTTTCCTTTTCTGTTGCTCTTCAACATGCTTCTTGGATGCAGTCAAGTGGGGTGGCATTGTACTGCTTATAGATAAAATGCATTTGATAATAAAGATAATGAAAAATTCTCCTATTTTCTCCATGTTTATCCTTTAATCAGAGATTAAAATGCCACGGAGAGAGGCTTCTCCCTACTGGGCGATGGTTCAAAGGCTGGAGCTCTGAAGAGTTAGAAAGTAAATGTTTTCCCCTACTCAATTTTTGTTTCATTGTGGGCGTACCTTTCTACTATTGTTATTTTGTATTAATGGGTTTTAAAGAGTGTGTACCTACTGATTCACAGAAAAAGACTCTACAGCTCCAACAGAGTTATAAAGCAGGTATGTTTACTCTGGCATGAGGGTGGAAGGGGATTTCTCCACAAAGCTTGCACACCCCCAGCACATTTTACCGAAAACTTATAGAGTGTGGATATGCATATTCATTGGATTACATGACACAAACATACATACGCATAAGTAAGGCTGGGTTAGTTCAAAAGGCTGGTGTCAGCAGTTTATGTTCTCTTTGCACCTGCGCATTGCCTCCTGGTGGTTGTCTTCGGGGGTCTTTGGGAGGAAGGCTCACAGTCTTTCTCACCTTGTACTTTTCCTCAGAACATGCGCAGATTCTCTTGGCCAATTTTTTGAATAACAAGAGTGGTTTTCAGCCGGTTTACTCATTCTATCTTGTCTAAGAGAACCAATGTAACTTCTCCCATCCGTACATGGCTATCTTTACTCATTACCAAGATTCCAACTAGTTAGAGCACACCTGTTCCCCAAGGACAAAACCATAATATTTTTCTGAACGTTACAGTTCCTGGTAGATTTTCACAGTGAACTGCTTTGTTTTGATGAACACAATAGTCCTTGGTAAAATTCCACAGAACAATCTGGGCAAGCAGGAGTCTTAGCAATATTTTAAAATACTATAAGTAATACTATAACTTGCTATAAGTAAGTAAATATGTCTCAAAGGAAGTAACCATTTCTCTGTAGCACTACATGTAGATTTATGACATTAAAAATCCCAGTTCCAGACCTATGGTAACTGAACATATCAGCAAATTGTTGTAGGATCACTTATGAAAAATTCAGTGTGGGAGTTACAGGTAAAACATCTACTTTGAAGGACAATTAACCCTATAAATAATTTGCTAAGTAGCAGCTTTGATGGGCTTGGCCACTTCTTCAAGGTGAGTCAAAGGAGAAAGCTATTTTTATGTCTTCGTGTGCATGCCAGTAGAAGATTAAAAATCAGAATAGAAAATAGTTTGAAAGTGCAAGTATTTTCCAATTAATCTTTCAGAATTAGAAATTACCAATAATATATAAAATTCTCAATAACTGATATTTCTAGACCTTTGAGAACTAGAAGAATAGAGGAGGGGAACAGGAACACTGGCTTCTCTGAAAAGACTTCCATGTAGTTTTAAAGCCAGGTATTTTAAGATATTAGTACATCAGAAATCATTTTTAAACAAAAAGCTTGTCTTGTGGCACAGGTATGTGTTCCTCTACCTTTGCTGAGCAGCAGCAGAACTTTAAATTTTAAATAGCTTTTCATCTTGGCTGCTTGTAGATTTGTTGTATTTGTTGTTGTTTATAATTTTAAACTACTCCAATTTGGTATTTGTTTTTGTTCTGCTGCTGTGGTTTCCAGCTTTTATAATGTACAAGAGATATGTTTCTTTTACTTTTGCAAAACCCATTTTTGTAGGAAAAAATGCATTTTGGAAATTGCTTCCTTGTTTAAGACCTTTCTTATCAGAAGTGTGTTATGACAGAAAATTTATATCGAATAGTTATCCTTATTGTGTTACTCTGTCCGTTATATTTTTAATCTTAAGACAATCCTATTGTTGTTGCAGTTGTAGTTGTATTGTTGTAGTTGTATTGTTGTAGTGTTGTAAACAGGGAATAGTTCCCATAGGCTCATATTTTCAAAATATGTTGTCTTCTTAAATAAAGTTTGATTTTGAGATGAGCAGAGATGTCAGAAGTTCTTGGTGGTTTTCAAGAAATCCTCTGACATGGGTGGGTGGCAGGCAGGTAGGACAGCTATGGAAGTGTAGCTGTCTTAGGCACAACAAAAACAGCTTTTAGCAGAAGAAACCCTGAATCAGAGTTTCCTCACTGAAAAAAAGAGATGTTTTATAAGGGGAAAGGAGATCAAAGGGAAAACTGAGGAGTCAAGAACTCTCATTCAAATTCCTACCGCAGATTTAATAAGGTCAATTAGATTAGTTCAAAAACAACAACAACAACAACAACAACAACAAACCCAGGCAGCACCTGGGATAAGTCATTTCACACCTATGGTTGCTTTCTGAATTTTAAAAGAGATGTTTTGAACTCTGAAAGATGTTAAATGCACAGCTTTTAAAAGCTAAACAGCACAAAATAGGTGGGTTTTCAGCTGGAAAGTTGCTGTGTCACTGCAAAAATCCAGATGTATCATTTTATATACAAGGTAAGTGCATTTTTTTCAAAGGCTTCTTACTGCTCTCTGTATTTGCATTGCTGGCACCACTAGCTCCGGGTGTTCTCATCTGCTGCTCCCTTGATTTCTGTTTTGATTTCTGTCCTGTGAAAGCTTGCTCTCTTACTCCTAGTTCCCTCAATTCTAAAGACCTGTGTAGGAATTATAAAACACTGTATTTTCTTTATATAAGATTTATGTAAGACTTATAAAGAATTACAAAGACTGTATAGTCTTATTGAAACAATAAGGTTACAGGGGGAATTACCTGTTACTGGGTCTTTGATGTAGTACCTCTAGACTGCAACACAGAAATATGGTGGAATTATAGTTGCTTATTCTTAAAGATAAATACAGATTGCTTGGAAGCACTATGATTTATTTTTTTCTTTAGTGCTAGTGCAAAGGCAAATTCTATGGAGTCAAAGGACACCATCAGAGAAGCATGCAGATCTGACATATGGTTTCCATTTACTGTTGCCCCAAGGCCTTCTTGCTCAAAACTATTTTTCACATTCCCAGGACAAGAATGTATCACAGCCATTTGAATTTGGATACTGCTTACTAAATAATTTATTTCCACTTATCCATTCATTCCCAGCATCAAACTCTTGATTATAGCCATTGTAGTGGGGCAATTTGTTTTTATTATAGATGGCTATAGTGTATGTCCAGGCAGTCAGCTGAAGGTGGTTGGCTTTTCATTGAAAATGAAATAAAATCACACAGCTGCACTATTTATAAAGGCCTCTAAAAGTCTGGTCTTGGTAGAGGATGTTCAGAAGTATATAGATCTAGAAAGATGATTAACATAGTAATCAGAGGTTGATGCTGTTAAGATTGTGAACAAAGAGAAAGATTTGTTGCTTCTGGTGTAGTGTTTTGCCAGAAATATAGATGCTTTTTCCACAGAGATATTTCTCTTTGAGCTCTCTGAATTTAAAGAAAAATATAGAGAAAGTAAGAAAACATAACTGTCCTGAAGAACTGAGTTAAACAATTCAAATTAAAAGGGTTTCTTGTAGAAGGGAACATTAAGTGATGTCAGCATTCAGGATTAATGAATTATGCCAGTGTTATGGTACTTAGTTAAAGTTTTCATCATTGTTTTATTTCAAAATTGTAAATGTTCTAAATCAGCATACAGAAGTTTACAGCAAAGTAGGTCTCATCTTGATTCTCCTTCTTCCAGTTCTTTACAGTCAGTCAGGCCATTGATTTCATCTTTTTTATTAGTAAAACACCAAAATTTCAGAACCACTGTATTCATTGTCAACTGTATCAGACAAAGATGTGCACAAAACTTCTTTGTGATGACATTTCATTTGCAGAGAGTTTGGGATCTTTTTCATGATTTTGAGCAGCAGTGTCTTCCTGTCTTATTCCACCTTTGAATGACTTATCTTTATAATAAAAAATAATTAAAACAAATAGTTACTTAGAGGGGAAAAAATAACAAGGCACAGTTTTATTTTCTCTATGGGAATATTGGTTTTGTTCAGAAACTCACATTTCTTCTTCAGTTAAGAAACCTTATTTGTAGAAATAAGCTGATTTTTAGCTGGATGCCTAAACCAAAGAATTGTGATTGATAAAGAAGTGGTGAAATTTTAAGATGTTCTGTTGTCCAGAAGTTTAATAATGGCCAGTGAGTGCTTAGGACTCTGACAATGAGTGTGTCATTTAAATTACTAAATAGCAGGTTATAATGAGGAATCTTTGATAATAGGTAATAAAGCTTGTTGTGATATCCTGTGACTGGAACATTTGGCAAATACCAGCTTGCTTTCTTGTGTATCTGCTTTCACAGGGACATTGTAAGATGACTTATTTGAGGAAGTAGGTCTGTCAGCATACATGGAAATTCATGCTGTATATTTGCGGGAGAGCTGAGCACACACACGACCAATGTGATCAAACAATGCCCGTTTATTACAACTAAGAAAGCCCTTTTATAATGTTCTCCCGCACACGTGAGTAACATGCAGTACAAGTCCTCAAGATTGGACAGTTAACTTAGCCCGTGCTTTAAACCTCCTTATGATTGGATAAGAAGTGCCACATCAGCCGTGCCAGGCTTCCTGCCTTGTGGAACTTCCTCTTCCACCCCAACCCCTTTTGGGGGTTGTTTGTCTCATCGAGTTTCTCCCCCCTCACTCAGGGTTACATCCGTATCGTATTCTTGCTCAGGCTGAGGCTCTTACCAGTCTTGTTCTCACACAGGATTGCTCACATGTCCATTCTCTCGCAGAAAGTCCTCTTGAATCCCAACATACATCGAAGTATCTATGTACCTTGGCAGCTCTTTACTAAAAATGTTAGTAAAAATCTGGGGTTTGTATCACTGCTTGAGTTCTACAAAGGTGGATATGTAATGCTACAACTTATGTCACATCTGGCTGTGGTTCTTGGCCTCTGACAATACCACTGAGACTTTTTGTGCTGAGAGAGTCTTTTTTTTCCAATGATCACATAAAGACATTTGTCCATGTCTAGAGGAACAAGCCAGTGTCTGTATATTGCTGAAATCCTGTTTCAGTCTCGCAGAATGAATGTATTAGTAGTATTGTTACTGTAAGGAACTGAAGGAAGAAATGCCTCAAACATTCATCGACACAGAAAACCTCAAGGACAAGCTGTGGCCTTTGGATTAGTCTAAGGAATAACACCCAAGGAAGAGGAAGTGTACTGAAGGATGCACCCCCCCACACACACTCCCTCGCAGTTGCATCGACAAACTCCTTAGATAAACTTTAAAGAGGGAGATATGGATTTAGGGGAAACCCTATTGTGCAAGCCGGACACCATGCTTGCCTTGCTAATGACTTGCTAATGACTAATGGGTCTTCGCCATTGAAGTGGTAACAAGAACTGATAAGAGGTGATAATTTCTGGGATGACTGATAAAATCTCAGGAAACAGAGGAAAAACCAAAGCTGGGCAATGACCACTGACCACCAGCTCAGCTGGAACCTATGCTCTACCTTTTTCCTCGTCTCTCATGAAAATGAATTTCTGGAATACCTGCCCTGCCTCATCTAGTATGCTAATCAGCTAATAAGATGAATTTTAAAAGAAAATAGAAACTTTGCTGTGTGTGCACTCATCACCCAGGACTACTGGATCGGAGACAATGCTGGATCCAAGGGTGGTGATCTGGGTTTCTTTGACCCTTTCCCTTTCCCTTTCCCTTTCCCTTTCCCTTTCCCTTTCCCTTTCCTTCTTATAGATATATAAGAGACCACATTGTATATTATCCTTTTCCAAATTTCAGTTGTTCTCTACTGCAAGTAAAACATTTTAACTGGTCCTTTGGTGTCATTTTACCTTAATTTAACCTGAGGGGATCACAGAACCTTTGCAATTTTCTGGGCTTCCAGTCTGGGTCGTGCAGTTACACATAATGATGCTCTAAACTTGCTACCAGGATTTGTCTCAGGCTAAGTAAAGTTGGCTTTGAGTGCAAAGTCAAAGTGAGTAGTGATATCTAAACTTGCTTGGAACTGAGCCAGGTGGCAGAGATACAGCAGAGCCTATAATCCAGACTCCTCTTCTGCCATTTATTTAAGTTGTGCAAATAGGTGGTGGTTTTAAGAGATGAAAGCTATTCATCCAAGTTATATGATACTGCAGTTTAAAGGTAGTTCTGAAATATATCTATCTGAAAATTATAGTGGCTAATGTTAACAAGAATGATAATACATAGAGTAAATATCAAAGCTTTAAAAAAAGAATGTTTCTTCATTATTGAATAAATTTTTTTCATAAAAATGGTTCTCCATATCTAGTTCATCTATGAACATCAATGCTTTTACTTCATTTTGTTGCACTACAAAAGCTGTTAACAGAAAGCAGGTGAGTCTATGGAAATGTATCAGTTGTGTGATAAATGCTCACTGCGTTTTGAGAATACATGCAGCTGGTAGAATAAAATGTAATTATTCTAGAATTTTATTTATTTGCTTGTTTTATTGTATCATGCTCTACCCTCCTTCATTTCAAGGATGATCTGCAAGGAAAAAAGTAATTGGTGTGACATAATTTCCAGATTCTTTTTGATTTGTAGAGGAAAAATAAATGTTCTCGACAATAAAAGTTTTGGGTTATTTTCTTTGTCTGAAATTCAGATTCTGCCTGGCTGGAAGATGCAGGTTATTGAAGAATGCTTCAAATTATGACAAGAATTAAATAAAACTTGAACAACTTCTAGGGTAAAGCTTCTTCAGAATTGAAACTATTTAATACTCTCATGTAAAAATGTCAGGAAGAAAGAAAGATTAACTCAAACAAAAATAACGTCTGAGGTATTCCATAATTGTAGAAAACGTATCCCCAAACCTAAGTGAAACATCATTCTGGGGAAGCTTCTAAGAGTTAGAGGCTCGTATTGAAATCAGTAGGCCAAGGTGCAAGGTAACATCAAGAGAAGAGTTGTGAGCACAACTGAAAAATTCCTTACAGATCAGTTGAACATTCAAATGTTTTGTTGTGGAAAAAAAGAGCTCCATAAACAGATGGCTTCCAGTTCAGAAGTGAAGACAGAAAATAAAAATTAATTTATTAATATACAGTTTTTATTTGTGGTACAGGCTCTTCAGAAAATGATACATAATTATTTTAAAACTTTTGAGGGTTGCTTCTGGTCCTAGTTTCACAAGTGCAGCTCTTAAGTAAGGACAAGATTTTTTCCATTCTTCCGAATCAGGGATTTGATCCCAAGTGCAAAGAACATTTGAGTTGGCTCACTGACTCTAAGTGAGATGATACAAATACATAAATATAATACATAGATAATTATACCAAATTAAATACAAGCCAACAGAACTCACAGAATGGAGCTTCAAATGAAGTGCTTCATCCAAGGATGATTATATGTAGGAGATTTTTTATGATTTGTTGGTGTCATGATTCATGTAACTAAGAAAAATAAGAAGATGTTGGTGCCCTTCACATGAAGATAATGAGAAGATTATTTTACTGTATATGGATCATTTTATTGTTTGGTTGTATTATGAAAAGACTGGCTTTCTTGAAAAATTATCATTGGCATTTCATTGTCTTATGATCTATGCACTGAATAGAAATCTCTTCATGGGCTAGTACTCTTCATGAAGGTCATATATATATGGTTGTTGACTATATTAAAGAAGATTATCCTAATAATGAGGTATAAAAAAGAACATGAACTTTTTATAACCTCAGTTGGTACATGACCTCTTGATGGGAAAAGCACTGTTAGATAACTGATTTGCCACCACTGAAATATAACTCAGGAAAATATAAAAAGTAAAACCTCAGTATTTCTTCATCCTGGAAATCTGTATGATTAAATCCTCAAATAATTGAGCCCCCTCAGCCTCACCTATTTTTAATGTAAATTGTGTTAGTTTTCTCCCTTGAGGAGTTCCTCAGCACTGTACACAGATCAAGAAGTTGTAGCCCAGGGCTGTTTACATCTGTGTCACTGAACCTTAGTTTTTCCTGGTAATGGTTGGGGGGGGGGGGCGGCAGGAGCATAGAGATTAGCTATTTTCTAATGGAGAACTACAGAACTGATCAAGTAAGTTCCATAAACCCAAGAAATAAGTTCTTATAGTAGGATTCTCCCCATAAAAACAACCCCAAACACATGAACTTGGTACCATAAATGCCCTTGTTTGATAGTTTTTCAGAACTTTGTATTGGTGCTGTATGTCTACACTCCTACTGGCTTAGAGTTTAGTGCTCACACTCTGAATACCATGCCTGCCATGCTTAGTGTGACCTCATTTGCAAAGGCAAAGTTACTTTTTGCCAGATCTATGTCATATCTGAAGGGAAAGGAAATACTTGCTTTTTACAAACTGAAATACTCTTAAAGCTGTTTTTCCGTGTTCATCATCTTGCTGATAATTAATTTTTCAACAGCTTGTAGGATGAAAAGAAGTGAATTAATATTTTTCTTGTGTTCTGGCTTCCATTCACTTGCAGCCTAGCAGTGACGTGAGCTGATGAATTGCTGGGACTCTGATGTGAGCCATGCTTTGAGGAAGACAAGGCTTCTTGAGCTCACTTCACTCTGACACCGCTGAATCAGGACAAGTCAGCTCATCTGTGGCCTTGCTGATTGGCCTTCTTATTCCTGAAGCAGCCAGCCTGCAAAACAGCATAGCTCTATCTGTTTGTGTCAGGCTGAGGTATACTGGCCTGCCATTTTTACCCTGTGAGGAAAATTTTTAAAATCCAGTTGGGTGGTGGCTAAGCTAGCAACTTTGGTTTCCAAGGACTGTAAAACCATTTTCTTTGAAAGTAGTTATTGAAGAATAAAAATTCATGATGCAGTATTAAATTATTGCTCATTTTCCTGTAATTTATTACAAATTAGGTGTCATTATATCCCTTCAAGATTTACTTGAAAAAAAATTAAATCTTATCTGACTGCTGGGCTGGGAGCAGGTACAGCCGGGCTGAGATGAGTGAGAAAACTAAGAAATATGCTTTATGGTTCTCTTTTGATTTTTGCAATTTTATTCTTACTTGATTTATTCTACTTATTTTAATTTGAGATCAAATGCTAAATCAGTCACTCTGCAGAATGTAATATGATAACAACCCAAGGAAGCATAGATCTGTAGTAGAATTTATAGAACAGTGCAGCCACGCTGCACTCTACTGTAGTTTGCTCGGCCTTTGTGAAATATATGCTGAAAAGGTGCATGTTTTATTTTATGCAGTAGCTGCACATACAGTATATACTGTTAGATCTGAGACATGAAGCAGTGTGGTGGAATGGGGTTCTGCTCAGCGGAGTTTACCTACAGCCCTGAAGAAAGCTCCCTAGAGATAGTCATTACTTTGGAGTGAGCGTGAACTCATTGATTCTTGGGGCAAATGTTTTTTTTTAAAAAGTCCATTAATCATTAATAAACATTATCTTCACAAGGAGTCTATTCTCACTGATGTTCTTTAATGCCATTTTGCACCTGGGTACGTGAATAAGGAGAAGATATCAACTGTGTGCTGAGGAATCAAGAGGGCTGTCTGGGTGGTGAAGAGCAGGCACTGCTAGCTGAAAGGCTTCCGAGATCAGTGGAGTGCTGAAGAGGTCAGGGAGTCAGGGATAATTTGCACTCCAGAAAACAATTTGCCTGTTCATTTTTCTAAAACAAAGTTAAGAAGCCTCATTTAACATATCTTAAGTGATACAAATATGTAGAAATTTAAACAAACCTATACTTTTCCACAGATCTCCATGTGTTTGCTTTTAAAATAAGCTACTATTGTAGTTTTCAGTGAAGGTCCTCAGGAGAAGAAAAACACAATTAGGTTCCAAAACTTTTTACCAGGAACTAACTCAAAACTTAAAAAAAAGTGATAATTTCCTCGGAGTTTCACTCCTAAATGCTGAGTATGTCCTAGCTTTTCCTGTGGTCATGATACTTGAAGGACTTGTATATATGAATTCTTAAAGAAATTGAATTTTATTTATCTTACTTTCTTTTCCTCCTCCATTCCTCCAGGACTCTATTGCATCTCATCATTGTTTATACTATTAGATTACGAATTATGTATTAGAGAGTACATCTCATTATATACTTGCATGGTATTTAGCACACGCTATCTTGGAGAGCTGAGAACTTTTCACATCATGATTCATCAGTACAAAAATCTAATAAGTGTGGCTTTGTTTTCAAGGACTAAGAATCACCATGCATAAATATGTACAAATGTTTCATGTACATCTTTCATGCTTCACTTGTACCATGGTTTGGGCAGATTCTGACTAATCAGAAGCTGTTTAGGAGGGCAGGGAGCCCTCTCTACCTACTAAATGTAAACATGCCTGTAAAATACAACCTCTGAAATTATTTAAGATCAAACTACCTAGGTTACCGTTTGTACAGAGTATTGCTTGTAGACTTTGTATCAAGTTTAAAATTCTCACAACTGAGCTTTAAATTCCTGGAAATGTTCATGGACAGTTATCATTAGAACACTTATATTGATGTCAAGATTGCACTAAATCCCTATATACAGGTATTACAATCCTGAAATAGTCGATGTTAAATCTCTCAGCAGTCAGCACCAGTCCTGTCTTACCAACAAGAACACTTGGAATGATGGCTAATGCCTTGAAAGGGCACATGGCATGAATAGTAATGAACCCACATTAAAAACCAGAGACAATCTTGTAGCAAGTCATACCAGAGGTTCTGATGTCCTCTAAATTGTTGTCTTGGTCATTATTCATTTTTATCTAGTATGACATGAGCAATAAGTATATGGTGCTCATGATGAAAATTTGTTTATAAATACAGTGAAGAAGGAGGAAACGCAGTTTCTGCTTCACTGTCCTGTCAGTATGGCTCATTTATTTTCAAAGTATTAAAATAATAACTTTCAAGGGCACATTGCAAAGCCTAGATTTATAGAAAGTTGAGGATAAGGGACAGCTGAGTGTGCTTAGGTTGGGGACCAGTAGTTTTCAAGGTTTTTTTCAGACAACCTATCTTGCTTTGTTGTTTTTAAGGGGAGGAAAGGGTAAGGGCTGTCAGGAGACTATAGGTTATCACTATGCTGAAAAACCAATGGATGCTAATATTTCCCCAAATTATTGTAGAACAAAATAACATTTTAACTCTCATTACTGGTTTAAGATTCTTAAGATTTTTATTTTAAATTTTATTATAATATTTAACATTATATGTTATAATTATTTATCATATAAGAGCTATCATTTTCTTATTCTGATAGTGCAGATTACTCAGTTCCTATATAGGGCTGACACCTTAGATTGAAGTATCATCTAGCAGTGGAATAGTGCAGGACTCTCAACTCCCAGCTTTTCCAATATGCCCTTTTGAAGGAATGCCTCAAAGTAATTCAGTCTACATTCATCTGCAGTTTTAACTAAATGTTTTACAGTTTTCTATGCTATCTTTTAAGAGTTTCTTGATGTTACCGTGAACTGTTGGGAAGGAGTGAGATCAGAGATTTATACAGATCCTTTCTCTCAACAACAGTATCTGCTTTGGCTTACTCTACAGTAATTCTCACTAAATTGAGATACTGAGATTGGATTCAACTCATGGCCAGTTGACATATACCAGAGAAAACAACTAACTTAGAATCATAGAATCATCTAGGTTGGAAAGGACCCTGGAGATCATCTAGTCCAGCCGTTTGCCTAGCACAGTTCCCACCTACAGCATATCCTTAAGATCTAAATCGACCCAACTCTTGAACACCTCCAGGGATGGAGACTCCACCACCTCCCTGGGCAGCCCATTCCAATGCCTAACAACCCCTTCTGGAAAGAAATGCTTCCTAATATCTAGTCTGAACTTTCCCTGGCGCAACTTGAGGCCATTACCTCTTGTCCTGTCGCTTTGTTCTAGGCTAAAGAGACTCATCCCCATCTCTCTGCACCCTCTTTCAGGGAGCTGTAGAGGGCGATGAGGTCTCCCCTCAGCCTCCTCTTCTCCAGACTAAACACACCCAGTTCCCTCAGCCGCTCCCCGTACGACCTGTGCTCCAGACCCTGCACCAGCTTCGTTGCCCTTCTCTGGACACGCTCGAGTCATTCAATGTCCTTTTTGTAGTGAGGGGCCCAAAACTGAACACAGGAATCGAGGGGCGGCCTCACCAGTGCCGAGTACAGGGGTCAGATCCCTTTCCTGTCCCTGCTGGCCACGCTATTGCTGACACAAGCCAGGATGCCATTGGCCTTCTTGGCCCCCTGGGCACACTGCTGGCTCCTGTTCAGCCGGCTGTCAATCAACCCCCCCAGGTCCCTCTCTGACTGGCAGCTCTCCAGCCTCTCCTCCCCAGGCCTGTAGCGCTGCTGGGGGTTGTTGTGGCCCAAGGGCAGCCCCCGGCATTTGCCCTTAGTGAAACTCCTGCAGTTGGGCTCAGCCCATGGCTCCAGCCTGTCCAGGTCTCTCTGCAGAGCCTCCCCACCCTCGAGCAGATCAACACTCCCACCCAACCTGGTGTCATCTGCAAACGGACTGAGGGTGCACTTGATCCCCTCGTCCAGATCATCAGTGAAGATGTTAAACAGGAGTGGCCCCAAAACCGAGCCCTGGGGGACACCACTCGTGACCGGCCGCCAACTGGATTTAAATCCATTCACCACACCTCTCTGGGCCCGGCCATCAAGACAGGTTTTTACCCAGCAAAGCGTGTGCTCATCCAGTCCATGAGCAGGCAGTTTCTCCAGGAGAATGCTGTGGGAAACGGTGTCAAAAGCCTTACTAAAGTCAAGGTAAATTACACCCACAGCCTTTCCCTCATCCAATAAGCAGGTCACCCTGTCATAGAAGGAGATCAGGTTTGTCAAGCAGGACCTGCCTTTCATAAACTGACTGGGCCTGAGCATCTGGTTGTCCCTCACGTGTTGTTTCTGTGTTGAGCATAAATGTGATCTAGCATTAAAAGATTGGAATAAAAATTTGAGAACAAGCTTTGGGGAGCTGTTGGGAATTAAGTTCAGTATTTGATCTGTGTTCTCCTTTTTATTGTGGAAATTAGACATTATTTTTTTTTAAAGTAAAAATTTATTCAAATAAATCAATGCATTATAGATGAATGAAATGCTGCTGCTTTAGAGCATCACTTCTCAATGTATTTGTCTTATTTTGTTCACAGATCTCTTCCCATACATGTATAAAAGAATTATTAATAATTTGGAGTGTTTTGGCTTTTATCTAATGTTGGTAGAAACGTATCTTGCTGAGAAAGCTTTGATGCTCGAGCTGTGTTCCTCTGGGAGTGCAGATCTGAAGGAAGTAAAATGAGGGGCTGGGAGAAAGACTGGTAATGCAACTACAGTGAAGAGAAGGCTAAGGACACTCTTGGTGGGTGTCATTGATGCTGGAGCTATGCCTTTACTTCTTACTAGAAGTCCCAGGGCAATTAAAAATGGAGAGAGCCTGAGAGGCAGTGATATGGTGCCCAGGAGTCCTGGGCTCCTTCTCCTTTTGCTGTTTGTATTGCCTTCTCCTGAAATCCAGCCTCCCTCCCAGTCTGATCACTGGGCAACTTGGTACTGTTTGCGCTCCTGGGCTGAGAACTGTGGTATCCCGGGGCAGGGGCAGATGCTGTAATATTAATGGAAGGCACTTTACATGCTTCTTTCCACATTAGGGTAAAGAAATGTATATGTGGAATCTTTCTTTATCAGATGCTAATGTCTCATTAATTTTGTTTTGCTCCAAATGATGGCCACTATTTGCTTTGTGCTGATTATAGGAAATGATTTGAAGTACTTGTCCTAATGAGGGCGACAGTCATTATTTTAAGTGTATTTTTCTGTTTAATTCATAAACCTCAATGAAAGTCAGATAATGAAATGATCAAGCATTTCAAATAAAAATAATTTCTTGGAAAAGTGGCTTATCAGTGAAATCAGAGCATTAGGGGCTCCTTTTGCCAATAAAACCACAAGTCCAAACCATTATGACATCACTGGTGATAGTGAAAATGCTCCACCATCCCCCATCACCCTCTTCATCCTCTCTTTTTGGCAATGTTTAGATATTAAATTTGGAATTAAAGCCCTTGAGTACCTAAGCGCAAAATTAGCCATAAACAATTCCTGGTTTGACTTACAACAATTTTATATTAATTGCTGAATGTTTTACTAAGGTCTTTTGTTCTTGTTTTATGAGCATTGGGATTTGTCTTGATATTGGGGAAAAATGGGACAGGAACAAATTAGACATACAGGTATAACACCGACATATGTAAAATTGATACAAACAAATAAATACAGGTGTTTGAAACAGAAGCTGTTGTATGTAGCAAATTGGAAGCTGATTAACGTATTGCTAATGATGACCTTGTGAGCAACATACCATTGGTCTTTCCAAAACTGGTATTCAAATAATAACATGGGAAATAAGTTGCTATGAAAGTGAAGTATATTTCAGCAAAGCAAAGCGGAATGTTTATTCTGACTCTTTGTTGATCCACAGAGTGAAACAGTGACATAATTTTGTAGGAATCATTTAGTGTGCTTACAGATGTTTTGCAGGAAGAAAAGGTAGAATAAGAAAACGTGGATGGTTTTCAAGTGAGACTACAGACACAGGGAGTACTGTCTGGGGAGAAAGCTGTTCCTTGAATTTCTGGGTTTGTACCAATGCCAACATAGAGCTGTGTTTATCATTGTAGAAGTTTCATAGTTCAGATGCAAATATTTTAACAATCCACTGTAAATATTGCTGGGTTTAGTGATGCTTTTCCAGATAAAGATCAGTATGCAGATTAAGGAAAGCAATAAAAATTTTATTATTATGAAGAAACTTCATTATTATGAAGAAACAAGTGTTTTGTAGAACACCAGACTATCCTTCCCAGATTTTTTCTTGCACTATGGATACTCTTTTCTGTTTGTTTCTGTAGGGCTTTTTTCAAGGCTCAACCCCTTGAAAGTTTTGTCTGACTTAACACCTTAGGGTTTGGTTTGAGAAAACGTAGAAGAAAACCCAACAACACAAGAAATAATCAAGATGTAAAAGAAATTTATTATAGACAAAAATTAAATCCTGCATATTCCACCACAGAGAACTGGACTGAATGTGGCTTCTGGCAAAGGAGAGAGAAGGAATGCTGAGACCATCTGATTTCATTGTTCCTGTCCAAAGGCTGTGCAGGGCTGTTTCAGTAGTGCTGCTTGAAAAACATGAGCTCTCAGATATGTCAGTTCATCCTTTTGTGTCACATTTTAGCACAATTATAAGAGTAGTAATCCTGCAGTTTTTCAACATGCAGACAGCACATTCATCAGCTCTCCATGTAGTAATACTTCTTGTCATGGCTTTTGGCTGAAGAGCAACAGCCTGGTCCTAATTCTAACTTTCTTTCTAAAGGCCAAACACAAACAGTGCACAGAACCCAAAGATTCGTGTGCACTCTGAGCTGAACAGTTGGATGTGTTCTGGTGATGTGCACCTGGTTAATATTCTGTGGAGAAGACATTTTAAACAGCTATGCCATCAGCTAAAAGGAAGGAATCAAAGCTCTTTTGTTCCACACAGATAAATTCTTGGTGGAAAAAAAAACATAACATGTTTTGCTGCATACTTCTCTCCTTTGAAATGAAATTACCAGTGGAAAAAAATATTCAAAGGCTTTCAGTTGTTCATTTACAAAATAACAAATCTTTCTGGTAGTGTTTCAGACAGCCTGGTAAAGAGTGATGCCTAAAAATTAGCTTTGTGCCCATTCAGGATACAGTATGATAAGCTATTGAACTAATGGGTGTGAATGAAAGGCTCAGGATCTCCAAAGCTTTGTTAGTATGTCATTAATTCATAGAAATTCTTCCCAGTAGATTGTAGAATTGTACGTGACACGGTATCTTCTGTAAATGTACAAAATATAATCTATTTTTCCTTCTTATTTTCCAGTTAGAAAATCATAGAACCGAAATCTTCTTGGACTTCTCTTGTTTCTTGTTTTGTCAGATACTTATCAGGACAATGAGGTGTTCTGGTGTTCTCACCAGGTAGGCAAGAGCTTGATGGATGTGCAATTCTGTTATTGTTTTCCTTCAACTGCATCCTGAGTACAGATGTTCCAAGCTGTCAGGAGGTGATGGACTGTTATAATCACTTCAAAGGAAAGCATGAGCCAGATTTGTCCAAGGGGCGCCTTAACACTCTGTTTCCCAACCATTAGTAGTCTTTACCTCCCTGAGGTGGTATGAACCCGAACAGGATTGGAATCACACCAAAAACGGAGAAGCACAGCAAGTAGAGAGCCAGGGGCAGGGGGGTAGAATTGCACCACCCCATGATTATATATATATATCTGAAGATTCCATGAAAGAATCATTGCTGTCAGGCCCAGCGACAGCAGTAGAACAGTACAAGGGAGCAAGTTGCACTCTGTGTCCCTCTAGTGACTATGTAATGTTTCAGGTCTGTCATCTCAGTGGATCTAGTAGTGTGTGGCAAAGAGTGAGATGGTGGGAAAAGTTTTTTTCAGAAGCATGTGTTGTCTGTGCTGCATAGATCCTGGAAACATCTTCTATTCTGTGATGAAGGGATGTGCAAGCATGCATGGGATATGCAGTCCAGTCTTCTGACCTTAACATGGGAAAGTGTTCAGGTAGAGAATATAGATAGTTGTGTGTAACATACTTCCATTAAAAAGTTTTAAAGCAGGCTTAATCTTACAGAAAGTAGGTAACATTAGAGTATTGTCTGTGTAAAATTAACAGGGGTGATGAAATCTCAGATAGATTTGGATTGCATTTGTTCTTTTCCTTGCATTGGAGAACTTAGCATGCATTTGGATGAAGAGGTGAGAAAACGCAGGAGCTTGAGTGTTACTAGTGGTGGAAAACCTTTCTTTCAATGTTAGCTGAAGACGCCAGGAGTTTTAAATTAATTTCTATGGTAATCCATAGCCTAATCTCCTTACTGAAATGTTTTCTTGCCCTTCTCTCATAAAATATAAAGCTAGAAAAGACTGTGCCCACGTGGTTTGATCTCCCATATTGACAGAGTATCTTGCCTAAATTACTATTTGAGCTGGAGTAATTTCTTCAGAAAGCTAGTGTTGAAAGATTTCATTGTTCACAGGTTCCACTGCAACCTTTGGAAGGTTTTTGCAATCATCATCAGTTGAAATGAAGTAAGCTACTTTTGCCTATTTCAAATACAATGTGATTTATCCCTGGCTTTGCTATCTTTATTGTTCTGACAGAGTGCAGCTGCTGAAGTGTTTCACAAAGCAAAAATGGACTTTTTGATGTTTCTTGGATTTCACCAATTAATAGCAGTGAAAATGGGAGTTAAAAGCTTTTGATGTCAACATAATGTCCCTGGGGAGCAACACAACCTCGAGCATGTGGTATCCACAGCAGGCTGGATCATAGGGAAGTCAGGAAGCTGCATCTGATTCCAGGTTTATGCTTGCATTAGTCTCATGTTCAGCTTCAGGGGATGGAGAGTCACATCAGCCCATGGTGAAGATGGAAATGAACAGTCCTCATGTGAGAGGAGGGGGACAAAACCATAGAAACCATAGAAACAAAGTAAAACCCAAATATTTGGAAACTGATGTTACTGCTCAAATTGTAGGGAGAAGTGTGGCAAGTCTTCAGGGTTCTGCATAATGCTGACATGTAGGGTTCCTGCCATCACTGAATTGACCAGTTCTTCTGCAGCATCATCCAAAGCGTGATCATTTCCAGGGTATTTAATGATAGCTGAACCAAAGAAAATGTTATGAGAATAATCATCTGGAAAGAGGAAATAAACACAACTGCCATCTCTGCCAGAAATCTTGTGCAAGTATTAAAAAAAACAAACCAAAAAAACCAACCCAAAAAACCTTGTAGCATCATTTAGTTTGTAAAAGACCTTTATGGCCATCAACTGTTAACCTAGTCCTGTCAAGCCCATCACTAAACCATGGCCCTAAGTGCCACATCTATATGTCTTTTAAATATGATACCTCCAGGGATGGTGACTCAACCACTTCCCTGGGCAGCCTGTTCCAATATTTGACAACCATTTCAGTGAAGGAATTTTTCCTAATACTCAATCTAAACCTCCCTTGATGCAACTTGAGGCCTTTCCTTTTGTCCTATCACTTGTCCTTGTGAGAAAAGACCAACAACCAACTTGCTACGACCTCCATTCAGGTAGTTATAGAGAGGGATAAGGTCTCCCCTGAGCCTCCTTTTCTCCAGGCTAAACAACACTGGTTCCCTCAGCTGCTGTATAGTTAGAACTGGCTCCTGCTGTGACCAAAGACATCAAATATTTTCCTCTGCAGTCACCTTAGCGGGTCTCTGCTGTCTGGACAGTTGTCAGTCAGGTTGAGGATGTGTTGGCCTTTATCAACCCTGAAACAGGCTGGTTCTCATCCTTGCTTAATTGCCATATTCTGTTTACCTTTTTCCTTCAGGTCTTCATATCATTCATGTATTTTTCTCCTCAGTCCTGGTGTTAGTATTACTGACTTAAGTTCTGTGTTGTGGTTTTTATTTTTGTTTTGTTTTGTTTTGTTTTTAATATTTCCTATCTTGCCTGTTTTTAGCTTTATTATACTCTGCCACAGCTCAAAACCTGTTTTTTCAATAAAGCTAAACCAGCGATACACAGCTGTGCTGTAGTGATCTGGGCCCTAGGTGACAGTAGCTGAAGCCCAGATTAGAGGTTACAGGGACATGACAATAGTTAATAGTTACTTGAATTATTTTTAGAAGCCCCTCAGGTAAGCTTTCCTGAAAACTAAGAAAAATTATAAAACGGCACTATTCCTTAGTGGTTTTGTTGTATGTTTTATGCACAGTAATGCATATGAAGTAATGCATTTAAAAAATCTGGATCTTAACATGAGCAGTGCACTAGCAAACATATCAACTATCAAAATGTAATTAATTATTTAGATAAACCCTCTGATATGCAATTCCATTGCAGTTTGACTCTAATTTATTAATGTGTGCTTTGGGG